>NW_024526377.1:4186896-4491084 GCF_017590135.1 Pyrgilauda ruficollis
TTTATCCCAAACTCCTCTCCCCAGGTCCCTTTATCCCAAACTCCTCTCCTCAGTGTCCCTTTATCCCTTTCCAGGTCCTTTTATCCCAAACCTCTCTCCCCAGGTCCCTTTATCCCAAACTCTCCTCCCAGGGCTCTTCCCACCCTGCCACACAATCACTGCATTCCCAATAATGTCAATAATTAATCCCAAACCCTCCCTAACAGCTTTAATAAGTGCTTTGGGATAAGAGAACCTCAAAACATCACAGCTCACCTCACTCTGCTCACTCCCAATTTTCTGTTATTCACAACAACCTCTGGTGCTGGACGGAGCTCTGTGGCTTTTCAGTGGGAAGTGTTTTAAAGCAAGTAAACCTTTCCCTTTGTAATTTTTTCAAACACCACGTAAAAATATCATCATGCATCAAGTCTGCACAACTGTTCTATGGGCTATTATGCACTTTAAACTACCCCTGAGATGAGGCGTATTTAAACAAAAAAAGAGCTTTTAAAAATAAAATAATTTTGCATGGAGATAGCGTCTCCTTGCTCTCCCGGTGCTTCACAAACTCAAATGTCTCCCCATAATTGTCCTTTTGATTGCCAAGTAAATGAAGAACAGTGGTTAATGAGCACCAGACTGGAGCACTGGGACTGGATGGGAAGTGCAGCTCAGTCAGGCAGGGAAAAAAAGGCTTGGAAATTCTTCATTCCCAGGCAGTGCCACTCACCTGTCCCAGGCAAGGCTCTCAAACAGAGCTGCTCCCAACACGGACAGAATTCCACATCCACACTGGAGGAACTGGGAATTCAGGCACAGGATGCTGCAGTGAGAGGAATGAGGGATTGGTCTTTCCCAAAAAACTAGTAGATAAAACCAGCACTGAGAGAGAAAAGAAACAATGGGAAGGATTCCACTGATTGGTGGATGGGAAAAGATATTTGCTTTTATAAATAAACTGTAGGTTTGCTGATAAATGGAATTGGATATTGAAAGAGGAAAGAAACAATGGGGGAAAACCCCAAAACTAAAGAATTTACCTAAAAACCCCTAAATAAACCCTAAACTAAAAGAATTCAAAATTAAAAGGAGGGTTGTACATTAGAGGGGAATATTTGGGATCAGGTGTTCTGGGATGTCTGAACCTCTCAAGTACCTCAGAAATGGGGAAAGAGAGAGGGAAATGCAGCTGGGAAATTGGGATAAAAAGGAGGCTAAGTCCTCCAAAAATTGGAGAGACCCCAGGGGAATGCCCCAGAGCCTCTGCCATTATTGGAATAAAGTAAAAGGACTCCTCTGTCTCCTAAACCTCAGGTGTTTGTGGATGAATTTTCCTGACAGCAGGAAGAAGGAGCAGCAGAAATGCTGCTCAGCGCCATTCTCTGTCACTAATGAACCTGCCAGGTTCCTCAGACAGGTCCTAAAGGACATTTGGGACTGCTGCTGGTGGCTGCAGTGTGTCCTGGCCCCAGAGCTCAGGGCAGTGCACAGAGCAATCATTAAGCAGTTTGCTGTTACAACTCAGCCTGTAACGGTAAATGAACATTACAGTGTTCCAGCCCAGCTCAGAGAGTCACACTTATTTACCCAAGGCACAGATCTCAGCCCTGTGAGTTTATTTGCCATGTCAGCCGTGTCCTGGAATGAAGGAAAGGCACTCATTTCTGTAGGCACCTTCCCTGCCCTGAATCCATTACTCCTGTCAGGCAGCAGGAGTCAAAAATCATCTCATTTCCTGAAAAGTTACATAAGGAATTCATGTAAAATAAAATACCCTGACTCCTGCTTTTGGCAAACAAGCCTGGCTGTGCAGAGGCCAGGCAGGGAGGGGACAGCAGAGGTGACAGGCAGGGCCAGCACAGCCCCAAGAGAGAGGAAACCTCCCTGAGCTGGGATGTGGCACTGCACACACTGGGCTCTGCGCCTCTGGAATTGTTCAAGCTGGCAGGACTGGGATTGTCCAGCCTGGAGAAGGGAAAGTTCTTAGGGGAACCTCACTGCCCCTTCCAGCACACAAAAAAAACCCCCAAAAAAAACCCTCAAAAAACCACAACAAAACAAAAAACAAACAAACAAACAAAAAAAAAAAAAAAAAACCAAAAAAAAAAAAAAAAAAAAAAAAAAAAAAAAAACACAAAAAAAAAAAAAAAAAAAAACCACAAAAAAACATGGAGAGAGACTTTGGACAAGGGATGGAGGGACAGGACACAGGGAATGGTTTCAAATGGGAAAAGAGGAGATTTGGGTGGGATATTGGGAAGGAATTATTCCCTGGGAGGGTGGGGAGCAGCTGGGAATTCCCAGAGCAGCTGTGGCTGCCCCTGGATGCCTGGAAGTGTCCCAGGCCAGGCTGGACAGGGCTTGGAGCAGCCTGGGACAGTGGGAGGTGTCCCTGAAGGTGGCACTGGATGGGCTTTGGGTCCCTTCCAGCCCATCCTGGGACTCCCTTGGGGAGGAGCTGAGAAGGACACACGGAACACCACAAACCTCAGAGCCACAAATCAGCTTTTTATGGCTCATTTCAGGACTGGAGGGTTTCCAGCTGGCTGGGCACAGCTTCCTGGTCTCCCTTCACCTCATTACTCTTTTCTCCAGTTTGTTGGTGGTGGGGAAATCAATCCATGGGGTTCTGGTTTTTCAGCTGCCTCCCCCCAGCTGTGACATCAGAACTGGCACCTCCAGTTGGGTTTATAAAACAGAAGAGTCCTCCCCTTTCCTTTCCATCTCCATTGCAACTGTGACTCCCTGAAACCCCTTTTCAGCACAAGTCGGAGCAGCAGGAAGCTCAGATGTGGCACATTTGCAGGGATGCACCCAAAACCTTCCCCACACCTTTGGTCAGTCTGTGATTACATTAATTAATTCCCTAAAAGTGGTGGTTGGAACATAAAAAAAAGGGGACACTGGAATGAAATGTTTGCCTAAAAATGGCTGTAGGTCAAAGCACAAGGGAAAGGGAACACGGGGATGAAATGCAGGGAAAGAGAAACACATGGAAAAAGAGAGTTGGGGTAAAATAAAATCAAACCAACAACTGCCATGTCGGTGTGTCCTGTTCTCTGAGGATGTTCAGTGACCTTAATGTCACTTAAAGGCACTTCTGTACTGTCTCTGGCACTGTCTGAACATTCAAAAGCTTCAAACCTTGTTTTCTTTTTGTGTTCAAGTCCTAAGAGAGGAAGGACAGATTGAGCTACTCCTTACCCTTCCCTTCGTACATAATTTATCAAAAATAACAACTCCCTTTTCCCTCCAACTGCTTTGAAGGTTCT
Source organism: Pyrgilauda ruficollis (assembly GCF_017590135.1). NCBI lineage: Eukaryota > Metazoa > Chordata > Aves > Passeriformes > Passeridae > Pyrgilauda > Pyrgilauda ruficollis. The sequence goes on from NW_024526377.1 coordinate 4,190,151, forward strand.
CTGTGTTGTGTCACAACGAACACAAAAACCCCATTTTTATAAACACTGACGAGGTTCACACCAAGATGCAAAAATGAAAGCCTAAATCAAATTGAAATTACCTCCTAATGTAACTTTTTGTTGGTATCAATGGTGTGGATGAAATTTGGTTGGTTTCATTTGTTTTTTTGTTTTTTTTTTTTGTGGGGGGGTGAGGTCCTGAGGTTATTTTTCATGTGATTTGTATGAATGGCGTGGTCAAGTTCATTTATTTTCTTGGGTTTTGTTGTATGTCAACCTCTAAGAGCCACTGGGATTATTTTTTTTGGGGTGGGGGGAAGCTGTATTTGCATTTTTTGCGCAAGGAAACTCTCACTGCACTGACACAAACCTCAATCTCCACCTCCTGGGCTCTCCAGCACAACAAACACCCCGTTCCACGTGGATTTTTCAAAGGTAAAACACCCTGAGATCAGCTCCTGCTCCTCCCTGCAACACCCACAGCTAAAAATACTCCAGCAGCAAAATTCTGGTTTTAATCTAACTCTGGCCCTCAAGTGTCTCAAAATACCCTCCCCAAACTGAGGGCCCAGAACTGGACACAGCACTCAGTGCTGAGGACAGGGGCAGAATGACCTCCCTGCTCCTGCTTTTGGAGATGGAAAATGGGATAACTACAAAGGGATGCCTGCCACATCCTCAAAACGACATTAGAATTGAATCTGCTGCTGGGCTGGGCCTCCAAGACACCTCAGCAAGGTCCATTTAATGCTGGGTGTGAGGAGGAAGATGAGGGTGGGAATTCCTGAAGGATTCAGCTCGAGGCTTTGAGTCCATCTCCGCATGAAAGATTCCCATCGGTGCTTTTATGGACCTCAAGTTTGGAAAGAATGAGAAATAAAGAAACAAAGAAATAAAGAATAAAGAAATGAGAATAAAGAAATGAGAATTTCAAGGTCTGAGCATTTGGCAGAGCCACCCTTGTGACACTCAGGTTGTGCAGGGCAGAGTCCCCCAGGATGTGACAGTGACAACAGGACACGGGGCCAGCTGAGGGAGATTTCCCCTGCCCTAAACTGGCTCATCTCTGGAAAAAGAAAAGGTAAAAACCTGGCTCCAGATGCAACATCTTAAAGAGGAAAACGCTGGGGCTGCGCAGAATAGGATGGCAGTTCTGAAGACATCTGCTTTTGGAATATAAAAAGATCTTTATTTCTGCTCTAAAGTGCCCATAAAACTATAAGGATCCATGAGAGGCTCCAATAAATGCACCAGACCTTTCCTACAGAGTGTGCAGAAGGATTTTTTTAAAGTGCATTTTTAATTATTAAAGTCATGAAAGCAGCATATTTCTCTGTACAGCAGCAGCCTCTCACCACAAGGATGTTTTGGGGAGGGAAAGGGCCTTTTTAGGTGCAAGCCAATTTGATGAAGGTGAATTCTTTCAGGGAAGGGAGAGAAATTGCACTAGTGAATCAGCTCCCTGTGCTGTTCCATTTGAAAAGGACTCCTCAGTCACTCAGAAAATAATAACTCAGGGTAGGTGATGCTCTATCCTTGGTCCTAAAATTAAGGGCCAGACCCTGTTAAGGGATATATAAAAAAAAGGCAAAAAAAATCATCATGGCATCACAGGAATGGAGCCACATGGGCAACAACAGCAAAAAACCCCACAAGACTTTTCCTGGAAACAAGAGCAGTCTCAAAGAACAGGGGTGGGAATTATTGTCCCTTTTGTCCCTGAAAATGGCCTGTGCAGGGTCAAACACCTCAGTGGACAAGGGTGGGAATTATTGTCCCTTTTGTCCCTGAAAATGGCCTGGTCAGGGTCAGGGGTGGGAATTACTGTCCCTTTTGTCCCTAAAAATAGCCTGGGACAAACAGCAGAGAGGACAGGGGTGGGAATTATTGTCCCTTTTGTCCCTAAAAATGGCCTGTGCAGGGACAAACACCTCAGAGGACAAGGGTGGGAATTATTGTCCCTTTTGTCCCTAAAAATGGCCTGTGCAGGGCCAAACACCTCAGAGGACAGGCAGTGCTGGTGGAATTACCCAGGGGTGCTGGCAGGAGAAACCCTCAAAGCAAAGCTGTTCCCACAATTTCTTGGAAAGCCACAAGCTGTTTTTTGTCTCGTTTCCCTGAATGTTCCCAATAATCACAATTTATTCCCAGAGGCTCCTGGCCAAGGCAAAGGCAGGCCCTGGTGGGGCTGCAGCAGAGCTGGACACAAATGTTGGGCACTCCACAGCTCCTCTGGCTCACACAGAACTAAAAAACTCAACTTAGAGTAACTCAAAAATCGGTAAAAGTGTCCAAAGGAGCTGCAGAGACGGGGAAGGGTCTGGGGGGCCACAGGAGGAGGGGGTGAGGGCATTTGGGGTGTTCAGCTGGAGAGGAGGAGGCTGAGGGCAGAGCTCAGAGGGGCTGCAGCTCCCTGGGACAGGGACAGGAGCCAGGGAAGGGCTGGAGCTGGGCCAGCAGAGGGTTTAGGGGGGATTTAGGGAAAGGTTCTTCCCCCTGAGGGTGTTGGGGCACTCTGGGAAACGCTGTCAGAGCAGAGGGAACTGCTCCCTCCAGCAGGGAATTCCCTTTTCTCCTACCGAGGTGTTGCTTTGGCCGTTCTCAAGGTGGAATTTCAGGGAATCTCAGGGGAATTTCAGGGAATTTCAGGGAATTTCACCTTTTAGAGGGTCCAGAGGAGGGCCAGGAATGGTGAAGGGGCAGGAGGGGCAGCTGAGGGCACTTGGGGTGTTCAGCTGGAGAGGAGGAGGCTGAGGGCAGAGCTCAGAGGGGCTGCAGCTCCTCCTGATGGAATATTGGGATGGATTCAGGGCAGGGTTCTTCTCCCAGAGGGTATTGGGCACTGGCCAGGCTCCCCAGGGAATGGGAACATTCCTAAGGCTGCCAGAGCTCCAGGGGAGTTTGGACAGGGTGGGATTTGGGGTGTCTGTGCAGGGTCAGGGTTGGAATCAATGATCCTTGATCCCTTCCAGCTCAGGACTGGATCATTCCATGAATTCACTCCACGATTCGATAAATTGAATCCTGAATCGAATGGAATAAACGGAGCCATTCCACGATGGAATCAACCCACCCCAAAGAGCCCAGCAGAGGCAGCACAAGGCTGAAGGAATCCCTCAGGAGGATCCTTCCACATCCTCACTCAGGCGTCCCCTCAGCCTCGTGGCTCCTCCACCAAGAAAACCAAGTTAACAACAGTTTCCATCTGCTGGAGGCACAGTGAGTGTAATTTAACTGAACTCTAAAAGGTGTTCACATCTGCTGATAATTAAGTTCGGCTGAGTTTCAATAAGCTGCTAAATCTGCCCAAGGAAACCCAGGAGTCCTGGGCAGAGAAGCTGGAAATTCAAAGCTGATTCCCCAGTTCAAGAGCTCAAATGGAATATTAGCTTTCCTCTTTTTTTCAGAAGAGAGAAAAAGATACATTTACCAGACTGAAGAAACATATAGAAAACAACAACAACAAATAAACCCTGACAAAATGACACAGCTTCCCAAACAGACAAGAAATAAAAAATTTAAACACCATTCCCTGAAATGCAAGTTGTTCCTGAACAGATGAAATAAGGGAGGGGGTGTAGAATCAAAGCCCAGAACTCTGGAGAGCGCCAAGCACTTTGCTGCTGAAGAATAAAATGTTTTCTGAAAAGGTTTTGTTGAACTCATTTATGGGTAATGTAAGTTACAGCTTAGTAGTGAGGTATAAATATTTTACATGCCACTACAAGGAGCTTTGTGCTAGAGCCCAGGAAATGGGGAGGGGGGTTTATTTGCCACTGTTCTGCAGGAATCAATTCCAATTGATCCGTTTGGAAGTGCCTGTGCTGCTCCCAAGGCTCCCACAGTCCCTGCTGTTGGTTTAGCTGGGTAAACTGTGGGATTGGAAATGGCTTTTTTGTGGCTGCACAAGCAGCAAAGAGGAGCCACTTCCTTCTCCTCCTCCAAGGGAAGGTTTTGGGATTTTTGAGAAGCAGCACTTGGGTGTTTTGGAGCACAGAAGAGACTGAGGAAGGATCTGGAGCTGCTGGAGAGAGTCCAGAGGCGGCTCCAGGATGAGCAGAGGGATGGAGCAGCTCTGCTGGGAGAGCTGGGATGGTTCAGCCTGGAGAAGAGACCAGAGTGACCTCACTGTGACCTTCCAGGACCCAAAGGGAGCTTACAGGAAAGATGGACAGAGACTTTGGACAAGGGACAGGACACAGGGAATGGCTTCAAATGGGAAAAGGGGAGATTTGGGTGGGATATTAGGAAGGAATACCTCCCTGTGAGGGTGGACTGGCCCTGGCACAGGTGCCCAGAGCAGCTGTGGCTGCCCCTGGATCCCTGGCAGTGCCCCAGGCCAGGCTGGACAGGGCTGGGAGCACCCTGGGACAGTGGAAGGTGTCCCTGCCTGTGGCAGGGGTGGGACAAGATCTTTAATTTCCCCCCCAGCCCAAAGCATTCAACAATTCCATGATCTGCAGCACTGCTGAGAAGTACCAGCACCATAAGGAATAAGCTTTTATTTATGTCACAGACATCACTGATCCTAAAAACCCCCAAAGAGCCAGGACCTGGCTCCCCTGAGTGCTGTGTCCCTCTGATCCCTCTCAGGTGGCTCCAGACCCCTCCCTGTGTGGCACAGCTGAGATCAGCTCCTGCTGTGCTTCCTGCAGCTCCAACCCCTGTCCATGGGGCAGGGGAGTCTCAGTCCTGGGGAGAACAGGGTGGGAAGAGCTCCAGCAGCTGGAGAGCCACAGCTGGAGAGACACAGACCTGCCAGTGCCACCTGTGCCACCAAACACAGCTCTGTCTGTCCTACCAGTGTCACCTGTGCCACCAAACACAGCTCTCCTGTGCCACCTGTGCCACCAAACACAGCTCTGTCCTACCAGTGCCACCTGTGCCACACAAGCACAGCTCTACCAGCCCTGGCCAGCCTGGCCCTGGTTGTTTGAACTTCAGCTGAGGGGCAGGAATTGGCACAGAATGACCAAAACACCCCCAAAACCCCAGAAGGGAGAGCTGCTGCCTCTGCCCCTCAGTGACTGAGCAGCTCCAGCCCAGGGGGCTCTGGGCTGTGCCCACACAGGCTCTGAGGTGGCAGCAGTGACCTTCAAGGTCTGTGTCACATTCACATTCTCTGACACAAATACAACAGGTCTGCACTGGGCTGGGAAGGCACAGCCACAGAGTGTGAACACCAACACCCACAGAGCAGTGACAAATTCCTCCTGCTGCTGTTGAGTCAGAGCCAGATGACAAATCAGTCCCAAAGCCAGGCCAGAAGTCACTTCAGAGTCCTTCAGTCCTCCCCTATTTCCTCAGACAAACTCCCATCCCTCCCAGCCTTATGGAATGGAACTGTTTAAAGAAGGACAGCTATTTTTACATTTCAATTTCTCTTGGCACGTGTCTAAGCAAAGCAACATGAACAAAAGGGACCTGTCTTCAGCTGATCATAATGCCATCAAATTAAAAGTTTATGTTCTTTAAACACAGCAATGCCTGTCTTTGATGCCTCCAAAAAAACCAAAAAGTGGCTCACAGAGGAAATCAGAGCGTGAGCAGGAGTGGAGGTGGGAACCAGGTGCATCAAAAGGAGGGAAACAAGCACTGAGCTAATGAATGTAAAGGCTCTGACTTGGCTGAGTGGGATGGGATTTGTCATCCTCCAAAGCATTGTCTTTGTACTGGAAAACCAGAATATTTCGAGGTGTTTTGGGGTTTTTTTTTATTTCTATCAGGACAAAAGATGAGATGCACCACTGGCTGTCACTGTGAGGCTGGAATTGCCACTGAATTTATCAGCTCGATGTAAGAATTTCCCCTGCACTTCTTGTCACTTGAATACCTGTCCATTACACAGCAGGAAGCACCACACTCATTCCCAAGAGAAAACTGCACCCTAAAGGCCTGGAATGCTGCATCCTAAAAGTTCCTCACTCCCCACTCCATTCCCAGGAGGATGGGATGGAGTGAGGAACCACTGGAAACACCTCAGCAAGGGATGAAGCTGCCTCATCCTCACCTGGAGGCTCTGAATCCCACCTGGATGGGGCTCCAGGCAGCCCCTGCTGCAGGTGTGGTGATCCTGTAGCTCATCCTGCTCCTAAAAACCTCAGGCTCTACAGATTCCCATCATTTCCCAGGATGTGTTAAAATTAGCAGGGGGAAAGGTGCTCTGATTGAAATTCACCCTCCAGGCAGGCTCATTTCAGAAACTGCAGCTACACGCTCTGAAAACATTTTGGTCTGGAAAATCTTATGAGATTCCAAATGTTTTATACATTTTACTGCTGAGTGGGCAAGAAATACAGACTTGTCCTTTCAATTTTATCAGCTCGTGTTCAAAATGATGGAGAACAGGGAGCGCTGTGACAGGGAGGCTGCTGGAGCTCTGCTGCAATTTGGGAAGTGTTGGGGTTCTCATCAGGCCCCTGCTGAAGATTTAGGGCTGCTCCTATTTCAGCTGAACCATCTTTACCAAGCCTCACTCCTGCACCCCACAGTTCACTGGAATTGTGTCCTGTGCTGGCAACAGGAGAAATAAATAAACCCAAACCAGACACAAAATAAAAGTCACCTCTATGACAAGCACCCTTCCCTGGCAACAGCCTCATTGCCTTCTTCTCTCAGCTAGAAAAAAATAAAAAAATCTAATTGCAGCAGCACATTTAGAAGGGAAAATAAAAGGCTTTTTATGCTGCTGCTGCTGCCCACAGGGTTAACATTTGCAAAGGACTGAGAAAGATCCTGCGGACATTGTAATTAACGGCTCTGAGTGCTCCTCCCAGCACTCTCGGGGTCACCGCGGTTCCTGCAGCTCTCTGGGCTCCACAGAGCTCCAGCACATCCCAAATGTTCCAAAAAACCACGAGCCTGGCTGGGGCTCTGAGCTGGGGGGATGCAAAGCTGCATCACCCAGCAGCAGCAGCCTGGCTCCAATACCTGCCTCAGCTTGTGCCACGGGAGGTTTAGATCACATTTTGGGGACAGAATTTGTCACAAAAAGGGTTGTAAAGCTGGAGTCACCATCCCTGGAGAGGTTCTGAAATGTGTGGATGTGGCACTGGGGACACATTCGTGGTGAACAGGGTGGTGATGCTGGGCTGAGGGTCAGACTTGGAGATTTAAAGGTCTTTTCCAGCTTTATGGATCTATGAACCATCTCCCAGAAGCCTTGGGTTTGCCAGGGATCTCCCTTGAGCTCTTCTCAGGGACAGCAGCACCTCCCTGCTTCCCAGGAGTGACAGCCACCCTGTCCCTGCCCTTCTCCAGGATCCAGGAGGATCACAGCTCCCTCCCTGCATGCCAGAGCTGGCCTGGCTCTCACATTCTGCTTTCTGCCTCTAAAATGAACAAGAACAAGTTTGCTAAGATGAAATCAAGGAAGAATGAACGTGGAGCATTCAGGAGAAATTTCCATCCCTACCACACCTCCTTCACTCTGTGCCTGCCTCATTAAGGAGGTTTCAATGAAATCCTTTCAAAAACACATGGCACAAAAACAATGGAGTGATTGCGGTTTGTGAGGCACTGGGATGCAATTAGCATATGAACATCAAAATGCTTCTGCAACCTTCAGCAGCTCCCTGCTATCTATATCTTTTTACATTCCCAGGTTTGGGGGTTTTGGTTTTTTTTTGCAATTCTATGCCAATGCCTACCCCTCAAGTTCAAATAAGCAGGGCAGGTAGGAGAGGGCTTGGAACTGGTCTAGTGGAAATGTCCCTGCCTTGGAATGAGATGGGTCTGGAGGTCCCTTCCAGCCCAAACTGTTCCAGGATTTTGTGAACAGTAGGAAAACTGTCCTGGGAGTGGTGCCAAGCAGCACAAACTCCCGGTGGCTTATCCAGGAGTTCCTGTCACCACTCAGGAGCCCCGGGGCACAGGGAGTGGTTCAGGTAACAACAGGGACAGTGAATAAAGTGTCACCAGAGAGCCTTGGAACATCCCCAGGTCTGGAAATAGCCACTCCTCCTGGGATCTGTCAGAGACAACAGCTCAGGGGGTTTGCACCTTCACTGCCTGTGACCCACTCAGGCGTTCCCTGGGGAACAATTAAGTCTTTTGCAAATGTCACCAAGTGTGATTTGGAGTGTGCAGATCCCTGCTGTGATTTGGAGTGTGCAGAACCTGGGTGTGACACAGAATATGCAGATCCCTGGTGTGATTTGGAGTGTGCAGATCCCTGGCTGTGGTTTGGAGTGTGCAGAACCTGGGTGTGACACAGAGTATGCAGATCCCTGGTGTGACACAGAGTGTGCAGATCCCTGGGTGTGATTTGGAGTGTGCACACCCCTGGTGTGACACTGTGCAGATCCCTGCGTGTGATTTAGGGTGTGCAGCTCCTGCCTTTGCTCACACACACAAACACAAATTGCTCTGACCCACCCAGGCACACCCAGAGCAGCCCTGCCCAGAAGGGCTGGGGGAATGAGGGGCTGGAAGTGCCCAAGGCCAGGCTGGACAGGGCTTGGAGCACCCTGGGATAGGGAAAAGTGTCCCTGCCCATCACTGGATGTGCTTTAATGCCCCTTCCAGCCCAGGCTGTTCTATGAAAATTATTCCATGAGGATGACTTCCATCAGCTCAACTCCCACTCTGAACATCAAAGCAAAACTCTCTCTCTCTGTCTCTCTTTTGGCCAGTTCAGGTACCACTGGTGATATCCATGACAGAGCAATCCCAAAACACAATTCCATGACCTCACTGTGTCCTGCACACACACACACCAGGCTCTGTCCATGAAGTTTACAAACTAATCAGACAAAAAGGGTGGCATTGCTCCTGTTTGCCAACAAGGCAAGTGCCCAAAATTCCACAGAGCCTTGTGCCCTGCCTCAATAAAACTGCCTCAACCCCAGCATTTCACATAAAAACACACATTTAAGGGATTTGGTAACTCCCCAAGCACTGCACCCATTGCTGAATGTTGACTGCTGGGATATTATCCTGTGTCTGCTGCTCTGCATCTCATTGTGCAACCCCTGCATGTCCAAAAGCATTTTCTGCCTCTGCAGAAGGAGTCAGAGGTGCTGTTCCACCCAGCACAGCATTGAAACAGCACCTCCCCCAAATTGCCCCAAAATGCAGGGTGTGGCTTTTACTGGAGTGGAACTTGTCATCTGGACAACAGAGGGCTCGATGCTAATGTGGAAAATCACACACACCACAAAGGGCATGGGGAATGGACAAACATCAGGGGGAAAAAGGCAGAAATTGCAGTTATTGAGTGAACAAGGTAAAAGGAAAAATCTGTGACCTGGCAGGTGACCTTCTCCAGGCTGTTGTGTTCTCTGAGAGCTGCAAGTGTTTGTGCTACAGCTTCAACAGCTCTGGATTCCAGGGCCACTTTGCACTGAGAAATGACAATAATTTCTTTGTTTGTGCATTAATGCAGAGGGGAGGAATCAATCTGACCAGCTTGGGGATGAATCTTTAATGCAAGGTACAATAATGTGCTGGATGAGCCATAAATAAAAATGCTTTTCCTGCTTTTTTCATCTCAGGCCATGTGCAGCACCCTTGGTGACACCCAGAGAGCTTGCAGTTTCCAATCTGTTTGTCCTGGGGCTTCCAAAATGAAAGGATTTCTAAATTCCTGCCAATTAACTGCATTATTTCTACTCCTGGTAGATTTAAAGTGAGTTTTTAAATGAACACAACAAGTTTTGCAGCCTCTTTTTGTTTCCCCCACCCTGTCCAACGTGTGCAGGGTGTTTACTTGAATTATTTAAGGCCATTTGAAGTCACCTGTCACACCAGACTTTTCCAGAAATGCCATCAGTGCCCAGGAAGTGCTGCCAGTGCTGGCCTTCCTGCCTCTGACCACTCTGGGGAAAATGGGATTGGAACAGGGAATATTGAGTTTTCCCCACAGATTTCCACATGGAGATGATTGTAGAGGCACAGGGGTCAGAGATTTTCATTGGTTCAGGTGACTCCACACAGGTGCTGAGGGACATCCATGGGGAGCAGCAACTGAGGTGGGACCCAGGGAAGATTTGTCATCCTGGGATGTCATTATTATTTATCTGCTGTCCTGGAATTTCATTATCAGCTGGATTTGCCATCCTGGAATGTGATATCAAATGGATTTGATATCCTGCAATGTAATATCAGCCAGATTTGGTATCCTGCCATGTGATATCAGGCAGATTTGATATCCTGGGATGTCATTATCAGTCATTTGCCATCCTGGAATTTGATTATCAGCTGGATTTGCCATCCTGCCTCCTGACCACTGCTAACCCTGGAGGCTGATTCCTCATGTAATTCCCACATTCCAGAGGGCCAGTCCTGTGCTAAAGCCCTGAGCTCATCTGACCCTGAGGAGTGCTCCCAGCATCCTCCTTATTTTGGACACTGAAGAGAGCCACAGGGATGAATCCCACACGTGGATTATGATCCAGGGCTGAGCTGAGCCCAACAGAGAGTCCTCACACCCCAAGAGCCAGAATCCTCCACAAACCCAGGACAAATATTCAGAATTCCATCGTGGTTCTCTCCCCAGAACCAGAATTTTCCAGGGGAATTTCCTTGGAGCAGACAAATCCAGCCCTCCCCACCCCTGGCACCACGAGGAGGTCCTGGCTGCTGGAGCTCAGGGGTGCTGCTGGTTCTGTGAGGATTCTTCTGAAGTTCTTTCCAAGCCCTGTTTTGGAAACCAGCCAGCACTATTTGCTTCTCAGGCAGAGGATATGGAATTACCGTAAATTATATTGAAAAATTAGATTTATTCACCGCTGTGATAATTGATCTCCCAATCGGTCTCGGAGAGTTAGCAGCTGGTAAGAAAATAAAATGCAATTTAAATTTTTATTTATTTTTAAAACCCCCCACTTTAATTCAAGTGTGACAACAAATAAGGGGGAGAGGAGAGGGTGAGTTTCTCACATGCCAGCCCTCATATTAAATCCTGATGATAAGAAGACAAAGCAAGAGGTGATTGCTGAGGTGTTTGAGAAATTCACAGTTTGCTGGCATTAAGCAGCACAGGCTCTGCAGGGGGGTTTGATACCCTTGCACATAATTATGTGTAATTGTAGCTCAGCCCTGAGCAAAGGGATTATGGCCAAGGACGTGCCTGGAGTAGAATCCCCGGGCTGGGCTGTCACTCTGCTGGAGCTGCTGCTATTAATGCTGACAAACCAACATTCCACAAGTGACTCCAGGAATTCAGCTCCTCTGTCAAAGCCTCTGTAACTGGGCCCATCAAATCTCTTGACTGTTTTCTCTCAGGCCCTCAGAGGGAGAAGAAGCAGCCCCAAAATCTGGCGTTGGTGATGGCTCCTCTCATTAAGGCTCTTCTCTGTCAGCCCCTGCTCAAATCACATCACACATTACAGATGGAGACAGGATTTGGGTTTTACACCGAGATTAGCTCTGAGGAAATGTATTTTTATCTGCTGGGAGCAGAAAGAAAGAACTCCATAATTCACTATAACCCAATCACTTACAAAGTGATCGGCCAAACAGTGTTTGCAGGGGCTTGAAAAATCTCATGCTGTCATCGGTAATAAAATAAGAATGATAATCCTGCTCCCTGGCTGAAGGGAGCACAGCAATGGACACGTCATTAAAAGGCACAAGAATGGTGTGAGGGAGAGGGGGAGATCCTGGCTGGAGCCAGGGCAGTCTGGCAGCTCCATTTACAGCAGCAAATAAACACCACGAGTTCCTAAAATTGCCATCCCCGGAATTTCCAGCGTGGAGCAGCTCTGACTTCATTTCACAGAATCTCTGAGGATGGATGTTCTGGTTTGAAAGCAAAACCAGTGAGAGACTCCAAGTCAGAAATACAGTTTATTAGGAAAAGGAAAAAAAAAAAAAAAAAAAACCCCAAAAAAAAAACCAAACCAAAATACATGCAATAATACAAAAGAAAAACCACTGCCAGAGTCGCAACACAACCTGACACCCTGTTGGTCAGGGTTTTGGTACAATTCAATAGGAATTGTGGCTGCAGTCCTCTTGGAGTGGCAGATATGGTTCTGCTGGAGCAGGGATCCTGTAGAAGGGTGTAGTCTTCCTCTGAAGATCCAGTGGAAAAGGCAGCTGCTCCTCTGGGAATCCAGTGGAAAGGCTATGCTGGTGTCCCAAAAACTCAGATTCTATCCAGGTAGGAATGCTTGGCTCCTCCCTGTGGGTGGAGCATCTCCCAATGGGATGATGGAATTTTTATCAGTCATGCAGTGACACTCAGTAGCCCGTTAACAGCAGATGTCTCCCTGAGGGAGGATTGGTTTGTGCAAGAGACAAAGAAAACTGCCCAATTTCCAGGAGATAACTGCCACACCTCTAACAGATGGCAATAGAATGCACATTGCCTTGCAATCTGGGACACTGGAAAAGCCCTGCAAGGCCATCAAATCCAACCTGTGATCAATCCCCACCTTGTCACTGAGTGCCACCTCCAGCCCTTCCTCGGACACCTCCAGGGATGGGGAATCCAAACTTCCCTGGGCAGCCCCTGCCCACTTCCCTCTGTCCCTCCTGGGCATGAGGAGCAGGGAGGTTTGGGGGAATTGGGCACTGAAAGGGAGGTTTGGAAAGACCCAGGTCTGCCCCAGCCAGGGTGGGAAATAGAGGGGGAAACAGAAGGAAATAGAAGAAATTGGAAGGAAACAGAAGGAAATAGAAGGAAATAGAAGCAAACAGAAAGAAACAGAAGGAAATAAAAGGAAAGAGAAGGAAATAAAAGGAAACAAAAGGAAATAAAAGGAAACAGAAGGTCTGACCCTGACACTCAGGCCAGCAAGTCAGACTGAAATGTTTCACCAATAATTCATGACCATTGGAAAAATATAATTCATCCTGGCTGTGTTAGAAGCTTTGATACATCAGGAAACAAATTATTAGCTGGAGTGACCTTTTATTTTTTAAATAATACCACAGAAATAAAAAATGGGGCAAAGAATCCCAATGTAGCAGCACCACCACTAAAATCCAACATTTCTGCTGGCACACAGAGGGTTAATCAGTCTGGGAATTCAAAACCCTTTTCTTCCACTCTTGTGCTGTGGCATTTACACAGATTATCAGTGGGGTACAGCAACAAGAGCAGCTCATGTAGCTTAAAAAATACATTATTTATATATAAAATATATATAATAACATATAATAAAATAACAGGCACCCAGGCAGGCCAAGTGTATTTTTGTTCTCTAATCTTCACATCCAGAAACCACCTCACTTGCAGGATCATCCTTCTCTGTCTGCAGTATTGTTCCAGCAGTTGAGTAGGTTAAGAACATTTGTATTATTATTATTATTATTCCCACTATTTCTGATTTGCATGCTAATAGTTATCTAGCAGTTCAAATCTCAATTAGGAGCCCACACAGGCAAGAGCAGCACAATTCACGGCGAGGTTGTAAATGTGGAAATGTACTCAGGCTCACAATGAAGGCAGCTCATCACCCAGCACTGGGGTTTAGTATTATTAATTTGGTGTCATTGAAAGGCTTCAGAGTGCTTGCTTCAGTTAATGCACGTTCCTGGATACATTGGCTGCTTTTTATTGTCCAAAACCTCAGATTCTATCCAGGTAGGAATGCTTGGCTCCTCCCTGTGGGTGGAGCATCTCCCAATGGGATGATGGAATTTTTATCAGTCATGCAGTGACACTCAGTAGCCCGTTAACAGCAGATGTCTCCCTGAGGGAGGATTGGTTTGTGCAAGAGACAAAGAAAACTGCCCAATTTCCAGGAGATAACTGCCACACCTCTAACAGATGGCAATAGAATGCACATTGCCTTGCAATCTGGGACACTGGAAAAGCCCTGCAAGGCCATCAAATCCAACCTGTGATCAATCCCCACCTTGTCACTGAGTGCCACCTCCTGCCCTTCCTCGGACACCTCCAGGGATGGGGAATCCAAACCTCCCTGGGCAGCCCCTGCCCACTTCCCTCTGTCCCTCCTGGGCATGAGGAGCAGGGAGGTTTGGGGGAATTGGGCACTGAAAGGGAGGTTTGGAAAGACCCAGGTCTGCCCCAGCCAGGGTGGGAAATAGAGGGGGAAACAGAAGGAAATAGAAGAAATTGGAAGGAAACAGAAGGAAATAGAAGCAAACAGAAAGAAACAGAAGGAAATAAAAGGAAAGAGAAGGAAATAAAAGGAAACAAAAGGAAACAGAAGGAAATAAAAGCAAACAGAAGGAAATAAAAGGAAATAAAAGGAAGCAGAAGGTCTGACCCTGACACTCAGGCCAGCAAGTCAGACTGAAATGTTTCACCAATAATTCATGACCATTGGAAAAATATAATTCATCCTGGCTGTGTTAGAAGCTTTGATACATCAGGAAACAAATTATTAGCTGGAGTGACCTTTTATTTTTTAAATAATACCACAGAAATAAAAAATGGGGCAAAGAATCCCAATGTAGCAGCACCACCACTAAAATCCAACATTTCTGCTGGCACACAGAGGGTTAATCAGTCTGGGAATTCAAAACCCTTTTCTTCCACTCTTGTGCTGTGGCATTTACACAGATTATCAGTGGGGTACAGCAACAAGAGCAGCTCATGTAGCTTAAAAAATACATTATTTATATATAAAATATATATAATAACATATAATAAAATAACAGGCACCCAGGCAGGCCAAGTGTATTTTTGTTCTCTAATCTTCACATCCAGAAACCACCTCACTTGCAGGATCATCCTTCTCTGTCTGCAGTATTGTTCCAGCAGTTGAGTAGGTTAAGAACATTTGTATTATTATTATTATTATTCCCACTATTTCTGATTTGCATGCTAATAGTTATCTAGCAGTTCAAATCTCAATTAGGAGCCCACACAGGCAAGAGCAGCACAATTCACGGCGAGGTTGTAAATGTGGAAATGTACTCAGGCTCACAATGAAGGCAGCTCATCACCCAGCACTGGGGTTTAGTATTATTAATTTGGTGTCATTGAAAGGCTTCAGAGTGCTTGCTTCAGTTAATGCACGTTCCTGGATACATTGGCTGCTTTTTATTGTGATGGATTTTATGTTTCAATCACACAGAGTTGCCCAGGGCCTTTCAGCAAGGCTTTTTTTTGCTTCTTTTTTTTTTCTTTCATAGAATCAAGGAGAATGAAATGTGTTGGTCCATCAGCACCTCTCCGTCAGGATTTGCCTCCCCAGTACTTGGGATGGAGCAAACACCGCAAAACTGCTACAAAAAATGGAATTCCCCAAGGCAGTCCTGAGTAAGAGGTGAGGGGGCTAAATGGGGATTAATTACTGCCTCAATTAGCACCCATCCCTTAAAATCACATCATCATCATCACCTCACACCCCAAGTCCTCATCCTGAACTTCCCAGTTCTGCCCCACCCCTTTGGAAAAATCCTGTGGTGCCTCCAGCACTCAGTTTTCCCTGGTTTTTCCCATTTTTTTGCCTTCTCAGCATGGCCAGCGTGACTGGCAGTGCACTGAGGGCTGTGAGAACAGGACACAGAGCCAAGGGCAGCACCAACCTCTGCAGAGAAAGCACAAACACTGAAACAAAAAAACAAAAATACAAAAAAAAAAAGAGTTTAGCCTGGCTGAGAACAGAGCCGACTCCTCCTGCTTATTTAGGATGTTTTAGTCATGGTGTCAACAGTTCCTGGGACATGATTTCAGTGCTGTGTCCCCCAGCACGGTGACAACGGCCACCTCAGCAGCTTCTTACACGCAGGAGCCTCTCCTTCCTCCCTTCCTGCACTTCCAGCAACCTCCAGGCAATTATCCACAAGGGCAGAGCCCCAGGAAAAGCCATTTCTCACTCCACTGCTGCTCCAGGGCCACCAGGTTAAACAAGTGATGGAAAACCTCGGGGAGCTGCTCTCCTGTTCCTCCCCTGCACGTGGAGGCCGTGTCCTCCACCCCAGGCAGGGTTTGGAGGGGATTGATTATCAGCTGGATTTGCCATCCTGGGATGTGGTATCAGCCAGATTTGTCATCCTGGGATGGCATTATCAGCCATTTGCCATCCTGGGATGTGATATCAGCCAGATTTGCCATCTTGGGATGGCATCATCAATCATTTGCCATCCTGGAATTTGATTATCAGCCATATTTGCCATCCTGGGATGTCATTGTCAGCCAAATTTGCCATCCTGGGATGTAACTGGGGGAGGCAATAAATTGGCAGCAGCACAGGAGACACCCAGCTTGTGGTCAAATGACAGCTGCAAAGAGGGAGGAATGGGGTAAAAAACCTGCTGAAAATGTTTTTGTAATAGCCACTAAGCAGGTTTTGGGGGAAATCTCCTTCCAATTTAACCAACTCCAGTATTGGAAGTGTTTAAGGACCAGCAGAACCACACAGCTTCTGCTTCCAGAGGCACTGGGGTGAGCCCCATCCCTGGGACAAGGGGTACTTGCAGATGGAAAATCCATGCTCTTTCCCACCAACCACTTCTGAAGGACTCCAAAAATGCTGAAAACAGCCCCAAAAGGCAGCAGAGCAAACAGTGGGAATGGCAGGGCTGGAGCAGCACAGGCTCCTCCGGGGTTCCTGCCTGGATTTTGAGCAAAGCAAAGGATCTAAGTGTGCTCACCAGAGCCCTGTGATCATCAGCCCTGCCAGGACTCCACAGGATTAAACACGACTCAAAGAAGGTTTCTTAATCGTGACTTATTACTATGGTAACAGCAGGCAGGCAAAGGGAATTATGCAAGGTCCGCCCCAGGGGTGGGAGAGGGAGAGGCAGCTCCGCTCACCGAGCACCTGGAGCTCAACAGGTGAGGCAGGGAGAGAAAACAGAGAGAAAAACCTGGTTTTTCCCACTAATTAGCAACTCAACAATTAATCTTGCAGAGGCACCTGGAAGCCCAAGCTTTTTCTGGACCACTGGGCTTGGTGATGTACGAAGCACAGGTAGCTCAGAGACAGAATTTTGGTTGCAAATCAAAATGCTGAAGGAATTTGGATTGTTCAGAGTGGGAAACTGAAGTTTTGGGGTGTCCTAATTTTGGTCTTCCAGTGCCTGAAGGGAGCCCACAAGAGGATGGCAGGGGGTGGAAGGAGATCTTTAAGGTCCCTTGGAACCCAGCCCATCCTGTGATCACATCGTGCAATAAACACCATGCTTCTCACTCCTGAAGTGAAAGAGAAGGAATTTAGCCCAAACCCCACCATGGATTTCCCCACTTGGACATTCCCTTAAAGCCTGGCTTGGGCAGGGCATTCTCCCTGGGCTGTCAGCACAGAAATGGACTGTTATTGTTATTTCTGGGCTTTGTTTCACACCACAGCCTCCAAAAAGCACTTGTTGCTTTAGAGGGGGGGAATAAAACCCCTTTTATATCCCTACAAGGAAATGATTAGATAATTACTCAGCACTAAAGCAGAACATATAAGAAAGTGCTGTTCTCATCATCATTCCTTGAAGCATCTTGTCATTATTATTAGGAAATGATCTATTTGTGCCAGGCTAATTCATATGGATTGTAATTCCAGGACATAAATTACCCTGCCATGTGTACTCAGAGCAGAGAAAGAGCAGCAGAGGTGCTGGATGTTCAAACCAATTTGCTAACAAGCTTTTCCTCCCCAACCTACTGCCCTCCTTTCTAATCTGCTGCATCCCAAAGAGTTTCCAAGGGCAGATATCCATATATATTTATTAGAAAGCCATGCCCTAAAACATTTGAGGTTACCTCTTGGAACTTATTCACAGGCTCTGTCACAGGGAGAGTGGTTTAATGGTGCAGGAAATACATCTCTATAAAGCTGTGTACATCCTGCTTTAGTGGTGACACACACATTATGGTCCATCAAATAAGTAAATTAATTTAGTGAATGTGAAGGAGGATGGGAGCAAACGGAGAATTCCTCTTGTGAAACTCATGCCAAGCACCAAGCTCCTCTTTCCTTGTCTACAACCATTGGACAGCTCCTAGGAGTTTTCCAGAGGGTCCAAAATTCCACACAAAGTGTCTGAAGGTTCTGGGAAGGCTGGGACTGAACCTCTCATCCCTCAAGTCTCAATGGTCACAGTTTTTCTTCCTTGCCCACCTGGTACTCACTCCAAGGTGAAGAACACAGGGACTTCTCCCCACAAAAGGATGACAAATTCCTCATCCCTCCCCATCAGAACCTTTCTCCTCACGCTCTGAACACAGATGGATCAGCTCTAACTGCCTTGGGTACTTTATTTATTTTTTTTTAGCCATGTTTCACTTTCTTCAACCATTTCTCACCGAGAGGGCGAACAGAGGCGAATCTCAAACAACCCCGAGCTGTGACTTCTCCGCCTTTGGCATTTCCCAGCCCTGTTCTCACCCTGTTCAACACCAGCTCTTTGCAGGGGGGGAACGGGGGCTGGCAATCCGTGGCTTTGCATAACAAAAACCCCGTTTAGCCGAGCAGTGGGGGACGGAGACACTTCAGGAAACCAGATAATCCAGAAACTGGTGCTAATAAGTTATTGACTTTCCCACTGCTCTTCCAGGAGCAGCTCATGGCTTCCTGTAATCGCTTTGCTTCCACCCTCAGAGTCCAGCTGTGGCTCTTGGAAGAGCTCATTTATGGCAGCTTGTGATAATGGGATATTTTAGCAATGTCAGCTTTTGCACAAGATATAAAAATCCACCGATTTACTGCCCCCTGCTCCCAGAGCAATCAAAAAAGGTAAAGAAACCCATAAAATGTCTCAGTCACGTTGAGGTGAACACAACTCCCCTTTCCTGTCCTGCCTGGGTTTGGATCCAGTTCCCTGTGAGAGGAATAGTGGATTTGTCTTTCCAAACAAGCTGTGGGTCTGCTGGTGGATAAAACCAGCACTGGGAGAGAAAAGAAACAATGGGAAGGATTCCACTGATGGGTGAATGGAAAAAGATATTTGCTTTTACAAATAAACATTAGGGTTGTTGAGAAATGAAATTAGACATTGAAAGATGAAAGAAACAATGGGGAAGAAAAACCCCTAAATTCCATAAGAATTAAAAATTAAAAGGGAGGGTTGTACATTAGAGGGAAACCTTGGGGATCAGGTGTTTTGGGAAGTCTGAACCTCTCAAGTACCTCAGAAACGGGGGAAGACAGAAGGGAAATGCAGCTGGGAAATCAGGAGGCTGAGTCCTCCAAAAATTTGATAGATCCCCGGGGAATGGCCCATGGCCTGTCCCTTCATTAGAATAAAAAAAAAAGAACTCCTCTGTCTCCTTTTTGGACACAAACCTCTGATGTTTGTGGATTAATCTTCCTGACACCTGCCAGGCACAGGGACAGCTGGGAGAGGCTATTTCTGCTCCAGTCTCTGACCCTCTTTGTCCTACCCCAAAACCAAATTGTTACCAAATCACACCAGGACCACACAGCCTCTTTGGGTTCCTGTTGGGGTTTTTCCTCCCCTCTTGCAGGATCTGTTTTTCCCCTTGCTGAATTCCAGAGTTCCCTGTGCCCACCTCTCCAGCACCCTGGGGTTCTCCTCCCAGTTTTGTGTCTCACTGAGGAGGCTCCTGCACCTTCACCAACTTGGAATTCACATTTATTTATTGGTAAATAAATTAACCCTGGGCCCAGCACTGAACCTCGAATAACCACACGACTACTTCTGCTTCTGGTCCTGACCTGGCTCTCCAGGACAGCCCCACAGCTGGAATTAAATTTTAAATTTGAGGTTTTGAATCAGGCAGCTTGAGCACAGCCAGATCAGGCTTTGGAAGTGCTGGTTCCAGGATTTATCTGGGTGAAATTCAGGGCAGTTCTCAGGGCTGCAGCTGTGAGCAGATGTGACACAGGCAGCTCTCCCCTCTAATTGCACCAGACTGCATCTTCTTGGGGACCTGGAGTCTCTTATGCTGCCTTTCCTGAGCACCTGGCACAGCAACATGTTGATGCAAGGAGGCTCCCAGGCAAGGATCTGATGCTAATTAAAAAGATGAGCACGCCAGACCTTCAGTCTATAAATCAACAACATCCCCTGCCACAAGCACACAGTCAATTTACAGCAGCGGAGCTCTTACTGGGGGGAGTGACACTCCAGCACCAGCCAGAGCTGCCCACAGGTAACCCCAAAAAATGCTTCACATGGACCAGGGGAAAAATGCTTTGCTAGCAGGGCAGGGGGAGAACAGAGGGAGCACGTTGTGGGCTGGTGGCACTTGGAAAGCACTCCTGTAACGTGGGAAGGTCAGGAAAGGCTGCAGAAGAAGCAGGGTCTCTCCAACAGCTGCCCTGCTAATGAGGCACATCCATCTCCACCCAGCACACCCAGTGTCTTTCTGCCTTTGGTGCAGCTGATTTAGGAAAACCAAGACTTGCACATCGGTGTTTTCAATAAATCCTGACTAAATAATCACAGCTGGGCCCTTCTGCCCTTAAAAGCTGAACATTTTCTACGGTAGCGAGGAAAGTTTCTTGGTATGATGGCAGGAGGGAAAAGGGGGGCAGGGAAGACTTTCTGGGTTTGGAAGGAGAAAATAATAAATATATTTTCCCCCTTTAACTGAGGCAGCTTTTACAGCCAAGCTAAAACACTGCAGGGACTCCTGGGGATCAGATCCTGTCAAAGGTTTGCATTTCATGGCTGAGCTTTGAAAGGTGAGGGCAGTGCATTTGCTGGGAGACAGAATGATAACTTCGTCCTTCAGGCTGAAATAACAGAGCTGAACAGATTTCCATTCACACAGGAGCAGAATCTCCAGGATGAAGGGGAAGAGGGTGTGGGTGTGTGCACTGGAGGAGAAGCAGAACACAGAACATCACTGTGAGGGTCACAGGGGACATTCTGTGCCTCTGGCAGGAGGCACTCGGGGGCTGGGCAGTGCTTGACCTCCTGGGCTCTGGAAAGCAGGAATTGTTTAACACAGAATCACTTTGGGCTGGGAGGGGACTTAAATCCCTTCCTGTTCCACCAGGGACACCTGCCACCACCCCAGGAGCAGGAGCGGCAGGGAAGATTGGAATCCCAGAAGAGTTTGGGCTGGAAAAGAGATTAAAGCTCATCCAACCCCACCCCCTGCCATGGGCAGGGACACCTTCCACTGTCCCAAGCCCCAGTGTCCAACTGGCCTTGGACACTTGCAGGGGTGGGAATTATGAGACACCAACCCTGCCCTTCAGGGTTCAGAGTTTGTGAGATGAGCTGAAGGAGGAAGAGCTGATCCACCAAAAAACCTCCAATGGCTCCATCCCAGGGAGAGCAGCAGGGGAGAAATCAATAACCCGAGCAAGAAACTGTAATAACAGCTGACATTTATCCAGCATGGATAGCCAGGTGTCCCCAAACACTTGACAGATATTACAGGCTGAGCTGATTTACAAGCAGGGATCTGGCTCCTTGCACAACATCGATTGCCACGCCGAGGCGAAGGAGCTCCGGGGGATTTTGTGGTAACCTTCAGGCACTCTCCACTCCTGGGGATTTTGTGGTAACCTTCAGGCACTCTCCACTCCAGGGGTGAGTGTTGGGATGCTCTGACCTTCCACAGTTCAGCATGGACATTCTCTCCACCAGGAACGAGGCAGCTCCCATTTGGGGGAGGCAAACATTTGTTTTGGGCAGCTGCACAGAAAACATCCAAATACTGTGATGTGCTCAGAAGCACCTTCACGGTGCTCTGCACACCTTGCAATCTCCTCCTTCCCATCAGGAGCCCAGGCTACACATTCCTCTGCTTTCCACTGCACAGGGAACTGTTGCAGGCAGCTCCTCACCCTGGATTTGCCTTTGGCACAGCAGCTCAGCACAAGCAGCAGTGACACTTTGAACAAGGTGTTTCCTTGTCTCTGCCTCAGCCTTACATCTCTGCTACAAAGGGAAAAAAGAAAATGGGAGGGGATAAGAACAGGATTCAAAGGCTCAGAAAAAAAAACAAAACAAACAACACCACTGCCTTGGAGCTGGCAGGGCAAGCACAGGTCTGGTGGCACTGAGGGCTCCACGACCCCAAATTCTTGTTAGGCTTGAAGTGCCACTACTCCATGTGGCACTGCCCACCTGTAGCAGGTGATGGAGTCCAAACAGGTCCAGCAACATCAAGGGAAACCTGAAACCCGTGCTGAAACCTGTCATTTAATGAGATCTGAAGGGAAAATATATTGGGGTTGCATGTCCTATAAATCTAGATATAAATCTATATAAAGAGAATCTAGAAATAAGTGTGTAATGTAAACAATAAACAACTTCTGCTAAATCCCATTGATTACTTGTCCAGGAGTCCTGATCTGCCTCACTGGGAGCGGAGTGGAGGATGGATTTGCATGGAACTGCTGCAAAGTTTCCCAGCTTGCTGCAGCTTGAAATCACAAAAGAGGAGCTCGATTGGAGGTGGTTGAGACAGATAAGACACAAAACACTCCTCCTTTCAGGCAACAGATTCTCTTCCAGGCCTTGGGGAGCTGCAGAGAAAGAGAAAAACTCTCCAGTGATTGTTCCATCAACATCAGCTTCAATCCATCAATCAGTCTGAGCTCCCAGCTTGGAATTCACAGTAAACCAAAACACTGGAAAAACCCTGAAGAAACAGGAATAAAACCAATCCTGTTGCCAAGAAATCAGCTCCCAAAGCGTTTGCATTTCACCCCTCCAAACCCTGAGGGGCAGAGTGAAGCTTTCCCAGCTGAACCTGCTGCTGGTGCTCTGATTGCTGCTCCTGTCCTCACCATACTTGAGCTCCTTCTGGATAAACAAACCTGCATTCAGTTTTCCACTATCCTAATCATAATTGGGGAAGAAATTAAAATCTCGCTGCTATTTGTTCAGCATTGTAAAAGTGACTGTGTCAGGCCTAACAAGCATCATTAGTTCCACTGAGAAGCCTTTCAGCTCCATGCAGGAACCAGAGCTTGGTTAAACACCCAATGAGATGTCGTTGCCCAACTCAGATTTTGCAGCTGGGTGACTCAAAAGGCTTTCCCTAATTTGCCAGTCACCAAAAGCAACCCCCAAACCCCCAAAAAAGAGCACACAGAAGGATTTTTGGCAGCTCCCAGTGCCTAAAACAGGGTTGGGGTGAGTTCATGTGCTCTCCTTATATGAAAAGCTCTGCACACAAGGGATATTATGAAGGAAAAGCAATGAGGAAAGGAGCCTGGATGACAGAAGTGATGCTGAATTTTCTCCCAAATGTAAACTTTGTCCAGTGTCCTCCAGGAGGCAGGGCAGGGGTGGTGGCAGTGGCTGCACTCACCCTCCAGCTGCTCTGATTTAGGGATTTGGAGTTCCCTCCTCAGCAGTGGGGTCTCTCCAGCTGCTCCTTGAGAACCAAGGAAGATCTGTTAGCACTCACCCTCCCCAAAGGCTCGGCAGCAAACAGCCAGCCTGAGAGGATTTACGAGGAACACACCGATCCCAAATCCCTCTTGTTAAAGTTTATTGCTATGGCAAATCTCTGCTGCAGAGGGAGGTTGTTGTAGCAACGCTCTGCCATGATTTTAACTTCACCTCTTCTCTTCTCCTGCCCCCAGAGGTCTCATCTCCACCACGGAGATGCTCAGGGAGGTGGCAGAGCCAGGGGATGCCCTGCACAGCTCCTTGGACCCTCTCCCTCTCCTGCTTCCCCAGCATTTCACATCCATCACAGGCAGTTCTGCCTCTTTTTTGGAGAAAAGCACTGAAAACATGTTACAAACACACCCACTGCCAAAGCAGCTCCCCAGAAAGTTAAGGATGCAGCCTTCAACAGTCTGGATTAAGCTTTTTTTTCCCTCCCTTATCCATTATGAATTTAGGTGAAGAAGAAAACTCTTCATGGACACCTACCTAAACCCAGGTGTATTTTGACTGTAGAATATTTATGGTGATTATTCAGTTTGTGGTACCCAGAGCAGAGGGTGCAGACACTTCTACCACTCCTGTTAGCAAGAATATTCCCTTTGGTCCTTCCAATCCTCAGAGGAATTGCACCAGAAGGAGCCAGACAAACCCAGAGACTCTTTTGATTCACCTCTACACCTCATTCAGCTGTAGCCTCATGTTCCCTGCATGAAAACCCAGCACTCCCATCTTAACACAAGCTCTAAATAACATCTCCCTTTCCTTCCTCTGCTTTTTCATCTTCCTTAACTGCACGCTACATTTCTTCCTGCAAACACCCAATTTAGATGGCATCAGGAGGTGCTAACAAAAAATGCTTCACTGTCTTGTCAGCAGATTACAGAAAGGCGTCTCATTCAAATTTATCCAGTTGGAAACAGAAGTAATTGATGTGAACTTGAAAAATAGATGATTTGGAAGAAGGGGGTGGGGGAAGCAGTCTCACCAGCATCGCTGTTCCACCCAGCTCGTCCTCAGCCCTCACCCGGGGCTGGGTAATCAGGAGCTCCATTATCACCTTCCTTCCCCTTTAGATCACCTTTAGATCGGGTACAGGGAGCTGGGAGGGGGACAGGGTGGAAATGTGCACCTGCTGCAGGTGCTGGGCTGCCTCTGCTAGCTGAAATCCAAGCTGCAGCGAAGGGAAAACCAAATATTCAATTAGGACAGGGGCTGTGTTTGCCCAAGCAGGGATGTTGCCTGAGGGGGAACTGCAGTGAGGTCCCTGCTCCTCCTCCTCCTCTGGTCACAGCTGCCCCTTCTGAGAGTGACAGCTTCATTTCCAAAGGCAGGAGCAGCAGGGAAGATTGGAATCCCAGAAGAGTTTGGGCTGGAAAAGACATTAAAGCTCATCCAATCCCACGTCCTGCCATGGCAGGGACACTTTCCACTGTCCCAGGTTGCTCCAAGCCCTGTCCAGCCTGGCCTTGGACACTGCCAGGGATCCAGGGACAGCCCCAGCTGCTCTGGGAAATCCATTCCAGCCCCTCCCCACCCTCCCAGGGAACAATTCCTTCCCAATATCCCATCTAACCCTGCCCTCTCTCAGTTTAAAGCCATTTCCCCATCCTGTCATGCCCTTGTAAAAAGTCCAGGGAGCGGTGACTCCTGAGGGACACAGGCCTGGCATTAGACAGAGACCTTGAAAATGGGGACACAAGGTGCAATGTAGGAGAGAAGAGACATGAGATGAAGGACAGGAGATGACAGTGGAGGCCCAGGGCTGTAAACAACTCATCTCTAGTACAGAAATGCAAATTCTGAGCAGAAAAGGGGCAGGAAACCAGAGGCAAACTGTACTGGCATTCCAACAGTTTCCTCTCTGGAGACACAGCAGCATTCCCTGATCCCCAAAGCTCCAGGCACCAGGAATGTCCCAGAATTTCTCACCAAACACCTCCCAGAGCAGCACTCCCTGGCACCAGGAATGCCCCAGCATTTTCTGCCAAAATAGCACTCCCTGATCCCCAGAGCTCCAGGCACCAGGAACGTCCCAGAATTTCTCACCAAACACCTCCCAGAGCAGCACTCCCTGGCACCAGGAATGTCCCAGCATTTCCCAAACAACTTCCAAAGCAGCACTCCCTGATCCCCAGAGCTCCAAGCACCAGGAATGTCCCAGCAGTTCCTGCCAAAGCAGCACTCCCTGATCCCCAGAGCTCCAGGAATGTCCCAGCATTTCCCAAACACCTGCCACCACACTGAGGAGATGGCAACACCAAGTTCCAGCAGAGCACAAGGGTCTGACACTCTCTTCACACCTCCCAGGTCAGAACCTGACTCTGAGCCATGACAGCAAATTAAAGACCCAGAAGGAGCTGATGAACACTGACATTTCCCTCATGCAGCTCCATCATGGTATTAAAATCAGAATTAATCTGTGTGATCAGCTCTCCTCATCCCAGCTAAACAACCCCTCCCAGCCCTGCAGAATGCAAAGCAACTCGCTCCAAACCACAATTTCAAGTTATTATTATTATTCCTGTTGCACAGAGACCACCAGGTGAGAGCCCAACCAGAACAGGTGCTGCACATCCTTTATTTCAATTAAATACTGGAATGGGGAGAGCAGCCCAAGGCTGCAGGGAACCAAATTAGAAAATTGCATGGAAAACACAAATAAAAAGTATCAGATTCACTCAGGTGAGGTTCACAGGAACGTGGCTGGCTGCTCTGAAGGAATGAGGCAGTTGGTTCTCAAGGAAAACTCTCACAGTGACATTTTCTGCTGGCCAGCCACAGCTTTTGCTGAAGGGGAGGAACAAATCCTGCCCCAGATGGACCCTCCCAGGTTTGTCTGAGACTGTCACAGAGCTGAGAACTGAACTCAGGCAACTGCTGTTGAACATCCACACTTGAGCCCAGCAGCTGAAAGGCTTTGGAAGGATATTTTCCCAGCAGACTTTAATTTTGGAAAGGAAAAATGGACTAGAAAGGAAAAACAGACCAGAAGCTCTCTGCTACCTGCCCAGTACAAGCACAGGACATCACTTTCCAGAGGCAGCTCACCTGGAAATGAGGCTTTTAAAACTCAGCCCTAACGGTTTGTACTCCTCTGCCCCAAGTTCTTGTGTCCTGCATCAAAGCAGATAAATAAAGCACCCAATTCCACACCCACACTGCCAATAAATTGGGATTCATTGCCTTGGGATGGAGCCATTCCAGAAGGGAAGCAGCATTTACAAAAGCTGACACTGATTTTGGGAGAAATATATTTGGAACAGTTGAAACACTAAAATCTGCCTCTCCTTTTCTTTGAAATTCAAAACCCCAACAGAGCCCTTTCCTCAGATTCCTCCCCAGGAAGATGAAGCCGATTTTCCAGCATCCCAATGAATATTTCAAAGCTGAGTGTTTCCTTAAGCTAATTGGTGCCCATTATCATGGAATTAAAAGCCAAATGGATTGAAGGCAATTGAGCCTCATCACTTTCATTATTCTCTTTTCCCCAAAGACATTGCTGATTTTTAACTCCTCTGACCCCTGGGCTTTCAGACAGGTTTTCTCACAGGTTGTCTCACAGCAGGAGAGCTCCAGGAAAGGTCCATAAATTGCAGAGGGCAGAAGGGACAGGTGGGGAGGCAGGATCCGTGAGAAACAGCTCCAGAGGGAATTCCAGCACACTGGGAATGTGCTCCCACCAGTTTACATCTGAGAGGAATAGTGGATTTGACTTTCCAAACAAGCTGTGGGTCTGCTGGTGGATAAAACCAGCACTGGGAGAGAAAAGAAACAATGGGAAGGATTCCACTGATTGGTGAATGGAAAAAATATTTACTTTTATAATTAAACTTCAGGGTTGTTGAGAAATGAAATTAGACATTGAAAGATGAAAGAAACAATGGGGAAGAAAAACCCCTAAATTCCATAAGAATTAAAAATTAAAAGGGGGGGGTTTTGTACATTAGAGGAGGATATTTGGGATCAGGTGTTTTGGGAAGTCTGTACCTCTCAAGTACCTCAGAAATGGGGAAAGAGAGGGTCTCCTTTTTGGACATAAACCTCAGGTGTTTGTGGATGAATTTTCCTAACACATCCATCCCCTGCCTTCCCCTGCTTGTAACCCACACACTGATCCAGAGCTGACAGATCCTGCTGTCCTTGCTGCTCACCACATGGGCTTTTCACCTGTTAAATCCCACAATTTATCTTCCACTCCAATCCCTGGATGCATCCCTGCTCCCCAGAGCCCTGCCTGACTGGACAAAGTGCTGGAACAACCTTCAACAGCAGCACTTCACCTGCACTCATCTCCAAAATACAACTGAAGGACTTGAGCTTTTTAGATGTAAATACTGAAAAAATCAACAGGTGACAAATAAATTCTGCCTTTTCCTGCTGCCACAGTTATTCCACCTACCCAGAAACACTGGGATTTTTCCTTCAGGTCCCACCCCACTTTGTTTTTTGCCTTTTCTCCTTGTTCCAGGCAGACCAAAGTCCCCAGGACAGCAGCACTGAGCTTGCTCACCAAAGAGCTCAAGTGGGCACCTCAAACCCTGGCACACAGAACTATTTATGACTCCTCTGAAAGGCTCCCAGGGAAGCTTTTGTGGCTGAAATGTGACTTTCCCCCCTTTTCCATAAAGAAAGAAATCAAACCCAACCAATGATTTCAGGCAGCTTCCCATTTATTGCCACCTCCTCCAGCAGTGTGCACGGGGGACTTTGGTGAGGAACTCCAGGAATTGGGAATATTTCCTGCTTTTGCCACTGTCCTGGGTTGCAAGATGTGGGTGGAGTTGTGTATTCTGTGATGTTAGAGGTGGGGCAGTTATCTTCTGTTAATTGTTTGTACTATTGCATTTGTATTTTTAGTTTTCCCGATAAAGAACTGTTATTCCTGCTCCCATATCTTTGCCTGAGAGCCTTTTAACTTCAAAATTATAATAATTTGGAGGGAGAGGGTTTATATTTTCCATTTCAGGGGAGGCTCCTGCCTTCCTTAAGCAGACACCTGACTTTTCAAACCAAGGCAGCCACCCACACTCATACACTGGCCACTGCACTAAACGGGACTGCTGCTCTGCTCTGGAGCTGGAATTTCTTTTGGGAAAAGAAAATTTCTTTTGGGAAAAGAAAATTTCTTTTGATGAACAGGCAGGGCTTTGAAGGAGGCCTGAGGAGTGATCTCAAGGCACGCCAGTCATGCTGAGCTCAGCCTTCCCCCCTCCCACACGGGGCTTTTGTTCACTGCCTGTTTACAGCTCTGAATTATTGTCACCGTAAATGTTGGATCACGAGGCTGGAATTGAGGGAAGGATTCCTGCTTTGTTTGTGGCTCCCTCCTCTGTTGCCCACCTTTCCCCCCCTGCTTTGGTTGTGTTCCTCATTCAGTTTATGTGACACACTCAAGTCTCAGAGGGAGCAGAGCTATGGCAACAGGAGTTGTGCAGCTAATCCCTGATGCAGAGTGCTAAAATCACACCAGGCAGCAGCACAGCAATTCAGCAGAGCAGCCCTGCTTTCATTCATGCTAAACTCGTGGGAAGAAGCCCCAGAAATTCTGGGTGAGGGGGGGAAAAAACTCAGGTGCCACGTGGGTCAGGGTAGAGGGTTTGTGAAGCTGGAGCCTGGCCAAGGGAGGAGGTGGGAATGGAGCTTGGAAGGGTCAGACCAGCCTGGAAACCCAACAAGAAATGGCAGAGGCTATAAAAGTGGCTGGGAATTGGTAAAGACTCCCCTCTGCTGCATTTCTGCTCCAGGTCACTATTTCTGCTCATGTACAGGAGGTGATAATTCAATATTACACCCCTTACAACCCTCCCTAAACTTAAATTCCCTCCAGTTGGTCCCAGTCTAAGCCAGAAGTGCAGGGACAAACTGCTCCAGTTGGGACTGAGCCCCCTGCCCAGCCCAGAGACCCCCAGGGCACCAGCTCAGCCCCTCAGCACCACCAGGAAGGAGCCACAAACTCCACAAATATTTCTATTTTTCAGAAAACCCCTCTATTCTGTTTCTAGCTGGTGAGATATCAGTGGTGTGAAGCTGTCTCTGCTCCCCAGGATGTTCCTGGCTCCATCAACACCAAGGAAAACCCTCCCAGGTGCTGTGGGACACCAGGAAGCTGCTCCTACCTGGGAAAAAAATAGGAATTAAATAACAGCAAAAAGCAAACCAAAAAAAAAAAAAAAAAAACCCTCAAAAAATAAAACCCAAGGAGAAAGCAAGGAAGCAAATCTCACTTGTGCTCTCCATTCAGCTCTGCACTGGGAATTAATCCATGATTCACAACTTCCCATCCGTGGGCTGAGAACCAACTGGTTATGAATGAATATTTTTGCAAACTAAAGAACGTGCAAGGTCTACTCTAGGACAGCTTTTACACCAAAAGCACGACTTTACAACCAACAGCTGAACCCCAAAAAGAGCTGCACAGACTGCCACCAACTTTCACATCCTTTAGGGGGAGAGCTGAGACTCCTGAGCCCACAAATTATGGGATTATGGAGCAATCCCTGCCCTCCTCAGCCTTTATTTATAAATAAATAAAGGATGATGCCGCACAGGGATGGGCTGTTCTGGAATTTGGGTGGGATTCAAGCGCCACCTTTTTTTGTAATTAGTGAGAGATATGAATGGAGGGCTGCTACAGAGGAAATCACAGTTTATAGTAATTGATGGTCTCATGTAGATGGCAGAATTTGTTGTAAATAAAAATAAATAAACAGAAGCTTTTCTTTTTAAGGAAAAAAAAATGGATTTGAGATTGGGTAGTAGAACCAACAAAAAACTGGAGGAGCCCCCTCAGGGTCCCTGCCCTCAGGTGCCTCTTCTGCCAGAGATCACCTGAGCTGTGTTACTGTTCCCAAAATCCTCCAAAATCCTCGGGATAAATCAGATTTCCTTTGTGGTGTCAGCGAGCCAGGCATTATTTCATTCTTGGCCAGGGTTTGGGTGTGTGGCTGACAAAGCTCTGGCCTCCACACGGACCCTGATCCAAAACTTCTCCACTTATTTATACATTTTTACCAAACAAAGAAATTAACAACCACTGGCTCTAAGCCATGCAATTCTCTTCATCAATCAGAATTTTATTGATTCTTGATTTCTTGCTCTTCCTACTCATCCTTTAGTCCTTTTATCAGCAGGGACTATGCAGCTTTCCAGGCCTTGATCTCCTCTGTATCTCCTGGTTACTCCAACATCCTCCAAGTGCCATAAATTGAAGTTCCCAGATCTCCAGATCCCTTTGGTTCAGTTTGTTGGAGCTGGTCAATGCTGGTTTCAGCAAACTTCAGCTTTGAGGTGATTTAGAGATCAAAGATCTCAAGGAGAGCCTGTGAGGAAACTCAGCTGGTGCTGGCTGCAAGTGGGCACTGCTCACCAGTAATTAAAAAAACTCATTAAAAGTTATTAAAGGAAGTTATTTCTAATATTTAACCTTATTGAACTTCAGGGAGATGGGTGTGGAACAGAAAGGGGGTGGGAAAAGGAAGGGGAGGGACTTCCATGCCTTGGCTGGTAGAAGATTCCAGAATGTTCCACACACTCCTGGAAGCTCAGCAGCTTTGGGATTCACCCACCCTGACCCTTGAGGGTAAGTTTTATTCTGTTTTGCTTTGGGGAAAGTTTGTTTTTTCCCTTTGGTTCCATGTTAGGGCATGTTTTGGGAGCAATGGATGTGTGTGGTGAGTTCTCCATGGAAATTGTCCATGTCACAGATCCACGTCAGGATTTGCAGTCAGATCTTCAAACTTCAGGTGTGCAGGAGTGAATCTGGAGCAGAATCAGCTCCTGAGGAGCTGGGTGTGCTGAGCAGGTACCTGTTTGTCAGTGCACATCCCTGCATGGGACCTGTTCACCAGGGCCCTCTCCTGTAGAGTTGGTGTTTTCTTCTTCTTCTTAATTCTCCTTATTCTTTTAATGCTATTTTTACCAATTTCCTCATTAATCTAATTTAATTCTTGTATTTTATGAGTCAGCTTCAACTGGGGATTGGCTTTGCAACACCTGCCTTGTGCTGAGTGTGTGTAATTCTCTGTGCTCAGGTGTTGCTCATCTGAGCTCTGGTTTAGGCTGGAGAGAAGAGAAGCAAAGTTTTCCCCACTTTTATTAGGAAATAAAGCAGTGCAGTTTGGCTGATTCTGCTGCTGGAGACTTGAGGGAAGGAAAGGTGTGAGCACCTGGAAAAATCCCTGATGAGCCTTTCAGCTTGCATAGGAACATGCAAATAAAGTGGTTTTAGGAGCCGTGGGGAGAATTTGCCTTTGTTTAAGCTGCACCTCAACATCTGCTGGGTACCTGGGCTGGCTCAAACCACAGGGACCAGCTCTGTGTTTTCAGTGCTTTTGGAAATCCTGCTGCTCTGGCTTGTGCTGCTGTTTTTATTCCAGCAGTGCCTGTGATGTGCTGGGTACAGGTTTAGGAAAGTGAGTTTAAAAATTGGAAATAGGAGGTGTAAGGTAGAAACACATTCCCATCAAATCCTCCTGGCTTCTCCATGGGAAGCTGCAATGTTTAATTCATTTGTGAACAAAAAATGGATGTGGGGGAAGCCCAGGGATTCCTGAGGAAAAACCAGTGGGGTTTGAGGAGGGGGATGAGGGACAAGGCTCATCCTGAAGGGTCCTGACCAAACTCTGGTGGCTGTAAGGAGTTGTGGAGTGGTTCTGGCAGGAGCAGCTTGTCCTTGCCTGTTTTCAGGACAGGAAAAGGCAATTTTACATGTGCTGCTGATAAACTTTGAGCCTCTCTGCTATCACTTTATGCATGTCAGGATTTGTCAGGGGAGGAAAGCAGATTATTGCAGATATTGCAGAGCAAGGGGCTCCCCACTGTGGCTTTGGGATCAGCCCTGGGTGGGCACAGAGCAGCTGGGAAAGGGATTTTTTGGCTGCTCTGTGTAGGTGAGGCTGAAAATGCCCCCTGTGCAGACAGAAAATGCTGTTTGTGCTGTGTGACAAAAATTGGGAAGCCCCTCTCCTGAATTTCCAGGTGCTGAGCAAAATCTGCTTCCTTTACCTGTTGGAACCTTTTGGTAAATGGAACCTGTCCTTGGGACTGAGATGTTGGTGGCTCCACAGATCTGGCAGAGCATCTGGAGCCAACAAAAGTGCTAAATACCTACAAGCCTCCTTTCTTCCTGGGAGAATCCATGGCAGGAAGCTTCACTAATCCACAGAACCCCCAAACAGTCTGAAGATTCCTTTAATGGAATAGTTCCAGCTAATGCAACAATACATTCCACCCAGAAAATAGGAACTAAATCCATCCATGGGAATTAACTGAGAGTATCTGAGGTAACTTAATTATTTACCTAATTCTGAGCTTTGGCTGTACCTGGGGGCTCTCATTGTTTCCCCACAAGCAAAGAGCAGCTTGGAGCCTACGTAGAATTTACTTTAGATGGATTGAAACAAGAATAAATAGAGCAACAGAAGTGAAATCTTTATTTAGAGCAGGTGTGCTGGGCTCCTCTCTGCCACGCCACATTAATCCAGCCTGCAGCAACCACAGCTGCCCTGGCAGAGCTGCAAACCTGGGAACACACAGGGGCAGCAGCAAGAAGGGCTTGGAAATTCTCAATTCCAACGAGCCCATTGGAAATTCTCCGTGGCTTTGGTGCCTTAGATGCAGTTTCCATTTTAAAAAGGATTGGGAAGCAGTTTCAGGCTACTTCAAAGCAGTGGAAATGTGCTTTTTTGTGTCCTGGAGAGGGTGGGAAGAGGATGCTCAGGTCCTGTGTGGTACAGCAGGGTTTTTTTAGTCTCTTGGAGGGTCTGAGCAAACAAAGCTGAGGAAAGCTCAGCCCTGCCATCTCCTCTCTTTTGGGGCATTTATTGCCTCTCCTGAGGATGTTTCCAAATCAGCAGGGCCTGGTCTGGGGTTAAATGTGGAGTAGAAATGCTGAAATCATCAAGGGGAGGAAGAAGCAGGTGAGGGAGTGGTCTCTTCTCCTGGTGGTAGCCAAAACTCCTGGCCAAATCCCTGCTGAAACCTGATTGACACAGATCACTTATTTAAGATTCTCTGTTAAGGTATTTTAAGGAACTTTTTCTTGTTCCAAGCTCCATTTCCATTTTACCCTGGGAAGAGGAGGTTTTTTTTTTTAGCTTTGTTTTTTCTGTCAATGTCTAAGCTGGTCAGTAAAAAAATTCCCTTTATTTCTCTGTTGCATGTCATTCCTCACATTCCAGCTCATGGGATGGGGTTTGTTTCCTAAAAAGCAAAGATGCAGAAGGGCTCTTGGCTCCTGTGTTGGGATGAGTAATTAGAGTAGTGACTGACAGTGAAAAGCAGGAGGTTTTCTGGAAGCACAAAGGGTTGGAAAAGCATTCCTGCCTGAGCAGAGAAGAGGAGGGGCTTTGGAGAAAGGGTGAGCTTTGTTTACAGTCTCCTGAGCAAAGGTGAGAGAGCTGAGCAGTGAAAAGTTCAGCACTGATAGACTTGTTAAAAGTTGCCCTTGACTGCTTACAGGCATCAGTTTAATTTAAATGTAATAAAAACCTAAAAGGGAAAATTAAGATGCGGAAAGCAGTTGAAAAGCCTGTCTGAAGACATCTGCAAAATGGTTTTATTCCCAGCAAATATAAGAAAACTGTTTGGGTTTTTTATTGTCAAACAATAATTGTGCCTCCATTTATAAAACAGCTTTTACAACCAAATCTCTTTTCATAGATTGCTTCCAAAACAACGCAGAAGTTGATTTATTTTTAAACCCTGTGCCCATAACCCTCTTGTCTGTGCTGAGGGAGCATCTCTGTGGTGGCAGGAAGGGGGGTTTGGCTGGGGCACAGCAGGGCAGGGACCCCTCAGCCCCTTCCCCTGCTGCTGCCCTGAGCTGCAGCCACGAGTTGTTCTGCTCAAGCTGCACTAAGGGAAATACAGGTTAGATATCAGGAAAAAGTTTTTTATGGAAAGAGTGATAACGTTCTGGAATGTTCTGCCCCGGGAGGTGGTGAAGTCACCATCCCTGGGTGTGTTTAACAAAGCCTGGATGTGGCACTGGGTGCCAGGATTTGATTGAGGTGTTGGGGCTGGGTTGGACTCGATGATCTTGAAGGTCTCTTCCAACCTGGTGATTCTGGGAATTCTGGGAATTCTGTGAATTTGTGTTCCCTGGGCATTCCTGAGGTGTTTGTTCTGCCTGGGGAGGTGGTGGAGTCACCATCGCTGGGTGTGTTTAACAAAGCCTGGATGTGGCACTGGGGGCCAGGGTTTGGTTGAGGTTTTGGGGCATGGATTTGATGATTTTGAAGGTCTCTTCCAACCCAGTGATTCTGGGAATTCTGTGATCTCACGTGGGTGTTTTTCTTTCCCTCCACCCAGCCCCCTCCCAGCTTTGCCCAGCTCCCTGTGGTCCCAGCTCTCTCCTGTGATCATTTCAGCAGAGACAGAGCTGTGCATTCCACTTCAGTTCCCAGCCACTGAAAATGCAGTGATCTGCTATCAGTAAATCCAAAATAGAGGTGCCTGGTTTCCATACCCTCTAAAATCTGCTGTCTTCAGAGAAGGAGGAATGCTTCTGTCACACAGACCCGCAGACACAGCCCTGTCACACCTCTGGATCTGGGAATATTTTGAAAGGTTATTCAAAAGAATTTATATACTTTTATATTTATTTTTTATATTTTTGTTTTAATATTTCATAGAGTTAATATTTCTATTTTAAGCAATAGATGATTAGTATTGAGGTGTAGGAGCTCTCCCAGCTGTGCAAACCCCTCTGGATTCAGCTGGAGATGTGAGGCCACAGGCACAGCTGTGCACAATATATGGGATTTTCTGTGAGGG
Source organism: Pyrgilauda ruficollis (assembly GCF_017590135.1). Classification (NCBI taxonomy): domain Eukaryota; kingdom Metazoa; phylum Chordata; class Aves; order Passeriformes; family Passeridae; genus Pyrgilauda; species Pyrgilauda ruficollis. Next base: position 4,225,110 of record NW_024526377.1, read on the forward strand.
GTGAAATGGCCATTGCTCTAATGATCTGTGTTTCTCTGTCCACTGCTGATGGCAGCTGTGAAATGAGGAGGTTCTGACCTGTTTACTTGGCTGTGTCTGATGTCAGGAAAGCAAAACAAAGCCAGAAGCCCCAAGAATCCGGAATTGGGCTTTGTGCTTAGAAGGCAGGAACTGAATCTTTCCCTGGGTGAGGAACTTGAAACCTACAGCCAATTAATAACTGCTGTAAAATAGTGCTTTAGTCTGGAAATGCTGACAGAGAATTTAGTGCACCTTATGGAGGGCAGGGGGGTTACAGATTAATTAATTAAGTTTTGGAAAGTCTGTAATCCTTGGACAAAGGGCTCTGTAAATGTAATATGCAACAGCTATTACTGCAAGTTCCTGTGGTTTCACGTGGGCTGGGGACAGAGATGCCTTCAAAAGAGAATCCCTGAGGTGACCAAGCCAGCTTGGGAACAGTAGGAAGTGTCCCTGCTATGGCAGGCGTGACACTGGATGAGCTTTGAGCTCCCTTCCAACCCAAATCACTCCATGGTCCTTCAGCAGGGAGAGCCTGGCTCGTGTTGGAGCCAGGAGCCTCAGGCAGGAGGCTCCAAGCTCTCTGTTCTGGGCTGAGTTTGGGATTTGGGCTTTTGGGACTCCTTTTGGGCTGCTTGGGGTGATCAGGCTCCTTTTAGGCTGCCTGGGATGATCAGGCTCCTGTGGGTCCTGGGGTGACCAGGCTCCTGCGGGTTCTGGGATGATCAGGCTCCTCCAGCTTTTGGGGTGATCAGGCTCCTGTGGATCCTGGGGTGATCAGGCTCCTCCAGCTGTTGGACTGTGTCTGTCTCCACATGGGTTTTGGTGGCTGCAGGGACCCAGCCCAGTGTCCCCTGTCCCCCTGTTCTTTTGAGTTCTTCTAAGCCTTCTGATGTTTACGTTCTTGTAATGAACGTTCTCACGTGCTTTTCTGTAAATACTTATTGTTTTGCATTCTTTTCTGGAGCAGGAGGAATTTGATGGACTGTTGGTTTGTCCAGTGTCATTGGAGAGGTGGCACTGTCATCCTCCAACCCACTGTCACTTTTGGAAATCTATAAATGTTGGAGTCAGAATTAAACTTGCCCTCTTTTTACCTTGGAGATTCCAGTGTCCACATAATTTTATTTCATGTCCTAGAGTGACAGTCATGCCCCAGGGAGCACTTGTTCAGCTCAGCTGATCAGGGAGTGCCTCTTCCAGCACTGTCACCTGCTGCCCTTGGTGACAGTGCCACAAGGAGCCCTTGTGTGGCTGAAGTGTCCCAGGACAGGTCCCCAGGGCAGCGGGGATGTCACTGGCACTCAGAGCTCTGTAACCTCCTGTTGAGTCCAGTGAAGGATGTGGCTGCTGTGACCTGCCTGAGGAGCTGCCTTTGTCCCCGTGTTGGTGACTTGGGTCACCAGAACGTGTCTGGCAGTGCTGGTGGAGCCATCACAGGGCTTGGGACCCCTCTAGAGAGGAGCTGTTGTGTCACACCCACAGGACCATCTGTGCTGCTGCCAGGAGCCAGCACTGCTGTCACAGGGGCTCATCCCCGTCCCCTGGGGGGGGATTAAGCCACGTCCCTGCACCCCAGCGCGGTGGCCTGGCTGTCCTGCGTGCCTCTGAGGGCTCTGAGCATCACCTGCTTCCCTCTGATCCTCCCCCAGAGCACGAGGGACCACAGGGACCTGGGGCATCCGTGGCACTTGGCAGCTGTGGGGACACTGAGAGCCCCAGGGACAGGAGCATTCCAGGGTGGCCTTTTTTTCCCTGGGATCCCAGAGCTCTGAGGTGCCTCTGGAGTGACTTGGAGAGCACTGGGAAGAGCAGAGCTCCTCAGGGACCCTCCCTGGGGCCAGGCAGCAGCATCTGGGCCTCACATGCTTGGCTTGGCCCTATCTGCTCCTGGAGGAATTGCTCGTCTGGCTGGGAGCCATTCCAGCTCAGATGTGGCAGAGGAGCTGCTGGTGACACTTCCCAGGTTTCAGTCCTTCCCCCCCGCCCCCACCTCTTCACTATCCTAATTAAATTTAGTATTAAAGTAAAACATTAAAGACATTATCACAGAGCTTTCATCTGACACACATAAGGCTCTTCCTCATTTGTTAGGTTATTAGCAAGGCAGAATTAATGGAAGGGAGCGTGGGGAGGCTCCAGGGGTGGCGAGTTCAGCGCTCTGAGAATGGGGAAGGTGGGATTTTGGGTGAGCATGGGCTGGGCTGGGCTTGGCAGCCCTGGCTGGTCCAAACCTGGCACTGAACATTGCCCAGAGTGGTGCCAGGCAGGGCTCTTGGACTGTGTGTGCTCCAGGGGGTTGTGGTGCCAATCCAAGGGTGGGATCTCTCCTCTCCTCTCCTCTCCTCTCCTCTCCTCTCTCAAATATTTATTTTTTCATATTTATGTTACAGTCTCACAGCAGTGAGTTCTGCAGTATTTCACTAACAAGGTACAAAATGTCTAACTATCTTTTGCTACAAGGTCTAAACTATCCAATTAAGAATTTGCTGCCCTGTAAGTCATGCAGGGAGGAGTTTCTGTGGCTCTTTCCAGAGGAGCTGTGGCTGCCCCATCCCTGGAAGTGTCCAAGGGCAGGCTGGAGCAAACTGGGGTAGTGGGAGGTGGGTGGAATGGGATGAGCTGTAACTTCCAACCCAACCCATTGCAGGATTTGGTGACTCATGGTAAGAACAGTGAGACTGTGGCTTCATCCAGGTGCTCCTTCCTTGGTGAACACAAACCCAGCCAGGTGTGGTCATTCAAAATTGATTCCTTTTGCCTGCCAGCTCTCCAGGAGCTCCTCAGAGCTTGTAAGTGGGGATGTTTGCAGCTGGAAGTGAATTGTTCCTGCTGGCTCAGGTGTTGGACACACAGGGAGCACTGACACAGCTTTTAAGGGGAAACAGACACTACAGTGTGGCAGACACATTTTCTGGAAAAATCCCTTCACCCAGGATTTCTCGCCTGGGAAAATGAGAAGCCTCAGAGAAAAAGGAAAACAATTCTTATCTCATTTGCTTCTCCTGTGTTTCGCTGCTTTGGAATGTGTTTGGAGATTGTTTACCCACAGGTGGTTGTTTAATTGGTTTCATGTGAATTATTTTAACTTATTGACCAATCAGGGCCAAGCTGTGTCGAGGCTCTAGAAAGTCAGGAGTTTTCATTAGTATGTTTTTAGCATTAAGTATCCTTTCTGTATTCTTTAGTATAGTTTAGTATAGTATTCTTTAATATAATATAGTATCATAAATAATAAATTAGCCTTCTGAGAACATGGAATCAGATTCATCATTCCTTCCTTCATCTGGGAACTCCCCTAATACAATACTGCAGGTCCATCCAGCACTGATGGTCTTGACTTCTTGGGGTCCTGAGAGGAACTTCTCCCTCTGGTGATCTTCCCCCAAGCTGCAGAGTGAAGAGTGAGGATGGAGGTGGTTGTGCTGTGCAGTTCTCTGGCAGGGCTGGAGTCCAGAGCTGCCTGCAATGCAATGATTGTTTGGTGGCACTGTGAGCATTCAGAGAAGTGAAAACAAAAAGCCAAGGTTAATGGAAGTTGCATTTCATCTGGATTGCTCTTATTTCCTGTTTTATAAGCTCGTGCTGCATGCAGGTGCTTGGCTTATATCTTCATGCTGTCAATAAAGCCAACGTGTTTGAGCAGACAGGATTAATGCAGATTTTAAGGGCTATATTTAGAAGTAATTTAGCTATCATCAGTCAGAAGGGTGGGGAGAGATCTGATGGTTATTCATACTGATTGAATATTCTATTGATAGAGATACTTATTAACCCTAACCATGTCTTTCCAGCATGTTTTCAGGTCTTGGACAAGGAAAAAAATTGAAATTTTTTTTCAGTTTGAGAGAGAGGCAGAGTTCAAGTGTTGGAGTGGGCTTGGAGGGAAGCAGAGGCTGCTTAGTGGGACCCTGAATGGGACCCCTGGTGCTGGGTGGTGGCAGTGGGACAGGTACTGTGCGAGGTGACAGGAGCAGGGAGGGGCTGCCTGATGGCTTTGGTGGCACAGGTGCTCAGGGTGTTCAGAATTTGGGGAGGTTTGAACATTTGTTCCTGGCTGAGCAGTGAATAGACAAGCTCAGAGCAAACCTTGTCCTTTTTTTTATTATTATTATTTTCCTTTTATTTCTTTTACTTTTTTTTTTCTTTTCCTTTTATTTCTTGTCCTTTTTTTTCTTTTCTCCCAGGGGTATTGAGGGGGAGGGAAAGAGTCTCTTAGGGAGAGATTCCTGCTCAAAATGCTCCTGCTCTGAGTGAAGGGAGTGAGGCAGGAAAAGCATCAGCACTGCTGTGCCAGCAGGACAGGGCAGGGACTGTCCCCTGTGCTGGCACTGCTGGAGCACCTCCAGGGCTGGGGACAGCTCTGGTCACTCGTGGCAGGAGAGCCCTGGAGGGGCTGGAAAGTGTTCAGGGAAGGGGAAGGAGCTGGAAAACTGCTGGAGCTGAGGTGGCTCAGCCTGGCTGGGTGTTGGGGTTTGGGGGAAAAAGAAATGTTCGGGTGTGGCTTGAAGCTGCTGAGCAGAGCAGCCAGGGGGGCTCTGGCTGGGCTCAGCTCCTTTCGGGGGGGCACGGGGCAGTTTTCCATCAGTGCTGGCACACTGGAGGGCTCCAGAGGGGCTGGAGAGTGCCCAGGGAAGGCTGGAAAACTCCTGAAGGGGCTCAGCCTGGAGCAAAGGAGGCTCAGGGGGGACCTTGTGGCTCTGCACAACTCCTGCCAGGAGGGGACAGCTGGGGGGGGTCAGACTGTGCTCCCAGGGAACAGGGACAGGAGGAGAGGGAACGGCCTCCAGTTGAACCAGGGGAGGTTTAAATTGGATTTTAGGGAAAATTTCTCCATGGAAAGGGTGGTGAGGCATTGCCCTGGGAGGTTTGGAGTGCCCATCCCTGGAGGTGTCCAGGGAAGGGCTGGAGGTGGCACTCAGTGCCCTGGGCTGGGGACAAGGAGGGGGTGGGTGACAGGTTGGATTTGGTGACCTTAGAGGGCTTTTCCAGCCTCAGTGATCCTGTGACTCTTGAGTCCAGTGAAGAAACAAGTGCTGGGCACTTTCTGCAATTCCATCTCTGTTCCCAAACCTCTGCCCTCGCCGAGTTCCCTGAGCAGAGATTTCATTTCAGATAGTGCAGCCACTGCTCTGCGCTTCCAGGAGCATTTGTAAAATGGAATTACCAGAAATAATCACGGTGATTAACATACAGAGGTAGGAAAAAAAAGGGAAGATTAATTACAAAGCTGTAATTCATCTGCAAATACGAGCAGTGAGGGAAGTTGGAGGAGTTCAGCAGCGGTGAGGTGCCCTCAGCGTGGGCATCTGTGGAATTTGGGCTCTGCTGAGCTTCCCAGGAAGAAAGAAGGAAACTGAGGCACTCAGATGGAAAATCACTGGTGTTTGTTATCCAGAAAGTCAGATGGGAATGGGATCTGAAAGCCCTGACTGTGTTCCTCGCCGTGAGCAGGGGACAGAAATCCGTTTTCATTACGCTGAGTGTTTTCTGCATCAGAATTTGTAAAAGTTGCCCAGGAATGGTGGCACTGCTAAGAAATGACTCTGTCCCCAGGCTGCTGAGCAGCTCCGGGTGGTTTATGAAGGGAGGAGGGTCTGGAGGTGATGGGAGGCTGCACAAAGCTGCTCCTCCCAGGGCAGGGGTTTCAGGTTTATTACCTCCAGTGTAGGGGAGGGCTGATTCCTACAACTAATTGCCTTTTTTTTCCTGAAGATGCAAGCAGTTGATAATGGCAGTAATTAACACCGTAGAAACAAGGTCAAACCCAAGAACATTACCCACTAAAAGTCACTTTCCCGAAAGTCATGGCAAATTCATTGCCTTGGAGTAGCTTTAAAAAAAGAAGGAAAAAAAAAAAAAAAGGAGGCAACTGATGATGAGCTGTTTGAATTATGTAAATGCTCAGGTATCCATGGGGTTTGACCTTTTTGCAGATGTAATTTAGCATTCAAGACACTGTCATCTTGCTGCCAAAGTCAAATTAGATGCTTGCTACTGCAATTGATAGCTGATAGCAGATCTCCTTCCAGAACAGGCAGTCCAGAGAGGCAGGGATGTGTTTGCTGCAGGGCTGGGGAGCTGCATTCTGAAATACAAACTGCTGGAAGGGTTCTGGGTGCAGTTCAGGTGAGCAGTGTGCTCTCAGAAGAACATGCACCTCCTTGCTGAGGTGGTTACACCCTGCTGGCAGCGTCCACAGACCTGGAGGTGGCTCAGGAGCTCTCCAGGATTGTTCTGGGGCTGCTTTTCCCAGTGGGATGGCTCATGGCCAGATGTGCTCCTGGACACAGGAATGGGATTCCCGTGGCATTCTGTGGTGCCATTCTGCAAGCTTTGATTTCTACAAGATTCTGCACCATTTCCTGTGGCAAATCCTACAAGATTTAGTGCCCAGAACTGCTGCATTTCCACACAAGGGTGAGAGGACTCCTAATCCAAGTGAGGGCTTTTGGGAATGATTTTGCCCATGAAGTGCAACCCCAAAGACTGAAGCCCATGAAGTGCAGCCCCAAAGACTGATGCCCATGAAGTTCAACCCCAAGGATTGCTGCCCATGAAGTGCAGCCCCAAGGATTGCTGCCCATGAAGTGCAGCCCCAAGGATTGGTACCCATAAAGTGCAGCCCCAAATCTGTGCAGCTGCTGCTGTCCCCAGCCCCTGGGTTGTATTGTGATTTCACTTTTGGCCAGTACAGCAAAGCCTCCCTGAAGCTGTGGTTGCACAGGTAGCACTCCCTGGCCAGAACAGAGTTATCCCAGGACTTCTGGTCCTTTCCTGGCTTCTGTGCAGTACCTGGGAGTGTTCTGGGTTCAGATGTCCCACAGCAAATGCAGGCAGGAGAAGGTGTTTGTGTGCCTGGCTGGAATGAGGGCACGGAGTGACAGGAGAGGGGAATGGCCTTTAGCTGAAGGGTGCCAGGGTTAGATGGGATTTTGGGAAGAAAATCTTCCCTGTGAGGGTGAGGAATGGATTTCCCAGAGAAGCTGTGGTTGCCCCTGGATCCCTGGGAGTGTCCCAGGCCAGGCTGGAGCAGTGGGAGATGTCCCTGCCCATGGCAGGGATGGGATGGGATCATTCTGAAATTCCGTCCCACCCCAGCCCAGCGTGTGACTGGGAGTGCACTCACTGCTGCTCATCACAGGGACAGCCAGGGTGCAGCTTTGGGGTTCCTGGAGCCTGTGCCAGGCAGCAAATCCCTGGGAAGGAGCAGGAATGGAAGCTGAGGCTCTGTGTGTGTCCGTGGGCAGGGCCCTGGCCGTGTTTTTCCCCAGCATTGCCCCAGTAATTGCCCTGAAGTTGCTCTGGGTTTCCACAGGAGCACAGGGAGCTGCTCTGGCTCCACACCCCTGGAGTTGCTCCTTGGCTGCTTCCAGGAGTAACTTTGGACCTGCTGCAGCCTGTAACTGTTCAAGCGCTCCCCACCCTCGTGCCTTCAGTGTCTGCTGCTCAAAACTGAGGATTTTGTGGGTGGTATTTATCCCACCAAGTCCTTTGCCCTTTCTGAAGGGTTGTTTTGGGGTGGGGGCTGCCCTGGCCCCAGTTTCCCCCAGTTGTGTTGCTGGGCTGTGGCTGGGTGGGAGCTCTTCCCTGGCTGCAGCTGTGCTGCTCTTGCTGTTTCATGGTTCACCTCCAACGCAGGGTTTGCATTTCATGCTTCATTATTTTTCCCTCCCCGTTGTGTGGCCATTTGTAAACTGAAGGTGAATTGCACGATGTGTTCCTGCCAGGCATGCAGAGAGCACAAATACTGAGGATAACCTGGAAATCTTTCCCCTCTTGGATGTTGGGGGGGATGTTTTTGTGGGTGGTTTTTACCACTGACACTTCCCTGCTGTTCCTGTGTGCCTGTCCCCTGCTCCAGGATCTCTGGGTGGATGTTTTAGCAGAGGGATTTTCCCCCAGGGAGGGGATTCTGCCCAGCCCTGCTGCTGGCATCAGGGAGGGAAAGGAACATCCTGCCTGTCCTGGAGTTGGAGGTGCCCATCCTGGCTAATGCCAGCCCTGCTGTGGCTCCGCAGGTGTTTGATGGGAATATATGGAATTCTGGAATGGTTGGGGTGGGAAGGACTTTAAACTCATCCATTTCCATGAGCAGGGACACTTCCACTGTCCCAGACTTCTCCAAACCCTGTCCAACCCGGCCTTGGGCACTTCCAGGGATCCAGGGGCAGCCACAGCTTCTCTGGGAAATCCATTCCAGCCCCTCCCCACATTCACAGGGAAGAATTCCTTCCCAATATCCAATCTAAACCCACTCTGAGCTGGAAGATCTGCCTGGTTTTCTGAGTAAATGTTTGCATTTTTCTCTCAGCAGCAGCTGCTGAGGCCACACGCACCTTTCCAGCTGACTCTAAGTAGGATCCTACAATAATCATCAATATTTAACTAATAAAAAAGGGACTTTCATGTTAGGGAAGTGTTTTAAACCAGTCAGGTTTTACTGTGTAAACTGTTTTCACTTTTCACACGTTCTGATGAGTGTTTCCCATCCATTATGGATTTAAAGAGTCGTGTTCCAGCCTCTTTTCCACCCCCCTCCCTCAGAGATTTATTACAAAGTGAGCTGGATCTCAAACACTCCCTCAAGTTAAACTGAAGCGGTGCATCCACTTTTAAAAGGAAAATGGAAAGGGAGGGGTTTCAGTTGTGTGCAGATGAGGACTTTATTAATTCAGTATTTTCCCCTCCATATTTTGGAAGCTGTAGTCCAAACCATTCACTGAGATAGAATAAAAATGGGGGAGGGAAAGAAATAAATTCCAAAAGATATTTTATCCAAAATACAACTCGTGGAGCCTGATGCTGCTGGACCAAGCCAGGAGGGTAAGAGAGGAAAAAAAGGATTCGTGGAGTTCTTTCTGCATGGATTCCTTGTTCATATCAATGATGTTCTCTGGGGAATAGATTGTGCTTGTGAGTTATGGGTGGAAAAGGGCTCCAAAAGGGGGATGATTGCATCCATAAGTCCATGTGGGGATTGGATTGGGTTGGATTGGATTGGATTGGATTGGATTGTCCCTTGGCAAGGAAAAGGGCAGTGCCCAGAACGGGGCAGTGGGAGCTGGGACACAGTCCCACAGATCCCAGCTCCTGGGGGTTTCCAGTGAAACCATTTGATTCCCAGCCTGGAAAAGCTGCAGGAAGAGCTGGGATGTGTCAGGATAACTCAGCTTTGCCCCCACTTTGTGCAGTGCTCCAGATCTGGGCAGTGCTGCCAGCACCAGCCATGGCAGTGGGAGCTGGGACAGTGCTGTCCCAACAATCCCAGTTCCCAGGGGGTTTTCCAATAAAACCACTCCAGTTTCCAGCCTGCAAATGCTGCAGGGTCTGGTAAAATGCTGGGCTGGGTCTGGGTAATTCAGTTTTACCCTCACTTGGTGCAGTGCTCCAGAGCTGGGCAGTGCTGCCTGTGCAGTGGAGCTGGGACAGTCCTGTCCCACACATCCCAGTTCCCAGGAGGTTTTCCAGTAAAACCACTCCAGTTTCCCAGCTGGAAATGCTTGAGGAGGAGCTGATGGAGCTGGGATGTGTCAGGATAACTCAGCTTTGCCCCCACCTCTATGCTCCAGAGTCTGAGTTCCCTTTTTGAGCATCCCAAGGATGAGCTCCCCGGAGGAGCCGAGATAACGCGGATTCCTTGGCCAGGATTAACTTGTCCTGACAAAAAACCATTTCCCAGCCAGGCAGGGCTGGCTTTTACCCTGGAGCTGTGCCTGCAGAGCAGAGACAGAATAATTTTTGCTCATTAAAACCAAGATTTGATAGCAAAGCTGCCTTCCCCCTCAGCTGGGCTGCCCAGCGCAGACACAAAGCATTAACTGGAGGAAAACCCAACTGCACAGGAATTTGTTCTCCCTGCCAGATCCAGACAATTAAAGATGCTCCTATCTTGGCATCTGCACTATTATCTCCTCGTGTTTCTGTGTTTGGTGTTATCTACTTGTGTTCCTGGTGGTTGGAGCTTTATTTATGGATAAAATAATTCTGGTTATATTGAATTTTGCTGCTGTTTTCTGGCCCTGCCAGTGGGATCTGTGAGAAGGAGAATCCTCTGAAAGGGACAAAAAGGGTTTCATGAATATATAGGGAGGTGCAGAGTCCAGAATTGCCACCACATGAGTTGATTTACATTATAACACCCCCATTTTTTCCCTGTGTCCCTCCTGGCTTTGTCTAGGACTATCAGCCTCCACAAGCTGTAGTTTGGATAAAAGATCTCTTGCAATTGAGATCTTTCCTCCTCCCTTTTTACAAGATGTTTCTTTCTGGGTGAATGGTTGGGCTTCAGCTTACAAAATATTGAGGGGAAAATACTAAAGTCAATAAACTCTTCATTTGCACACAATTGAATCCCCAGTTGATAAGTGGCATCTTCAGAGAGCAAGACAAGGAATGGCAGCAGCAGCAAGGAGTCATTTAAAAAAAAAAAAAAGCTCTCAGAAATGAGCTGCTATTTACAGGGCTCAGTGCAGTGGTTAATAGTCATTCATGAAATCACACAATAAAATCCAAGTGCACTGTCAGCTCTGTCACAGTGACATTGAGCTGTGCAGGTAACGTACAGCAGCTTCACGTTACACCCCGTGACTTCATATTTTAGCTAAAATTAGCTTTGTTTTCTCCTTTTAAACAGGAGATAAAATTCAGGCTGGAGCAGAGGAGACAGAGGAGCAGGATTTCTTGAGCTGGAGAAATGAAATTAAGACTCTTAACTATTCTGTTGCTCCAGCAAAAGCTTCTATCTCAGTTTTACGGTATTTTGTATTGGTCTAAACCATATCTCTGTCAGTTTTTTCAGTAAACTCCACCAAAACTACCTCAGACCTGTGGTTCAGATGTGTCCTCCCACTGTAGGGAAAGCTCAGGGGTTTGCAGCTCCTGTTTGCCCCCAGTTTTTGTGGGGTCATTTAAATGCCAGCCATGAGCTGAAGGGGCTCCAGTGGCTCCCCATGAGTCCATTGTCATCCCTTGGCTCCTGAAATGTTCATTTAATAAATGGGTGCTGGCACAGGCAGCTGAGGAGCTGCTGGGGAAAGAGCTGAGTAAGTGCTGAGGATGCTGAGAGCAGTGGCTGAGGAGAAAATGGCTCTGTCGGGCTTTGCTGGGCTCACTTGTCCCAAGGTTTTGGGCAAAAACGCTGTCAGGAGGTTGGGATCATGGAAAATCTTGGCTTGGATGGGATCCACAGAGATCATCAAAGTCACAGATCATCAAAAGTCCAGCTCCACAAACGGAATCAAAAATGAACTGATTGGTTCCAGTGCAAGAATCTTGGTGCCAAACCCTCCTCACTTCATGGGTGGATGATTTCCACTTTGTGGTGTTCCTGGAATTCTCAGTCCACTCTGATTTGTAAAGGGTATCACAGCTTGTTCTTGCCATAATGTGTTTATTTTCTCTTCCTTCCAGCAGATGTTAAGCAATTAGAGAACATGGCAGAGCAACATATTTATACAAATGAAAGGAAGTGAGGAATAAATGCTTGGAATATTGTGCTTCCTAATCAGATTAATTCAGGAGTGCACAAATGGGGAAGGAGAGTCCCAGCAGCATTGGTAAAGTGCAAGAAAACTCATTAACAGGGGGGAATAATTACAGCCATACCCCATTGCTATAATTTTGAATCCATTGGAGAAGAATGAATGGATGCTAAATTGTGCAGGATGTTTAGGATCAGGTGGTAAGAGGGGTGGAGCTGTTTCCAGGCTTTTTTAGGGAATTCTTAGGTGTGGATCCTGTAGTGAGCAGGGTGGTGGGCTGAGCCCTTCAGCCTCCTGGTCAGGGTGAAAAAATGTTCCTCCTCTGCCAGGGAAAAAATTGGGAAAATGGCAGAAAATCTCCTTATCCCTGAGCTGTGCCGGTGTCTGAAGATGTGCAGAGAACTGCAATAGCCAGGATTAAAAGTACTCCTTCCCCTCTTTTTTGGATTCCCTGTCAAATCCCTCAGAACCACTGGCAGGCAGCTTGGAGCAGTTTCTCGTGGATGCAAGAAGCTGCTCTCAAAATCTTGTGTTGTGAGCCAGGAGGTTGGAATTGGAGCTGGGAGTGAGCTTTTAACTAATGTTCATCTGCTTCAGCGTGAACAAATGAACTGGAGAAAATAAGAATTTGCTCTGATAGCACCAAATTCTGCGTGAAAATGGGGTTTGAATTAGAGCTCCAGGAGCAGTGGTAGGTGGGCAAACCACTGAACTCTTAATCCCCAGCTGATTTGTCTGTAAGAAAACATAATCTTGTTTAAATTAAAAAAAAACAACAACCCAATCAACAAACAAAACAGCCATGACACCCAAACCAACCATACCAAGGCAGTGTTGGTCAATTAATTGGAATTTTTCTGGGAGATTCTCTGGTTTAGGGACCGTTCCATGAATAGGAGCTGTGGGGGAAATCACAAGTAAGGCAGGGGTTGGGTTTAGGTTGGGTTTAAGGATCCCATAAACAGGGACAGGATGTGCTGGCAGTGAACATTTGGAAGGGGATGCCTGGATCTCCTTTTTGCTCAGGAAATCACTGATTGTGCACTAAAGCATCCAGGGAGTCTTTGCCCAGGGCAGGCTCAGCTCCACCTGTGCCAGCTGGGCAGATGTTTCTGCATCTGCCTCGGGGTGGGGAATGGACTGGGTGACCTTTGGAGCTTCCTTCCCTCCCTCCCTGCACTCAGAGTGAGCCTGAGTGCTGCACACACCCTGCCAGGAGCACCAGGAGAGCACAGTGGTGCGGCATTCACATTCTCTGGAAAATGCCTTCGCCCAGGATTTTTCTCCTGGGAAGCTGAGAAGCCTCAGAGAAAAGGAAAACAATTGTTATCTCATTTGCTTCTCCTGTGTTTTCCTGCTTTGGAATGTGTTTGGAGATTGTTTACCCACAGGTGATTGTTTCATTGGTTTCATGTGAATTATTTTGACTTACTGACCAATCAGGGCCAAGCTGTGTCGAGGCTCTGGAAAGAGTTTTTATTATTATCTTTTTAGCATTAAGTATCTTTTCTGTATTCTTTAGTATAATATAGTCTAATAAAATAATAAATCAGCCTGCTGAGAACATGGAGCCAGATGCATTATTCCTGCCTTCGTCAGGGCATCCCTGCAAATCCAGTACAGTGGGAAGGGCTGCGATGGATTTGGATGCTTCCTGCTCTTCATCCCTCAGCTGGATGATTCCCTCACCCCAGGAGATGCTGCCTGTCCTGGGGGAGATGTTCAATAAGACATCTCTGCCCAGCTCTGCTTTTACAGCAACATCTCTGAAAGATGAGCAGGGGCGAGTTTCAGAAGAGGAGATAAAATTCCCAAACCTTGGATGTGTTCTGAGTGTGCTGCTCCTGTCAGATGGATTTCCCTGTTCAGCAGCACTGACACTCCCCTGCACCTGCAGCTGGATTGATAAATCCAGCCTGGAATCTGCTCCCTGCACGAGATCCTGGTACTACAAGGTTCTTACCCATGTCTGACTCTGCACGCTGCTGTTGGGAGGGCAGTGTTTAAAGCACAGCTGAGAGGCTGCAGTGATGCCTCAGGTTTCAGCTTTTCTATTTTTCAGATCCTGTGCTGCTTTAGTGTGTGGGTCTGGGGTATCAGGGGATGGTGAGCTCTCTGCACAGAGCAGGGAGACAAAACAATTCCTGCTCCAGCTGGGCACCAAGGACAAATGATCCAAATCTCAGGCCCAAGAGCACAAACAACGTGGGCTGAAGAGAGAAAAACAAGAAGGATGGGACTTCATAACCTAAAGCTGTAATTGGGCAATTAACTCCAATTTGCAAATGGAGCAGAACTTATAAAAGTGAGAGACCCCATGACCAGGTGTCCATTTTGTGACCATTTTGGTTCATTTTGGGTGTAGCCCTGACTGGGCTCTTGTGCTGCCCAAGGTGCATCCATTGAGGCCTTTTAATAAATCCCTGCTTTATTCTTTAACTCTGTCTGGTCTCTGTTCTAAGCCAGCCTTCTCAAGGCATCAGCAGGAGTTTAAGATGCAGGAACTGGCTCCTGGCTCATCAGCATCAATGAGCCATCTCCAACATGTGAGCCTGGCAGCTCGGAGCAGCTGGAAGTGTCAATCCTGAAGGGTCTGGGTTCACAATTTCATGTTTGTTCCCTGTGCCAGCCACAGCACATCCTGAATCACAGCACATCAGCCCCTGGGAGTCTGGTTCCCAGAGGAAAGGAGTCCAGTTCAGCAGCACTGTTTGGGTGGCTTCTCTGAAATCTTCCATGCAGATGAAGTGACTCAAATGCAGGCAGCAGGAGCTGGGATGGGTGTGCTTCTGAATCACAGAGAATCACAGAATCACAAGGCTGGAAGAGACCTTCAAGATCGTTGAATCCAACCTGTTCCCTGACACCTCAACTCAACCCTGGCACCCAGTGCCACATCCAGGCTTTGTTAAACACACCCAGGGATGGTGACTCCACCGCCTCCCCGGGCAGACCATACCAGAGCTTTATCAATCTTTCCATGAAAGACTTTTTCCTGATATCCAACCTGTATTTCCCTTGGTGCAGGGAGAAGGCTTGGAGAGGGAGAGGATAGCACAGTTTGTGGGGATTGGGAGTGGGGCTGTGGCAGAGCCTCATCCCCAGTGGGTCCAGCTGTGAAAAGCAGGTGTCTTGGTTTAAACAGCCAGGTGTCTGCTAAGAGCCTTCCCTGAAATGGAAAATGCAAAAACCTCCCTCTGAATTGTTGTAATTTTGGAATTAAGGGGGCTCTCAGGCAAAGATATGAGCAGGAATAACAGTTCTTTACTAGGGAAGAAAACAGCAACAACAAAGAAAATAAACAATGCAGCAATACAAAACAACCCTGCCAGAGTCAGAACAGGACATGGCACCCTGTGGGTCAGGGTGGTGGCACAGTCCCATTCCATGGGGGCTCAGCCCTCCTGCAGTGCCAGCTGTGCTTCTGCTGGAGCAGGGATCCTGCACAAGGCTGGAGTTTTCCTCTGAAGCTCCAGGAGTGCTGGGGATGGCCCTGAGCATTCCCTCCCCAGGTTTGCTGCGCACACTTTGCAGTCAGAAGCACTTTTCCATTTGGGATTCCTGGCTGGGAAGGCTGGGACAGTGATGGCTGATGCAGCTTTAGGGACACAGATATTGGGGACGAGAAATGGGACCCTGCTGCCATGGCTGTCATGGTCCCCTCTGTGTGTTGGAGTGAGAGAGAAGTTCAGGGGTGTGGGTTGGACTCTGTGATCTTGAAGGTCTCTTCCAACCTTGTGATTCTGTGTTCAGCTCCCCTGGTGCTGACAAGGAGGTGGCCCCAAGGTGTCCCAGCAGAGATTTTAGATGGATTTTGGGGAAAATGCCTTCATGGAAAGGGTGGTCAGGCATTGGAAGGGCTGCCCAGGGAGGTTTGGAGTCCCCATCCCTGGAAGTGTCCAAGGAGCACCTGGAGGTGGCACTCAGTGCTCTGAGCTGGTGACAAGGTGGGGAGTGGACACTCTGTGGTCTTGGAGCTCTCTTCCAACCTCAGTGATCCTGGGATTCTATTCCATGATCTGATGATGCTCCATGATGTGATGATGATGATGATGAAATTCCATGATTTGTTGAAGCACCTCCAGGTCTGTCACACTCTGACCCCTGTGATCCTTTTCCTGGTGAAAGGAGCTGCTGCCAGCACAAAAATCAGGGAGAAACCGAGCTGCCATGGTCAAAGTCTCACCTCCTGTCCTCACCAACTGTGCAGGAAATCCCAGAAACTTTCCTGGCATTCCAATACCTGACCTGTTCCTTGTTTCCTTGTGTCCCACTCTTTCTCCTTGCACATATTGACCGTTGGCTCTGGAGTGCTCCAGAAAATAACCAGCTGTTCCCTTAAGTGGATTTGGTCAATCCCTCAAGCTGACAGATGATTTTTATTATGTACTATTACTTAATGAACTCTTTTGTGGCAAATGTAATTCAATACAGATCCTGATTCCCAGTTTGTCATCAGTCCTTTTACAAAGGAAGAAAAATGGGAAAGGACTTGATGATTCCTTTATCTTGTTATGCTAATTGTGTTAGGAATATTGGAGGAAAACAGGCAGTGCATTGAACAGGAGAAAAGTCCAAGCATCTACTCCACTTAAAGAAAATGGGAATTTACTGGGGCAGAACGGACCTGGCTTGAGACAGAGGAAATTCTGATCCAAGTACTGGGTTGGAAAACCGTAAGTAAATAATTATTTTGCTCTGTAAAATTATTTTTCAAAGGAACCCTGTAGCAGCCACAATGGAAGGAGTTGATCCTGCAAGAGAATCTTGGGGAAAATTCAGCAATGAGTTAGGAAATAAATCAGGATTTGCCCAGGGAGTTTCATGTGACATCCAGCAGTGATGGAATGCACAGGAAGGGAGTTTGGGAATTGGTCAAGGCAGAGGAAAAGTTCTATGACTTTTGTGCCCTCCAGATCCTGGTTTGTGTCCCTGAGAATTTATTTTCCTGTGGTTTGTGCCCTTAGACTGGATGGATTGAGTTCTGACTTCCCAGAATTCAGCTTTTTATTTGTAAAAGGGGGGTGATTCCTCTTTCCTGTCTCTAACAGAGGTTTGGGAGAAATGTGTTGGGAAAAGCTGGAAGTGTGGATTTCCAGTATGAGTAAAAAGCTCCTGAGAGCTGGAATATTCCTGCAGGTCCATGTGGGAGCACAGCCATGAGGTGAATAATGGGAAAAAAGGAAAAAATTGCTAAGAATCTTCATTGGGTGTCTCTAATCCCATGCTGGAAACAGGGCAGGAATAGTGGGAGGAGAGCCTGGGTAATCCTGCAAAACAAAGCAGGAATTCTGAGTGGAGAAACCATGTAATCCTGTGCTGGAAATGAGGAAGTGTGGGTGGAGAATCCATGTAATCCTGCTGAAATAGGGCAGGAATTCTGCAAGGAGAGCCCATGTAGTCCTGGTGAAATAAGGCAGGAATTCTGGGGAGAGAGCCCACGTAATCCTGCTGAAACAGGACAGGAATTCTGCATGGAGAACCTGTGCAATCCTGGTGAAATAAAGCAGGAATTTTGGGGAGAGAACCAATGTAATCCCGGTGAAACAGGGCAGGAATTCTGTGTGGAGAAGCTGTGCAATCCTGGTGAAATAAAGCAGGAATTTTGGGGCGAGAACCAATGTAATCCTGGTGAAGTAAAGCAGGAATTCTGGGGAGAGAACCCATGTTACCCTGCTGAAATAAGCAGGAATTCTGGTTATTAAATCCATACGACCCTGCCTTGGTGTGCTGGTGTTCCTGACTGAGCAGAGCTGTGGTTTCCATTCCTTGTTGATGCTCCAGCCTCGTTCCTTTGGGGCCTGGAGGGAGCTTGGCTGATCCTCAGCTCCTGGATTTCCAGCTGAACATACCCCAGGGATGAATCCAGTGCAGTCTGCTTATCCCTAAGATATTAAATATTGATGAAATCCTGGAATGGTTTGGGTTGGAAAGGACCTTAAAGCCCATCCAGTGCCACCCCTGCCATGGGCAGCGACACCTTCCACCATCCCAGGTTGCTCCAAGCCCTGTCCAACCTGGCCTGGGACACTTCCAGGAATGGGATGTGACATGTAGACCCTTTACTGGAGTCCCCCCTCTCATCTTCCCACATTTGAGGTGCCCTGGGGCTCTGAGTTTGTTGTTTCTGCTGCTGGTGGGAGTTTGGGAGCGATGGATGGGCTTTGGGGTTTCTCCCAGCTGCCTGCCTTGGTGTTCCTTCCACAGCCTCTCAGTTTGGTTGATGTCCCCCCCGCCATCCCCTTCCCCACAAGGTGAGGTGAGTGAGGAATGTTGTGGAAACACTGGAGGTTCCTAATTGCTTGTCTAATTTAGCTGAGTTGAAATTCTGGCTCGCAGCCGCGTGCGGAGGAAAAAAAAAGGGGCCAGTGAGCACATCTTGCCAAGGCATGAATTCCTCCTTATAAATTGTCCTAGAGCACCTCAGCCATCTGGGTAACCCAAAATAGATGATGATGCAGAGGAACAGTGAGGACTGAAGCAGTTCTGATGTGCAGAATGTCACCTGGAGGATCGCTGTAAGATTGTTTATCAAGCCCACAAGAGTAAACAGACTCTGGATTTTATACTGGCGACACCACGGCGTGGTTCTCTTTACATAAAAGGGATTAAAAGGGAAGGGAGAGCTGAATTTTTTAAACACAGGAGGAGAGAACAAACCTGGTGTTGGTGTATCAGGGGCTAAATCTAAAGCTCAGTGAATCAGAGTGGTTTGGGTTTGGAGGGACCTTAAAGCTCATCCCATTCCAGCAGGGACAGCTCCCCCTGCCCAGGCTGCTCCAAGCCCCGTCCCACCAGGAGAATCCTCCAGTTTTAATTGAATTATGACCCCCATTGAAGCCTGGCCCCTTAGGTAGGGCTTTGCCTGAAGAGGTGAAGCACATTTGGTCCTGCAGCTCCTCCAGGAGTGAAGGTTCTCCACCTTCTGTAGGACCTGTGACTACCTGCAAAACACCCAGGCTTTTCCAGCTCTGCAGAGGTAATTCCCATTTTGACCTCTACACGTGCAATATCCTCTTAAGCCAAGCCTAAATTTGAATTTAGGAGCAAGTTAACTCAGTGGTGCTGGGTGGAACACTCAGGTGTTCATAGAGTTAATTCCCATTTTGACCTCTGCAGGTGCAATATCCTCTTAAGCCAAGCCTAAATGTGAATCTGGGAGCTGACTCAGTGGTGCTGGGTGAAACACACACTCAGACTTTTGTAGAGTTAATTCCCATTTTGACCATCCTCTTAAGCCAAGCTTAAATGTGAATCTGGGAGCTGACTCAGTGGGGCTGAGTGAAACACTCAGATCTTAGTAGAGTTAATTCCTATTTTGACCTCTATGGGTGCAATATCCTCTTAAGCCGAGCCTAAATGTGAATCTGGGAGCTGACTCAGTGGTGCTGGGTGAAGCTCACACTCAGATCTTTGTCACTGCCCTGAGTCACTGGTGCTGAGGCTGGGTGAGACTTCGCTGGTGATTTGTTGTGACGGGGCTCCCAGAGGCTGTAAAATCTCATTTAATCAGTCTGGTACCTCTGACCCAGCCAAGTGGCTGCAACTGAGCAGCCCCAGCCTGCATGGGAGGAAGCAAAGCTGCTCTGCAGGGGTTGTTGTCAGGCTCAGAGCCTTCAAATTCCCAAGTGAAGCTCCCCAAGGGGATATAATTAAGCAGGGTTTCACATCCAAGCTTTTTGGCTTGGTCTTTACTATTAAAACTCTGATTTTAAACTCTGGATTAACAGGAGTTTGAGGGAATAAAGCACGAGCGAGTCGTGCACCACCCAGGCATTGAGTGTTTTGTGTTAATCTCCCTCTGAACACACAAATAAAGTCCCTATCTCTGAAATTTCACAGCCAAGTCTCTCTTCTATCAACCATCTTTATTGCACCAGCACTCAATTCTGAGCAGCTCAGGCATTTTTCATAAATAAAACATTTTTATTATTTGTCTCCATCTTCCCATACAAAGAAAAAAAAAAAAAAGAAGAAGAAGAAGAAAAGAAAAAAGCCCCCTTCTTATTCTGTCATCCTTAAAAAATTTATTTCAGATGAATTGTCATCCAGCTGTTTCTCACCCTATAAATCATAGGGGATTATTCGAGATGGAAATGTTCACTTTGGGGAAAACATGAAGTCCTTATAGGACTTGGAGACTTTGATAAATGGCAGCTTTTCCTCACAATACCAGGACAGGAACTCTGAATTCCCTTAAAATTTTGCATGGCTCTCACTGGCGGAGTTGAGGTTTGTCCCTGCAGCTTCTCCAGGAATTTAACCCAGAAATTCAGTCAGGCTTCAGGGGATTACCTCAAACTTACAAATAATTTCTTTCTCTTCCTCATAATGGAGCTCCTAGGAGCCTTTATCCATTTCTGGCTGGTTTTTTTTACATTTTATTTTCTGGGAAGGGGATCCAGAGGGAAGGATGAGCTTTTCCTCTCTGTCCCTTCTCCATATTTTGTAGGACAAGGATCCTCAATTTGGTTTTTTTTGCAAATCAGAAAACAGCTCTCAGTATTGTGCCCCAAGTCTGTGAATTGTTCTGCTCTCTCCTCACCAAATTTGGGTCTGTTTTGTTCCTTAAAAGAGTGGGAAATTGGAATATTTGGGTCTGTTTTGTTCCTTAAAAAGAGTGGGAAATTGGAATATTTGGGAAAACTGGAAGAGGGAGGAAGGGAAGCTCAGCCTTGGCCACTGCTGTGAATAAATGTACTAGAAAATCTGAAGTGCTTGAATTAATTTTTTTCTGCAGTGTTGTAGGAGCTCCTGTAAAACAACACAAGGTTAAAGGTGTTAATAAACATGCAATTTCTTCATTATCTCTGGGATATTTGCAGTTAGGAGAACAAGCTTTGCCTGTAAGCAAAGTCTCTTTCAGGTCAGTTACTTTGCCACGGTGAAATTGTGCAATGCAGCCCCCAAAATTTGGAAATTAGCAGAGAAATCCCCTTGGAGGGCCATGAAACTCTCACCTGGAATTTCCTGAGTTTTTGAGAAATTTCCTGAGGAATTTCCTGAGGAATTTCCTGAGAATTTGAGACCAAACGAGGTTGTAGGAATAGAGCCAAATTTGAGGAATTTCCTGAGAATTTGAGACCAAATGAAATTGTAGGAACAGAACCAAATTTGAGGAATTTCCTGAGAATTTGAGACCAAACGAGGTTGTAGGAATAGAGCCCAACACTCTGCCCAAATCTCAGAACTCTCTGGGATGCAAAGGAGAATTGCTTGGTTGTGTCTTGCACCTCCAGGGTGATGGATTCAGTCCAGAATCCTGCACAGGAGGTCTGGACGTGCTCCAGAGGTTTTGTCCATCCTGTGATGGACAAGGATTGCTTCAAGGAATGTGTCAGCCACAAGATCTAGGAATGGTTTGGGTTGGGAGAGGCCTTAAATCCCATCCAGTGCCGCCCTCAGGGACACTTTCCACTGTCCCAGGTTGCTCCAAGCCCTGTCCAGCCTGGCCTTGGGCACTGCCAGGGATCCAGGGGCAGCCACAGCTGCTCTGGGAATTCCAGCCCAGCCCCTCTCCACCCTCCCAGGGAGGAATTCCTCCCAAATATCCCACCCAAATCTCCTCTTTTCCAGTTTGGAGTCATTCCCCGTGTCCTGTCACTCCATCCCTTGTAAGTGGTCCCTCTCCATCATCCTTGCTGTGCCCCTCAGGTCCTGGAAGGCCACAATTAGGTCCCCCCAGAGCTTTTCCTCTCCAGGTTGGACAATCCCAGTTCTCCATGGCCATCAGCTCCCTGTGTCTGCTCCACTTCAGCAGGAGGGAGAATCTGGACTGAGAGTTAGAGAAGAGTGGGATAGCAGCCCCTGGCAGGGAACACAACAATTCCTGAGTGGAAAAAGCCATTCCAGCACTTTCCTGACCTGGGCTGGGCATCACCACGGAGCAAACACTGCAGTGCTGCCCCTCCAAACCCCCCAGATTCCTCTGGGACTTGCAGAGGGATTGAAGAGTTTTGTGTTCCACCTGCCTGTAATGGTCACCTGCTCCAAATCCCAATTCTTGGGCTTCCTTCCTCCAAACATCCATTTAAATTCCAGTTTGCTCCTGCCATGTTCAATAATTTAATGTGTTATCAATTTACTCCTCATAGCTGCAGGGAATGACTGATGCTCTGTGCACACACTATGGGCACATCTATGGTTCATAAACAGCCAAAGTTAGGAAATTCTAAATTGTAAATGTATCTAATTATCTCTAATCATAGGCTCACTGTAATTAGTGGGATGCTGGTTCCCCTCTATTTTTAAAGAACAGAGATATTCTCTGTAATAAAAACCTCAACAGATTTGTGCCATGGGTATGAAAATAGAACATTGTTAGGCTATTTTTGAGTACAGAAACAACTTTCTGCCCCATTTTCTCCAAGGGATTCCTGTCTGGTGGTTTCACAGGCTGCATCTTTCCCCTTCTGTTCCTCCATAGCTTCATCTGGAAAATTCTCTATTTCCTCATCTGTGAAGTTCTTTTCTGGAAGGTAAAATATGATTTAACACTTCCACGTCCTAGGCAGGACAGGCCAGGTTTGCAGGATGTTTTGTTGGGATGTTTAGAACTGGCCACGTGTTAATTCTTGCTGATTGTGAGCTGGATTTGTCAATTTTACTTTTTCTATTTTGGGAGCACACAGTAAATATTATCCAATTAATGTGAAGAGCATCCTTCCCTCTTTCCCCATTATTTGTCCTGTGAAACATGATTTGGCATAATTTTTTCTGTGCTAAATTCAGCTTTTCTTTGTGAAGATCAGCTGTTTACAGTAGCTTCCTTATAACACTTTAATTTTCCATTTTGCTCCTTTGAATGCCGCTTTCGCTTCTTCCTGTAAATATTTTGATGTGTCTGTGGTTGTTTTCCTTTAAATGTTGTGGGGAATCGAATGCAGCAGCTGCTTAGGGTGCTTCAGAATTTGAAGTAGTCGGGTTTCATGGGACACACTTTTCCCAAAGAAAATTGGTTGTGGTGGGAAAAAGTGGGAATTGTTTGCTTCGATAGGAGGAGGATGTGCCCTGTGCCTCAGGCTTTGTTTCAACAGGTGACTCCTTGGGAAAGTGTAGGATCTGGGTGGGAAAGGATCTTAAATCAGCTCATCTCATCCCACCCTTCCCTGTCCTAGGGTCGCCTTTTTATCCCAGGGACACCTTTCCCTATCCCAGGGACACCTTTTCTTGTCCCAGGGACACCTTTCCCTATCCCAGGGTCACCTTTTTATGCCAGGGACACCTTTTTATCCCAGGGACACCTTTCCCTGTCCCAGGGACACCTTTCTCTGTCCTAGGGACACCTTTCCCTGTCCCAGGATCACCTTTTTATCCCAGGGACACCTTTCCCTGTCCCAGGGACACTTTTCCCTATCCCAGGGACACCTTTTTATCCCAGGACACCTTTCCCTGTCCCAGGGATACCTTTCCCTATCCCAGGGGTACCTTTCCCTATCCCAGGGACACTTCTCCTTATCCCAGGACACCTTTCCCTATCCCAGGACACCTTTTTTTCCCAGGGACACCTTTCCCTATCCCAGGACACCTTTCCCTATCCCAGGGACACTTCTCCTTATCCCAGGGACACCTTTCCCTATCCCAGGACACCTTTCCCTATTCCAGGACACCTTTCTCTATCCCAGGGACGCCTTTCCCTATCCCAGGACACCTTTCCCTGTCCCAGCTTGCTCAAAGCCCTGTCCAGCCTGGCTTTGGACACTTCCAGGGATGGGACAACCACACCTTCCCAGTGCCAGACCCTCCTCACCCTCGCAGGGAAGGATTTTCTCCCCACACCCACGGCACAAAGCTGTGCAGCACCTTGGGGACCGCCCGGCATTCCTTGGGAGGAATCAGAGCAGAGTTTTGGCGAGGGGGACATGAAAAAGTGGGATGATATCAGCGGGAATGTGTCCCTGCAGCCCGGCTCGGCTGCGGGTGGCAGTGCAGAGCAGCGTTTGTGCCCCTCGCAGGAATTGTGTGTGTAGGGAGAGGTGATCTGGCAAGGTGAGACTCGGGGTGAGAGACGGGCTGGGAACCCCAGCATCCCTCCCTCGGGGATGAGGAGTTGGGGATGCCAGGCATGGTTTGTGCCGTGCTCATGGCAATTGTCCTTTCCGTGGATAAGCGCAGTATTTTTTCTTAATTATTATTTTCTTAATTATTTTGGAGACAGCTCAACCCTAAACCTCCGGGTTTTTTGGCGGTGCAAACCTACGCGGGAGGAACCCCTGGATTTGTAATAGCTGCAGTAAAGTGGGATTGCTGGGAATAAAGTGGGAATAAAGGCTCCTCAATGCCTTTTTTTATGCCTGTGGATCATTCCTGGTGCATGCAGGGCTCTTGGCTCAGCCCCTGCCCTGCAGCATCCCCAGCACAGGATGCGATTTTGGGCTGGGGGACATCTCTGGGTGGCGAGGGGACAGCGACTCGTGGAGCTGTGGCCCCCTGTCCCCGGAGCTTTCCCCGGGGGAGCTGTGCCTGTGCACAATCGGGGCTGTTTGAATTGATGCTGCAGCTTAAACAGACATAAAGCAACTCTTTCATGTGCCAGCCGCGGTTGCCTTGGCTCTTGGCAGCGGCTCCCGGTGTGGGCAGTGCGAGGATTGAAATGCAGAGGGGACGGAGGGAGAGACAAGGAGGATTGAGCCCAGATCTGCGAGCCCTCGATATATAATTTGGTTTTTTTAGCTGTCAAATAAGCTCATTGAAAGGCAACCGGAACACGGCCGAAGAAGGGGGTTTTGCAGCAAGAAACTGCAGCAAATGCAAAGCCGGGGGAGCAGGGGGGTGCTGGCCACGGGAGCCCCCGAGGTGGCCCCGGCCAGGCCGGGGGGAGCGGCCCGGGCCCGCTCTGGGAACCGGGGGCACCGGCCCGGCCTCGCATCCCGGGGGGAGCGGGGGAAATTGGGATGGACGCGGGGAAAAAAGGGGATAACAGGGCTGGAGAGGGGATGTGGGGCTGGCAGACATCCCCTGTTCCCCAGAGGTTTGGGGGAGAGCGGCGGCTCCGAGCCCGTCACGAACGTAAAGTCGGTGCTTGGCGAGGAGGGAGGAGGGGGAGGATGCTCGAGCGTTCCAGAGTGCCTTTTTCTTCGTTATTTATTTATTTCCTTAAGCTCTGGTGTCATGTTCGAGTTGTTTTCCTTGTCCCTGGATCTGAGCATCATTAGCAAGATAATGAAGTTCCCGAATGTGGCGTTAAGTGGCTGCATTCCCATTCCTCCCTCCCTTTTCCCCATCTTGCCTGCAGCTCCAGGGACCGGCGTACCGGGAGATGTTAAAACAAAAACAAGGGGAGGTGCTGCTGGTGCTGCTGGTGATGGGGGAGAAACGGGGCTCTGCCAGCCCTGCCAAGCCCCCCTGTTGGCTCGGGGGAGGGGGCACAGCCTTTCCCACCTCCAGGATGCCCCTGGACCAGTCCCACCAGTGTCAGGGAGCCGTGCTGCGAGGACAAGCCACAGACAGGGAGAAGGGAGGGGAGGGGGGTGTCTGCCGTGATCTGTGTTTGCCACAAAATTTGCCTCATCACAAAAATTGTGTCAATAGCATCAGGTTGTTTATGGGGGAAAGAGGGGGGGGTGAATAACAGGGATGTGTGTGTGAGAGAAACGGGGGTGGGGGGCTCGTTCCTTATCAAGAAACCTGGAGTATCAAAAATAAACACGCTGCTGGAGCCCAGGCTGTGGGGCTGGGTGCTGGGTTTGGGGTGGGTAACACAGCATCCCCCCCCTCCACAACACCCCCCTGGCCCGCCATCCAGAGAGGGAACAAAGCTCCGGGAACGATTAATCAAGTGGCTTAATAAAAAAAAATAAAAAAAAAAAAAAAAAAAAAGGAAGAAGTATAAATCCCTGAGGGCTGCGTGGTGCTGGTGGTGGTGCTGCTGCCGAGGAGCTGGCTCTGAGACAGCCACCGGGAGGGACGCGCCAGCCCTCCCCTGCTCTCCTCTCCTCTCTTCTCCTCTCCTCGCCTTCCCTCTCCTCTCCTCTCCCCGAGCTGCTGCCACACTTGGTTCATTCCAGCTGCAGAAGCTCAGAGCCTTCCATGCGGTGGGATTTTTTTTTTTCTTTCCTCCTCCCGGGCTGAAAAAAATTAAGGGGGAAAAAAAAAATAAATAAAAATCACAAGCCTGACCCGCTCCCCCCTCACCTCCCCCCTCCTCCTTCCTTTCTCCTCTTCATCCAGCCGAGCCGAGGACTATCCCAATCGCCGAGGGGAAGGAAAAAAGGGGGAAAAACCCAACAGCGGCAACCAGCAGACCCCCAGCACGCCCCATTCCTGCCGCTGCCCTTTGACATGCAACCTTCCTTGGGATGGGACCAGCCGGGATGCAGCTGCAGCTTCGGGAGGCACTGGTGGAAACTGGGCATGGTGGCTCTGCTGACGGCGGAGGGCAGCGCCTGGAGCCGGGCACTGCTGCTCTCGCTGGGGC
Source organism: Pyrgilauda ruficollis (assembly GCF_017590135.1). NCBI lineage: Eukaryota > Metazoa > Chordata > Aves > Passeriformes > Passeridae > Pyrgilauda > Pyrgilauda ruficollis. The sequence continues at coordinate 4,251,030 of NW_024526377.1, forward strand.
TGCTGGCAGGATCGGCCATGGGTGAGTGCCGCGGGCAACTTCTGCGGGAGAGGCTCCGATCCAGCCCCGGCTGCGGGGACAGGGAGCGCCGCTGGACCCCGTGCGGGAGCGGGGTGCGGGTGGGTGGCACTGGGGTGATGGCAGTAGGCTGTGTGGCACTGGGGTGGTGGCAAGAGGCTGTGTGACACTGTAGTGGTGGCACTGGGGTGCTAGCACTGGGATGATGGCAATAGGCTGTGTGGCACTGGGGTGGTGGCACTGGGGTGATGGCAATAGGCTGTGTGGCACTGGGGTGGTGGCACTGGGGTGATGGCAATAGGCTGTGTGGCACTGGGGTGGTGGCACTGGGGTGATGGCAATAGGCTGTGTGGCACTGGGGTGGTGGCACTGGGCTGATGGCAATAGGCTTTGTGGCACTGGGGTGCTGGCACTGGGGTGATGGCAATAGGCTAGGTGGCACTGGGGTGATGGCACTGGGGGGGTGGCACTGGGGTGCTGGCACTGAGCTGTGTGGCACTGGGATGGTGGCAGTAGGCTTTGTGGTACTGGGGTGGTGGCACTGGGGTGGTGACACTGTGGTGGTGGCGCTGGGATGGTGGCAATAGGCTGTGTGCCACTGGGGTGATGGCACTGTGCTGTGTGGCACTGGGATGGTGGCACTGTGCTGTGTGGCACTGGGATGATGGTAATAGGCTGTGTGGCACTGTGGTGGTGGTACTGGGGTGATGGCACTGGGGTGGTAGCAATAGGCTGTGTGGCACTGGGATGGTGGCACTGGGCTGTATGCCACTGGGGTGTGTGCCACTGGAGTGATGGCACTGGGGTGGTGGCATTGGGATGGTGGCAATAGGCTGTGTGCCTCTGGGGTGGTGGCACTGGGCTGTGTGCCACTGGGGTGATGGTAATGGGCTGTGTGGCACTGGGGTGTTGGCACACTGTGCCCTGGCACCTTGGGCACGGCACCGAGGGTGTTTGATTCATCCTCCGGGAGCAGCAGTTTTCCAGCGCTGCCGTGTGATAGAGGGTGGCTCTCCATGATCTCATTCCCCTGCTCCGCTGGGTCAGGTTTGGGCTGAGCTGCTTCAGGAGCTGCTGATGTGCAGGATGACTGTGAAAAATGCCAGCACTGCTTTCCCCTCTGTCTTTCCCTGGCATCTTAATTCAGGATTGCACTACCCTGCTGCTTGCCCACAGCTGATAGAACAGATTTCTGGATGCCTTGCATGAACATGGAAGCACTTTCCTCCTTTTCCTCCTGCCTTCCTAGTTTTATATCTCTTATATATGAGCTCGCTGGCCTCAGCATCCTGATTTTTATGAAATATGCATTTTTTGGGCTTGAAAGCAGAAGAAGACTTGAATTTGGGGGCAGTTTGCTTGTGTCTCCTACCTCATTTCCGCAGCTGCCCTTGCAGCCAAAGCAGATCCAGGGAGTGAAGTTTATTTCTGGTGTAAACAGCAAATATTTAGGGACTGTCCTTCTGTGTGTGTAGGAGGGGGAAGAGTGGGAGAGCCGAGTGCCTGGCAGTGGCTGCTCTCCACACTGTGCAGTGCCCCGATTTCCAAGTTTCCAAGTCCTGTTGTCTTGTCTTCTGTATCCTAGGCTGGAGGAATGTGTGTTTGGGTGTTGATGTGTATGAAAGCTCCTTGGCTTTGGGATTTTTGTTCTTTTGGGGTTGGTTTTTTTTTTTTTTCTTTTTTTAAGAAAAACTTTATCTGGAATGCAAGATTGATTTTATTATGTAAGGCAGGTTTCCTTTCAGGGGCTGGGGGATGAGGATTAACTGCTGCTCTTGAGCACTCTTGCAGTGGAGCTGAACAGTTCTGCTGACTGGGAGCATCTGTTAGGAAAGGCTGTAAACCCACCCAAACAACCTACAGGTCCTTAATAAAGGCTGAATGTTTATTTTGGTGGCTATTTTTCATCTCTTCAGCATGAACATTCAGCCTGTGCACAGAGGAAAACCATTCCAGCAGCTTCTGTTGAGCTTTCCTCATGTGAGCAGACTGATGGAGAGATACCTAAATCTCAGCTTTACTCTACCAGGGGCTTACAGCTTTTTCTCTTCTTCTGAGCTGTCTGTGCCTTATTCATACTGGATCTTCCAGGCTTCACTCTGTACCTCGCTGAGCATTTAATCCTTTCTTCTCAGGCCCCTGGTCCCTCCTGTCTGCATTTTGAGCTCTCTGTTCTGGATCCTTCAGCCAGAGGTTGATGCTCTGGGCTGTTTTGCTTTGTGAGCAGAAGACTTGCGAAAGCTTTTTAGACCTCAGATGGTTTTTTATCTGCATCAGAGCCGGAGGCATTGATCAATAAGTCCTCTCTTTAGATTCTGAAACCCCAGCAAGGATGTTTTTGTGAGAGCAGGATGCCAACTTGGGCGTCAGTGCCTGCTGCTGGGTACACAGGGAGGGAGGGGAGGCACCCACCCTTTGCAGGGTCACGGTGGGTTCAGGGTGCAAGCCCAGGAAATCATTTCAGCCTGTGCTGAGTGCTGAACCCTGTGGAACAAAGTTCCAAGAGCTCCGAGCTCTCCCGTTCCGGGGCTGTGCAGGGAGCAGTAGCCAGCAGTTCCCATAGTGTGGCAGCAGAGCCGTGTGTGTGGAGCCATCAGCCAGGAGTGGGACAGAAAAAGGGGGAGAAACACTGCTCCCATCACATCAGCTGGGCTGTGCCTGCCCAGAAATGGCTTCTGAAACCCAGCACAGGGCGTGGGGTGCCCTCAGGTGCTGCCATGTCCCTGGGCAGGATGATGGAGCTTCCCTTGGGGGAAGGATGGAGCTGGAGAGGAGGGAAGGTGGTGCCTGGTGATGGGAACTTTATTGTGGCTGTGGAGGTGCTTTGTGAGGTTCTCCCTTCCAGTTTGAAATTTATTGTGGCTGTGGAGGTGCTTTGTGAGGTTGTCCCTTCCAGTTTGAAATTTATTGTGGCTGTGGAGGTGCTTTGTGAGGTTCTCCCTTCCAGTCTGGAGGCTGCAGTGATGGTTTCACAGGGATAAGATGGACACAGGGCACTGGATTTGCCTTTGGCTGTGGGTTGTGGTGAGCCCAGCCTGGCCTCTGGAGTGTGATGATTCTGGAATTCTGACTGTTGGTTGGCAGTCAGGTGGGCACAGTGGTGCTGCTCACCCCTTTCTGCTTCTTCCTCTGCTCCAGCACTGCAGGGTGCATTAGGGGCATGTGTAGGCCCCGTGGGTGTGGATAAACACAGATAAAATACATTTTAATGGCCTGTTGAAAAGGGTCTTGACATCATTATTTACACACTGTGCTTTATTCGTCAGCACCTTGCTTGGTACTGGGTTAAGGGAGGATGAACCAGCTTGAAACACCAGCTCATCAGTTTTAAACCCCTGTAATTATTATTTTTTCTCGATGGAAAACTGGTTTTTTCCAGGCTTCTCTTCTGAAAAGTGGATGAGCAGGAAGCTGCTTATGAATTTAAGATGTGGGCAGGAACAGAGGGCAGAGGAGGTTTCATTGCAGCCATCTCAGCCTGCACTGATAATTCCACTGCCCTGAGGGACCACAAGGGGTTAAAGACCATTCCCACTTGTTTTTTATTAGGTGTGGACCAGTGCTGGAGATGTGAGGAGAGGGTTCATAGGAGATGCAGTCAGTAAATCTGGGGGTTCTGGATCGAACTTGAATTAAATATGCCCATCCCTCAGGTGCCTCCCAGGGAAATTCTGGGTCCTGCTGAGCTGTGCCCATCTCTAAAATTCCTATCAAGGAAATTCTGGGTCCTGCTGAGCTGTGCCCATCCCTCAGGTGCCTCCCAGGGAAATTCTGGGTCCTGCTGAGCTGTGCCCATCCCTGGGATTCCTCCTTGGGAAATTCTGGGTCCTGCTGAGCTGTGCCCATCCCTGGGATTCCTCCCAGGGAAATCCTGGCTCCTGCTGCTCCCAGGAGCAGAGCTGGGTGTTTGCTCCTCTGCTGCTGCCTCCCCATGCCAGGGGCTCCTGGCAGACACCAGGATGGCTCTGGGGGGTTTGATCCATGGATCCCATGGATGGGTTTTTGTGTCCCAGGTGTGGCTGAGCTGTTGACCAGGGGTTGTCAGTGCTGTGGGGGATGTGTCCCTGTGCAGAGCTGAGCATTCCTCACCCAGGGAATGGTTCCTGCTCTCAGCCACTTCCAGCAGCATTCCAGGGATTTCCAGCCATGGAATTATTGCTGCCCTTCTCTGCTTGCTGAGAGCCCAGCTGGGTGGGAAATGCCAAATTTCACAGCTGTGCTTCTGTTCCTGCTGCTGCCCTCCCAACCCCTGCCAGAATTTGGCCTGGATCTTGACCAGAGGAAATTGTTATGATAATGTTGGGGGTTAGTTGGGGGCAAGGTCAGGCAGCCTTAACTGGTTTTGAGCCCATAGCATTGCAAGAAGAGTCTTTTTAACTCCATTTTTATCAGGAGTATCCTGAGACACAGGGCTGGAGTAATTTTTCACAGGCTTTAGTGAAATTATAACAAAGCTCTGTTTAGCTGAGTGGATTTTAAATAATACTTCTTTACTCTCCTCCATGTTTCCAGGCATTGGGAGGTTCAGAAACGCCATGAATAGGCCTAAATTTAAATTAGGCTTTTTTTTTTTCCCGACAGAAAATAGAGCAAATTCAAATGGAAGGGGAGAGATAAGACTTTAAGGGCTACAAAAAAAAAGGGAAATGATTAAGTAGTAAAGATTCTCTACTGCTGGAATTGTTGAGTGCAGCATTGAGCTGTCTCTTTGACATCCACAGCAGCCAGAAATGGCAGAGGTGCTGGAATCCCATTGATTGGCTCCAATATCCAGTGAGGAATGATGGGAAGGGAAAAGGGAATCAGGCTTTAAGGGGAGTTTAAACCAGGTGAGGCTTTTTGCTCCACCTGGGGAGAGGTGGGAGCCATCCATCCTGCTTGGTAACTGAGGATTTATGGTCCAGCTCAGAGTTTTAATTTGAGATGTTTCCCTGAAGTCAGTTTAGTGAGAGCTCCAGTTCATCCTTGTCCTGCAGATATTGCAGGGCAGGAGCCCAGCAGGGAGGCTCTGATCCCACCCCAACTCTGAGAGCAGAGACAAACCCCTAACAAACGGCTCAGCCTGATCTCCAGAGGTTCCTTCCAGCCCAAACCACTCCATGGAATAATTGTGCTTCGTGCAGTGCCTTGCACGAGGTTGTTTGGGGAGCTTGGGGCAGCTCAGCTTTAACCGCAACATCATTTTTCCTGGTTTATTCCTCAGTTCTTCACCAAGAAACATGAGGCTCCTTGCTGGGAGGTGATTTCAGTGCAACTCCAGGGTTATTTCCTGCTCTGAGGAGGAGGCTTGCATGGCTTTCAGTGGAATTGGGGGATGGAGATGAGCCCAGGGGTGGTAGCAGGCACAGTTCTGTGTTCACACAGCGTTTCTGGGCGAGGGAAGTACGGTGCAATTATGAAAAACGATGTTCTCTGCCTGCAATAAACAGGATGCAGTGCAGGAATCTGCAAAATCTCTGTGCTGCCTCCGTGCTCTGCAGTGGCAGCCAGGGCTGGTGGTGGTTAATGTGTAATTGGGACACTCCCATTGATTAAAGGAATCCAATTAACTCTGTTTCAGTCTCTTGGCTCCATGGACACAGCCAGAATGGAGACTGCAGGGAGCTTGGATGAAATTATTTTACACCTCCCTTGCATGAAAGTGGAAGAGAGTTTTTTGGGTGGTTCCCCCTTTTTTTTAAAATGGGGTTTCACAGTGGTTGTGTGGTGTTTCTTCTTCCCAGTGTCAGGTGCATTCCCTGGCTGAGCTCTTTGCAATAATTTCCTGTCCTTCCAAGGCAGGCATCACCTGTAGGAATGAACTCCCTGCTTTTGAGTGCACAGTTGGGTTTGATGGATGGAAAGAGAACTGGGGGCTGTGTCAGAGTCCTGCTGGTGCTGGTGATTCCTAGAGGGCAGAAAAATCATGGAGTGAAGAAGTGTGATGCTGTGACTTCCCCTGGAAGGGGATCTTGTCACTGTGGCTGCCATGGAGGTGTGGGACAAGGGAGTAATTAAAAAAATCAAATCCTGCCCTGTTGCTGACTGCAGAAATCTGCTGGGAAATGAACCCCTGGTCTGTGTTTGGGGGTGAAGGTTTGCAGAGGGGTGCAGGAGGTGGAACAGGGTGCAGGAGGTGGAACAGGGTGCAGAAACACCCCTGCAAGCCCTGGTGTTGGTGTGTGAGTTACCAGCAGTGTCATTACCTGCCCAGTGAGGTGTAAACACCCAAAATCCCGGGATCAGTGAGGTTGGAAAAGCCCTCCCATGTCACAGAGCCCAAGCTGTGCCCAATCCCCACCTTGTCCCCAGCCCAGAGCACTGAGTGTCACATCCAGGCCTTCTTGGACACCTCCAGGGATGAGACCCCAAACCTCAGAGCAGTTCTGATGCCTGACCACCCTTTCCATGCAGAAATTCCTCCTGGATACACCTGGAGGTGGCCCTTGTGTGGCACAGGGAACATTCTGTACTCTCAACAAGCATTGTGTGTAATTCTGGAGTGCTGGAGGACTGTGAAAGAGGTGGAAATCACAGCCCAGAGGGGCTTTCTTCCAGTGCTGCTGGAATTCTGCTTGCCAAGCAAGGATTGTCTTAGGAGGACACGCAAGAAATGCCACCAGTGCCACCAGAGCCAGCCTGGTTTGTGTGGGCACCACCTGGGCAGGACTGGAGCTGCAGCCAAATCCTCACCAAAAAATTTCTCAATCCTTGCTGGCGTTTCAGCTTCTTCCTCTGTTAATCCTGGCTGTCCTCAGCAGGCAGCTCCTCTTTCCATCCAACCAGCAGGAAACGCACAGCGTCCCATTTCCTGCTGTAAAAAGGCATTTCTGCTCCTGTTTCACTCCTGGGCAGGGCAGTGAGTGCCTCAGGAGGTGCTGGAAGTCAGGGAAGGAGGCAGGAGCAGGAAGGCCTGGCCAAGGTCACCCAGCAGGAGCAGCCTGGATGTCACTCCTGCGTCATCCCACGCTGAGCACCAGCACGGGAGTGTGATGCTGCAGCTCCTGAGGTGGTTTTTGAGAAGCCTCCCTGCTGCAGATGAGGTTGGAGCTGTGTCTGTGAAAGGCATTTCACAGTGGTTACACTGGAACAGAACAATTCCTGCATCCATTTATCAAAATGTCTGTGATTCCCATTTCCAGACAGATAAAACAACGGTGAATCTCAAATAAAGGTGTCTTTGTCCAGAACACTTGAACACAAAACAAAGGGAAGATTTGTTCCTCTGACCTCTGCAATGGGAAGTCTGTTCTGTCCTGGTGAAATGGCTTTATTTGGGTTTCATCCACCTACATTTGTTTCAGTGGAGCATTTTACCTGGTCCCCAGCTGTCACTTCAGTGCAGACCAAGGCACGGTCACAGCCTGACAATCCCAGCCCCAGCTGCACTGGAAGGTGCAAGGAGGGCTGGAATAGCCAGGAAAGATGAGTTAATCACAGGCAGAGAATTAACCACAACTGGGGATTTGCTGCTTCAGTGCTCTGCTGTTATTTGCACACTCCCCTGACTTTTGCAGGAGTTGTCAGAGCCCAGTTCCTGCTGCCTCCCATGGCTGGGGGCACTGGGGGATCCAGCAGGGTCTGAGCCTCACTCACTCTGCTTCCCTTCCCCATCCCTACAGCAGGGATAAACAGAATTTGCAAAATGATTTACAGATTTATTCTGCAGAGAGAGAGAGAGAGAGATGTTGGGATGTTTGTGAGGAGCTTTCAGCAGGTACAAATTGCACCAGGTTGATTAACTGCTCAACTTTTCTGTGCTCTTGGTTCTCTCCCTTGATTGCGTGGAGTGAATTCAACCATTTCATGTACAATTTGGGATTAATTGTGAATGACATTTTGAGGTGAAAGTTGTCTGTCTGCTACTGAACTTCAAGTAGTATTGTCAAAAAAAGTCAGGAATAAAACCAGCTGCAGTTTGTGTTGCAGGGAGGATTTGCACAGCTCCTGTAGTTCGTACAGAATTGCCTTTACACCTTTTATACCTTTAGATCCATGTTTTATGCAAAGACTGCAGCTTTTAAAAGCAAAGTGTGCTCACTAGAGGTGGGGAGGTGGGAGGTGTGCCCTGAGAATTTGCCAGATGCATCAGGGAATTGGATCCTGGGCTTTAGAAAAGCAGGATATTGGCAGAGAGGATGCTCTGGACCTTCAGAATTTAACCTGCCACACACTCTGCCTTTGAAGCAGTTGCTTAAATTATGTGAGCTCCAGCTTCTTGTCTATGGAGGGGGAAAAGTAGTGCTGTACTAATAGTATTATCTAATTAATTATGAAGATGAATGCCTGCAGGATGGCAGAGATCAAATGGAGAACTTGTTTCCTTGTTACGGTTCCTGTTATTTATCAGCAGTTTATCAATATTTTGTTTAGTTAATTTAGTGAAAGCAGAGTTTGAAATAAGATTTTTTTTCTTTTTGGTGGCATTTATGTCATTACTTTTGGAGTTGCATGGCCTGAGGTGGAGCTTATTCCCTGAGAAAAACAGGAGGAGTGGGATTTTAGGCACGGGAAGTTTGCTGAGGAGCTTTGTGGTGAGGAGTGATGTGGTGGGGTGTGGTGGCTCACAGGGGGTCACATCCTGTCCCAAATCCTTCCCCTTCCACACCTTTAAATCCGTGAATCCCAGCAGGATTTTCTTCTCATTGCTGTGGGCAAAGGAAGCTCTGCACCTTGCAGGGGCTGTGGAGAGCTGGTAAACTCAGGGGTACAGAAAATTGCAGCTCATTTCTCCTCTGACAAAGGCACAATTCAATGTTCCTTTCCCCTTTATCCACCAAATAATAACACCCAGAAAAACACATTTCCTCCTGGTAAGGGGAGGAAAACATCCCATCCTGCGGGAGGATAATGGAGCTGGTGCTTTTCCAAAGGTGATGCCATTTTTAAAGATGCTCCTTGCATCCCACAGCATATTGTTTATATCCCTCTATTGTTGTTTTGTCTCCATTAGGGAAAGGTTAGGCACGGATCCTGGACACTGGGCAGCTGTCAGCAGCATTCCCAAGGGGCTCTCATTAAAGTTAAGCATCACTTGGGTTGTTAATATTAAAATAAGGTTCACCTGCTGGAATAATGAAGGGTTTGAAGGATGGGGAGTTTGTCCCTCATTGTGTAGGGACTTTTTTTTTTTTTTCCGGAGATGCCTTAGGATTTTAGTTTTTTTATTTTTCGTATATTTGTAATCCTGCAGTTCTTTAGTGTATAACTCTGAACTCCACACGCAGTGTGAGCTGCTGCTTCCCCATTTTGGTCAGACACAATGTCATGGTTTGGCATGAGAAATATTTAGGGAAGTGATGCGAACCTCAAAACCTCAAAATTAAACCTCAAAACCACTAAACACAAAATTCCTCTCCAGGCCTGGCAAATAGGGACACCTAAGGCCCCAAGAGATGGAATCAAAAGTGAGTTGGGGGGAGCAAAATTGGGGTAAATGACTTCATTACCTGAAGCTGTCACTGGAATTAATTAACCCCCAATATGCAAATGTCCCAAACTTATAAAAGTGTAAAAACCCATGACCCATTGTCCATTTTTTGGGTGCAGCCCCTTGGGGGGGCTTTGTCTGTCCAAAATGCCCCTGAAGGCCCTTCAATAAATACAACTGCTTTTTATCCCCTTAATTTTTTTGTCTGGCCTCAGCTACATTGGAATTTCTCTACTTTGGTGGGGGATTTAATGAAAATCTGTTTTAAAAAGCCCCATCAGAGCTCCTGTGCTGAGGGAACAAGGTGTGGAATTGTCCCCATGCTGTCAGGAGAGCCCAGAGATAAAACCCAGGGTGGGTTTTGAGTGAAGTTCTTTGGACTTGATCAGAAAAGGAGAAATCATTCCCTGGGAGGGTGGGGAGGGCTGGGATGGAATTCCCAGAGGAGCTGGGGCTGCCCCTGGATCTCTGGAAATGTCCAAGGCCAGGCTGGCCGGGGCTTGGAGCATCTGGGACAGCACCTGGAAGGGATGGGATGAGGTTTAAGATCTCTTTTGTATAGGGTTGGATGAGGTTTAAGGTTTCTTTTGGATGGCATGGGATGTTTAAGGTCTCTTTTGGATGGGATGGGATGAGGTTTAAGATCTCTTTTGTATAGGATGAGGTTTAAGGTCTCTTTTGGATGGGATGGGATGTTTAAGGTCTCTTTTGGATGGGATGGGATGAGGTTTAAGGTTTCTTTTGGATGGCATGGGATGTTTAAGGTCTCTTTTGAATGGGATGGGATGAGGTTTAAGATCTCTTTTGGATGGGATGAGGTTTAGGATCTCTTTTGGATGGGGTTGGATGAGGTGTAGGAACTCTTTTGGATGGGGTTTGATGAGGTTTAGGGTCTCTTTTGGATGGGGTTGGATGAAGTTTAAGATATCTTTTGGATGGGGTTGGATGAGGTTTAAGGTTCTTTTGGATGGCATGGGATGTTTAAGGTCTCTTTTGAATGGGATGGGATGAGGTTTAAGATCTCTTTTGTATGGGATGAGGTTTAGGATCTCTTTTGGATGAAATTGGATGAGGTTTAGGGTCTCTTTTGGATGAAATTGGATGAGGTTTAAGGTCTCTCTCCCCCCCAGACCATTCCAGGATCCTGTTTTTAACTTTGCTCTGGTGTCTCACTGACCCAGGGCGCTTCTCCAGTGGCACAGGCAGGGCTGATTCTGACCCTGGGCAAGATTTAAGGGAGAAAAACCAACCCTGCAAGGTCCCTGCTGTTGTCACCTCTTGGTAAACACCTGCACTTCTTCCTACTGAATTAACTAAATTCATTTAATAAGAGCAAGTTCATTTTGCTGGATTTAAAATGCCGGCTTAGGGAAGGCTCTGTCATTTATTCCTCCTGGGAGCACTTCCCAATCTTAAATTAGAGAACAAATAATGACCTTTTTTTACCCAGGAGTCCAACACTGAGGGCTGTTACAGGGAGTTTTTTGCCTTTTCTTCCATGAAATGCAGTTAACAAATGAGACTTTTGACAAAAAATCCCCAATTTGAACGTACAAGTCGATTCAATTCACCCCCTGTTAGCTCCTTGATTGAGAGCTATGTAGATTGAAGAAGAAAGGTATTGATCTGCTTTGGGGATTGAAAACTAAGATGAAGTGGAATATGTCTGTGGGTGAAAATGAGGTTTTAAATGGATGGAGGAGGCGAGAGAAAAAGAAAATACAGTGTAATGTTAATAGGAGGGAGTTCTGGGTTTCTCTGGTGGTTCTACAGAGGTGGAGAGGTCACAGGATGCAGAAGTTGTACAAGTCATGGGAAATCAGTGCTTGGCACAAGAGTTTTTCTAGATTGGGTCAAAACAGCACCAAAAAAATCTGGTTTTGGGCTATCAGAGCATCTATCAGTTCCCCATTCCCTTGTTGGACAGAGCTCCCAGCTTTCAGTGCCCACAGCTGATCTTTAACATCCCCTCCAAACCATTCCCCAATTCCCTGAAATAATAATTGAGGTTTTGCCATTGTAAATGTGAAACTCACGTCTAAATGGACTGAGAAATTCAGTATAATTGAAATGTTTCACTCTTTCTCCAGATAATCTGGTAGGAGCCTTTTGTAGCTATTATTCTTTGGGGCATGTGACTGGCTTGTTTTTTTGGCTCATTGGGTGAAGTGAATTACTAACTTTTATTTATTAACTTTCCTCTGTACTGTCAACTCCAGGTGACTTTCATTGATTGCTCAAGGTGACAAGGAGGCATTAGGTAATAAATATCAAGTGCTGCAATACTTAAAGGAAGTGAATATGAAAGTGCTGTTAACGGAATCAAGTAAAAATTGGATTTATATCCTAACAAAAATTCCCGGGAGAAATTGCTTTCTGTTGGACTCTTTTTGTAATTCAAATCCAATCACACAAGTGTGAGCTGCTGTAACACAATTGCCTGGCAGAGGGGTTTGCTGGAAGATCTCAGAGCTCTTGTAAAAACAGAGAACATTTCACTTTGCAGAGCGTGGGGAGATGAGAACGGTGGTGCAAGAGTGAAGAGCTTTTAATAAGTGGAGTCTCTGCTTGTTCCGAGTGATATTTTTAATTTAGTTCAGATCTGGAGGTGTAAGATGCTGGCCATGGCAGTGGATGAAGTGGTTTCTTCTGTTTTGGCTGCTGCAGAGCTTCTCTGGGTCCCTGGGGGCTAAAAAGGGTCTGTGGCCTCTGTGCAAGCACCAAAAGGGGACTTGTGTAACTTCTGGGCTTTTAGGGAGTAAAAAATGCATGAAAATACAAGCTGGTTCATGAATTGATGTGGAAAATCTAAGTTAGAATCCAGAACGTGGTGGGAAGGGGGAAGAAACCCCTTGGAACTCCCTCAGATGAAAAACTTCTCAGTGCAGATTTACTTCTAAAGGAGCTCTCCCCACTGGACCCTCTTTAAACCATCAGGGAAAGGATGGAATTGTTGATATTGGGAGAATTCCAAGGGCTGAGGGCTTGTGAATTCTTAGGGAGATGGGATTTGGAGCCCAAGATCTCCCTTGGGCCTTGAGGGAACATTGAATTTTACAGCTGGACACAGAGCTCCAGTGGCAAAGGGAATTTGAGCTGCTTTTAAGTGTTTAATGGTGACAATGGGAGAACAATGAAAGATTTTCATGAAGAATTCTTCAATTTTGGCTCCACTGTCACTTGGGATGGATTTCACCTTGAACCTTACTTCACCTTCTTCAATTTTTATTTTCTTTTTTTTGAGATAATCCTAACACCTGAGATGAAAATGCCTTTGAGCCCCCTGGATAAACCATTTAAATGCAAATATTATTTTACTGCAAAATAATTGAAATACAAATTGAAAATTTTGTTTTGGCGATAATAATTAGCACCTTGTAAATGAGACTGAGTAAAAATGCTGCACATGAGTGGGAGTCCATTTGCAGACACTGGGAAAAAAGTTTTTCATCAAATTGCCTTCTGTTTTCTGAGTTTAATTTCAACTGGGGGTTGAGATGATCTGTGTCATTTTTACAGATATCTGCAGTGGAAGTGAGAAAAAATGAAATCTTTGCTGTGTTCATCTTAGAGAGAAAATAAGAGTAAAATTTTGAGAAGGTTTTGAATCAGGCTGGACATTTTAATTGAGCCTCAGACTCTCAGGACAAGATTTTCAAGGATCTTTAGATGCCAAAATAAGTGGAGACTTGCCTGGGGGGGGTTTATAAGGGAAATGTGGCTGCACAGCTCAGGTGGGGTTAGGAAGGCTCCACAGGGTTATAAAATATTTGTAAACCTGGGGCTCTGAAGTTCCTTTGAAAAGGATTTGTGAGCTCGGGTTTGGTTTTGTGGCGTTTGTCACAAAGGAGTCACCAGAGGGATCAGTCAGAGCCTCCCAGCTTCCATCTCTGTGCCTTTACCACGTCTTAAACCATATTTTTTTTTTGAGGATAACTCTTGGTTTGACAGGAGAAGTGCAGAGGAGCTTTGAGGTCCCTTCCCAGGCAAAGCATTCAGCAATTCTGTGGTTGAATCCAAGGGCACTGGAGGAGCTGAGAGGCCACAGAGGGAAGTGCTGGGAATTCCCAGTGGGGCTGTTCCTCACCCCAGCATCTGCATTAATTGGTTAATGCCTGTGGAGTGCTCTGGAGATGGAAACAGCTCCATAAGTGCCTGGGTTTTTCATTCTGCTGACAATGGCTGTGGAGAGGAGTGGCGGCGCTGAGGGAGCAGCCAAAATTGATTAAGAGCCAGTTCTGAAAGGGAAAGGTTTGAAGGAAGGAAATGACATCCCTGGAGGAGATGTCTGAATATCCTGGCTGAATGTTATTGGGATAACTTCCTGGAGCTGAGCAGTGATCCCAGGTGATGGTTGCCCTGTCAGGAGGAGCTGGAGCTGCTCCCTGTGTGATATAGAACATATAGAAGCCACAAGAGTCAGAGTAGCATGGTAGCTAATTTGTCACACGGTGAAAAAGAAGAATTTTGGTGTTTTAGAATGGGGGTTCAAGAGGCAAGATAGAAGAGTCTGGGCATATCCTGTCCTCCTTCTTGCCCTCCATCTTCTGCTGGGATGGTGACACTTTTGGATTGGTTTAGAGTAGAGACAGACTGTCTAACATAGGTGAGAGGTATTGGAAAATTTTTGTAAATAAAGTACACGTAGTTCTTAGTATAAAATGTTAACACCACCCCAAGGGCAGTCACTGTGCCACAAACCAACCTGCTGGACAGAGCTCAGCTGGTCAGGGAAAGAATGTTTTAAATAAGGAAAAATAAACAACCTTGAAAAGCAGAACCGACAAATCTCAACTTCTTTGGTTGTGGAGCTGGGAGAAAAAAGACTTTCTAACACCTCGGGGTCATCTCAACCCCAGAACCCCGTCACGTCTGAGCCCTGGCTGCCTCTGGAATGGCAATTTGGGATGAACCATCCTGCTGCTGCTGCTTTTCCAAGGTTTCCAAAGCCTGCTCCTTCATTCCCTGCCCTTCAGGCTTCCTTGAGCACCCCCAGCAGCTTTCTGCCCCTGCCCTGCACAGACCAGGGGAGCTGGCAGTTGAGAGGAATGAGGGATTTGTCTTCCCAAGCAAGCTGTGGGTCTGCTGGGAGATAAAACCAGAGCTGAGAGAGAAAGGAAACAGTGGGAAGGATTCCACTGATGGGTGAATGGAAAAATAAACACAAATAAACTTTAGGTTTGTTGAGAAATTATATTGGACATTGAAAGATGAAAGATACAATGGGGAAGAAAAACCCCTAAATTCTGTAAGAATTTTGAAATTAAAAGGAGGGTTATACATTAGAGGGGAATCTTTGGTATCAGGCATTTTGGGAAGTCTGAACCTCTCAAGTACCTCAGAAATGGGGAAAGAGAGAAGGGAAATGCAGCTGGGAAATTGGGATGAAAAGGAGGCTGAGTCTTCCAAAAATTGGAGAGACCCCAGGGGAATGCCCCATGGCCTCTGCCATTATTGGAATAAAATTCCAGGACTCCTCTGTCTCCTTTTTGGACATAAACCTCTGATGTTTGTGGATTAATTTTCCTAACACAGTGAATCCTCTTGGGGTGTGGAAGCTTTGCCAGGAGTTTTCCAGCCCAGTTTTTTTTGCGTGGGGTGTGGGATGAATTCTGTGGATGTGAGCAGCTCCTGTGACACAGTTCCAGGATTTCACCTGAATCTGAAGCTGCTGCAGTGCCACAGGGGCCACACTTGAAATGTGGAACATCTGTACCAAGAAATGGATTTGCTGAGAAGTGGAGAGGGCAGAAACCTGGGATTGTGTTTAAAGTCTTATCAATTGGGGCTGCTTAATTTGGTTTTTCAAGTGTTACTCTTCCTGGGGCGTTCAGGTTTTTTGTTTGCTTGGGCTTTTTGGGCTAGGAATGTCTGAACTCCTTCAGCCAAGGTGCCTCAGAGCCCTGTGGAGATCAGTGGGCCTGGCAGAACGAATGTCCCTTGTTCTCATGCCAAAGGCACAAAATAAAGTCCTTTTTGTCACAGCACAGGCACACACGAGGTTAGCTGGGGTCCAACAAGGAGCCAGGGCAGCACAGAGGAATTGGCTGGGTTGCTGTGCCTGCAGAAAGCTCAGGGGTGGGTTTTGGGCTCTGTGCGGTGCTGAACACGTCTGGATATTTCTGCTGGACAGATTAAAGAGTCTGTGCCACGCTGAGGGCACTGCCAGCGCCAGACTCCTGCCTGCTGCCTCACAGAGCTGCTCTCCTGTCACTGGGGAAGGAAATGCAGCATCAGAGCCTGCCAGGGAGCTGGGCTGGTCCCTTCATGGGCAGGGACAGCAGCCAGGCCCTCCTGTCACCCTGCTGCCTCTGCAAAAGTTTTCCTCAATTTTTCCTGGATATTTAAAAGAAATTTTTCCTAATATCCAACCTGAACATCCCCTGGCACAAGCTCCCTTTTCCTGTGTGTGTGTTTGTGGTTTTCAGGTGTGCGGTGGCTCAGCTGGAGCTTTTGTGGAATCACAGACATGTGTAGGAATTTTCATAACTGTCCAGGACAACATTTTTGATTGGGAAAGGGAGAGAGAGCACACATGGGGACGACTTCTGCATCCTTTTGTTCCTCTCCTCTTCCTGCTTGGGAAGGCCTGAAAATGGGATTGCTGGGCTGGAGCAGTGCTGGGGTGTGGGAGCTCTGCAGTAACAACCTGGGCAGCACCAGAAGGGACAAAGTGGTGGCACGAAGGGACAAAGTGGTGGCAGGGGGACACCTGGACCGGGAGGGAAGGGCTGTGTGTGCCCAGAGAACTGTGGTGTTCGGGGATTTGTGCAGTTGTGCAAATCTGGGTGTCCTGACTTGAGCTGAGCTGGGGCTTTGGATTCTTCTGGGCTTGGCAGTGCTGGCACGGGCTGAGTTCAGCTCAAATGCACTTTTCCTGCCCTTGCGTTGCCCAGCTCATCACTCCCCGTGCTCAGAATGAGCAGGCTCAGGCTATCTGAGATGGAAATCATCCCTTGATGATGCTCTTGGATCCACGGGCTTTTGATGAAGTTCTAGTTAATGGAATGACTCTGCATTATTTATTACCCAGCAGGCTTTGATAGGAGACTGGAGGTTAAGCTCCAGCTCGGGGAAGGTGAATCCTGAGGGCAGCAAGGCTGGCATTGATCAAGTGTGGAGGTGCTTTCCGTGTTTGCTCACTGAAATTGGGTGAGACAGAGAATCAGAGCCGGGCTGGGAGTAAACTACTCCCTGGTTGTGATCAGGTGTAATGACTTGCTGAACCACCCTAAAGGAGGCATCTTTAGTGCCTGATAAATGATGCACAGCACTAAACAATGGGCACAGGAACGTTTTTTCCTGCTCAAACAATGAGAAGGAGTTGGTGTGTGTGGGTTGAGTGAGGTGAGGTGAGCAAACCTTGGAGGTGCTGCTGGACAAGCAGGGTTTGCCCCTGGTGTTTCAGCGTTTGCCTGTGCATTTCAGTTTTCCTGGGGAAAGGTTTTTTATGTGCCTGCCTTTGTGGAATGGGCTGTAGAACAACACGGAATAACAGCATTTCTGTGTGAGTAACAGTAACTACAGCAAATGGCAAAACCCCAAACTGCTGCATTAGGGAGGAGGCAGCCATGGATCCTCCATAAATGATGCTGCTGAGAGCAAGGCACTGTGCATGATTTGATATTTGTTCCCACTGAATTGTGCAGTGACCATGCATCAGCGTTTGCTAAATTAGATTTTGTTTCTGCTGAGGAACAAAGTGCAGCGACTTGTATTTCAGGAAGCACTTCAGAGATAAATTCAGTCTCCCTCTCTCTCAAGCGTTGCTTGGATAATAACATGGTGTAAACCAACAGCTACAATTCTTTCTTGGTTTACACCCCCCTGAATTTGGCCTAGGATTGAAGTTTAAGGAATTGCAAGTAGGTGGAAGATGATTTTTTCCTACTGGTTTCCTTTGCACTTGTCACTCCAGAAAATGCCTTTGTTTGTTATTGTTGTTTACCTCCTGGCAGAGGGGGGAGGTTTGTAGTGACACAGTTTGGATGTTCAGGTTTATCTCAGTCTGGAGCTGCTGGAATTCCCTGTCAGGCCGGGCTGGGAGGGAGCAACAGCCAAGGCAGCTCGTTCCTGTCCTGAAGTGTTGCTTGTTTAAAGGGAATAACAAAATCCTGTTGCTGTGAGTGTTCTTCCATGGCTGAATCTCGTGTTTTACCTGCACATAACCTGGTGGGTTGGTCAGTGTGCAGTGATTGTCACACTGCCACCTCTGGGACATTGGGCTGAGCTGGTGCTGCCCCAGAGCCCAGCCAGCCCTGCTGCTTCAGGGCCTCTCTAAATCTGCAGTGACTGGCACCAGAATGGTCCTGGCTCGTGTGTCAAGATGACTTTGGATTTACAGTGGAAATAAAACCTCCCCTGAGCCTCTGCCTCCACTCCTGGAGCTTGTCCTGTCAAAAGAACTCTGCTTTGGAGCACAAGCATGTGCTTCCTGCTCCTGCCACCCTTCCTTTCTCTTCATGGAGCCCCACAGTGAAGCTTGGGGGGTTTGGAGCTCTCCTCTGCTCAGCTGATATTTATTTTTCACTGCAGTGTCTGGTCACGTTAAGTTTTGTACCGTGTGGATTAAACTGTGTGTTACAAACTGCAGTTCTTCTGTGAGAGTAGTGCAGAGTAAATATTCCATCATTTCCCTCGTGAGGAGCCCAGGGTGAAGCCAGTTAGGCTGGGGATTGTTCAAAGAGTGCCTGTTGAAGAACTCTTGGAAGTGGAGACTTGGTTAAACCAACGTGTGAAAAAATTGAGGAATTGAGTCACCATCAGTGAATTCCATTGGTGATGTCCCAGATAAAGATGTTTTCCCAAAGTGCTGTGGGTTTCCTTAAAGGATTTAATAGTTTTGGAGGTCTTTTCCAGCCTAAGTGATTCCTGTGATGATCCTGAATGGTGATCTCATAAATGATGATGCCCTCAATGATCCCTTGTCCTTGTCTGAAGTTCCTGCAGTAAAGCAGCGCTGAGGGATTCATTTCAGGGACCCACTCCCAATAAACCACTCTCCAGAATTGAGAGGAGGTGCTGGCAGAGCCCAGCCTGGCCTCAGCTCTGTTTTCCCTGCATCACAAATGGGACAAATGCCCACAAAGCCATCCCTGTGATGAGCCCAGGGGGTCCCACCCTCTGGAATGTCAGCTCATGGAGAAGAGATGAG
Source organism: Pyrgilauda ruficollis (assembly GCF_017590135.1). Lineage (NCBI taxonomy): Eukaryota > Metazoa > Chordata > Aves > Passeriformes > Passeridae > Pyrgilauda > Pyrgilauda ruficollis. The sequence goes on from NW_024526377.1 coordinate 4,269,611, forward strand.
GAGCTGGAATACCCACAGGGGCACACCTGAGCTGGGGGATGATGCAGCATTCTCATCTCTGCGGGAGGAATTGAAGGTGCCTCGTGTCAGACTTTGGGAAGAATGTGCCAGAAATTTTGGGAGAATTGTCCTCTGTCAACCCCAAATCCACCTGGAACTTGCCAGCACAGGCACCGGCGCTGCCCTTTCATATCTTTCTACTTGTTTGTGCTCCTGGGCCAAAGGGATAAAGGGAATTGTTTCTGCAATCTTCACAGGAGAAATTTTGAATTTCAGATAAGGTTTTGTCAGTCAAGGATGAGCTGAACTAACTCAGACCTGGAAGCAAATGATAGAACACATAAATTCCCTCAGCTTCCCGGATTTCTTTCCGTGCCTGATGACTTTTTTCCAGCAATGTCCAATATAAATGAAGTTCTCTGCTATTACAGCTATTACAGAATATATTACTGCCCAGTTTGGCAGCTTTTGCAAAGCTGTGCTTTGTTTGCAATAAGCAATTTTCTTTTATCTGTGCCCAGAGCACCTCTGGGTCAACATCGTGAACATGCAAATATTTCAGTAGATTGATTGGATACATCATAAACTCTGTCTTATTTTTCTATTATTTATTTGTTCTTTCAGATAGATTTATGTCCATTTGTGGCACAGGCACTGGCTGTGGAAGGATGGGCTCAGTTTGTGGATTTTGGAGCTTCCATATGACCTTGGAAGTGTTTGGAACATGGTGTCTGTGACCTTGAATTTATTTCCTGAGCTTCGTGCAGCCTTGGTAGCTTTTACACCATCAGGAAATTGAGAGATAAAGCCTCTTTAATTTCCCATTTGCCTTAAATTGTTCTGATGAACTTATGATTAAAATAAAAATGAGCAGGAGGGACAGTTCAATATCCCCCTGCTGCTTATTGAGCGTCGCTGAGGTTGGAGAAAGGATTCGACTGAATTGGAGAACAGAGCTCGTGGATCTTTGGTTCTTAAACCAAACTGGGCTTCATTTTACTCCTCTGTGATCACAGGAATATTCCCACTCCTCTGCAGCTTTCTGGCACTGAGCTCTTCCAGTGAACTCCCCGAAAGAAATGGAGCCCAAGTGGAGGAGGGAGGCGGATTAGTCTCTTATGTAGTGACAAAAAGCCAGGTGCTACAGAAATGCAAAATACTCCAGTCAAGGAATCCTGTGCCTCCCTCACTTTAATCCCTGGTGGATTGTGGGGCTGTCCTGCCTCTCATTGATCCAATAAACGTGCTACAAAAAGATTCCCTGGGTAGTAAATAGGATGGGCTGTCTTGGATTCATAAAACGGCGAACTCCGTCTTGCGCGGAGAAGTTCCACGGAGCGTTTTTTGCACCCAAAGTAGGTCAATCTAATTATAATTGCCTTTAATGAGCACCACTCTGCAGTTTTGTACCTGTAGCTGCTTGGCACTCAGAAGTGCAAATGCCTTTGCTGCCTTTGAAAAAAAAAAAAAAAAGAGAATCTAACAGGGGTGTGAGTGCTGCTGCTGTCTTTTGTTCCAGTGAGCCATTCCCAGTCAGGGTTGGAGGGCACCTTACAGGATGGTTTGTTTGGTCAAGCCTTGCACTGTGTCCTGCTCTTTTTGGAGTCAGGACAGGTTTGTGGCTGACGAGATTTCAGGCAGCCTTGGCCAGCCAGGCTGCCCGTGGTGGCTCAGCCTGTCACTCCCTGGGGTCCCTTCGGCTTTCTCAGGGTGAGGGTGGGATGTGGCACTGCCTGCACACTCAGCCCTTCTTCTGCCTTGTGTCCAGGTGGAACTGGGGGAGAAGGAGACAGTCTGGCATTGTCCCTGGAATTGGGGGACACTCAGCTCTGGCATTGTCCCTGGAATTGGGGGACACTCAGCTCTGTCATTGTCCCTGGAACTGGTGGAGAAGGGGACAGTCAGCTCTGCATTGTCCCTGGAATCTGGGGACAGTCAGCTCTGGCATTGTCCCTGTGCTGTGACCCAGCAGGGCCTGGCCCCTGGCACAGGTGCAGTCGGAGTGTGATGGGAGAACTCTGGGTTTTGTGGTGGGCTGGGGAAGGGTGGCCCCAGGGCCAGGCAGCAGCTGTGAATCCAGCTGTGCTCACAGCTGTTGGGAGCAGAGCCCAGGATGTGTCTGGGGGTTTGGGCTCCACATCCCTGCAGGGAGGAGGCCAGAACTTCATCCTTAGATTTTACTTTCCTCTGTTTCCTGAGGCACAGAAACCTGGTGGGAAGAGCCCTGTATGCTCTGTTGGGATGCTGAGGACATTCAGTGTTCACCTGACACCCTCTGACTTTGTGCTTTTGTCTTTTCTCTTGGCAGCCCAGAACTGCAGTCACACATTGCAGGGCCCAAACGGGACAATACAGAGCCCAGGCTTTCCCTATGGATACCCCAATTATGCAAACTGCACGTGGACAATCACTGCTGAGGAGCAGAACAGGATACAGCTTGTTTTCCACTCCTTTGCATTAGAGGAAGATTTTGATGTATTATCCATCTACGATGGGCTGCCTCAGCAGGGGAATCTGAGAACGAGGTACAGTGTTCATTACAGTGATGTTTATAAACATGTTCCCCTTCCTGCCACTGGGATTAAATCTGCCCTTGGATGTTTATGCTGCAATAAACTGGGAGTGTTTCTCCATGAGCAGTTCTTACAGTTGTTTTGATTTCTTATCTCTGATAAGGCTTGGAAATGTTTCTCTGAACTCCTGACAGTAATGATTTATCAAGACTTATCCCAGACATGCAGAGGAGTTAATTAGGAAATGGAGCAGGAGGGAAGCAGAGTTAATGTGCAGAGAGCTTCCCTCGGTCCAGAGGACACTCCTGGAGTGGGAGAATGGACTGTGGGGTTCAGTGACAGCTCTGCCAAAGCCTTTGTGGGTTTTCCCCCAAAATCTGGGGTTCCTTACCCCCGGTCCATCCAGCAGCTGGCCAGGGCTGCATTCCTCCCATCTGTTGGATCTCCGGGGGTAAGAAGTTTTCAGTAATCCACTTTAGTAGGCAAACTCCCCATGGCTTCTCCAGTGAGGCTTTCAGTGTTAAAAAAAGTTTTGTGGGAGGCTGATTTTGCTGTGTTGCTGTGGCAGCAGATGCTCTGTGAGCTGTCAGCTGTGGAGCAGTCGTGATCTCAGCCCTCTGAGCTGGGGACACGACTGGAGGTGCTGGTGGCAGCTCCACCCTGACAGTGATGCATTCAAAAACTCAGGGAGCAGTGGCAGCATCCAGGCTCTGAATCTCTGGCAAGAATTCTGGAGCCCTGGAAATGGATTTTCCTTCAAAGCACTCGAGTTCAGGACAAATCCATTGACCTCAGTGTCTTGTCTGACCCGAGTGGAACATCTGAGCTGCACCCTGGTGGAAATCAGCTCTTTATGTAGATTATTTCAGTTATGCAAATAAATCATCTCCTCATTTGGCAACTGTGCTTGAGAATCACTTTAATTATGGGACCTGGGTGTTTAATCAGGAGGTTCAGTGCTTTGCTTTGGGGATAATGGAGAGGTGGAAAATTGGGGGTAAAATCCAGCTCAGGAAACTTTGTGTGGTGAGAAGTTAATGCTGCTGTGAGACCCTTACTAGAACATTCTGGTTGTAAATAAAAGTAGCAGAAAGGAACCTCCCAAGTGTGAGCTGGGGCTCTGCCCTGGGGATTTGTGGCCCTGCACTGGGGGAAGCTGAGGAAGCAGAAGAGGTTCAGGTGCAGCTTGGGCAGGTGAATGGGAGCTGGGGGTGGAACCAGCAGCAAAATCCACGTGGGAATGTTCCATCTCTGAGCTCAGGAAATGGAGTGTATTTAGGTCAGGAAAGGGAAATAAAGGGGGGAAATAAAGAGGGGGATTCCTAGAGGTCTGGAAGCATTTAGGGAGGCTCAGCACAGTAAAAGATGAACTCCTGCATGGTGGACATGTGCTTTCTTCCCTTGGACATTTGTTTTCTTCCCTTGGACATTTCTGGATTAGCAACTTTAAACCTGGAGTTGGCTCCTTTGGGCTGTTTCATGTCTCATCTCCTTGTTCACCAGTTTTAGTGTTTGGGCAAGGTTCTTGCACAGCGTGGGATTGCTGGGGTGTCCCCTCATCCTTGTGGGTCCCTTCCACCTCAGGAGACCCCAGGTATTATTTCTGGTGTATCAATCTCACCTCATTAAACTCTTAACTGTTGCCTAACACTGGGTTACTTTTTTCTCCCTTTTTTCTCTTTCTCATGGCCATCAATTTTGCTTTTTTTTCCTGCCTGCTCTCCAAATGTTCTCCATTCATCACCGAGGTGCATCCCTGAAGATGGATGGCCACGTGTCACTCATCAGAGCTCACCCAAAATGAGCTGTGAGCAAGGGGAAAAGAAGGGACAACTGGATTTCTTTGCCTCTTCCCCTCCCAAACTTCTATTTTTGAGCATCCCTGATGCATTTGAGGTCCTTCCCAACCCAGACCATTCCAGGACTTCCTGGGAAGGGGTTAATGTTGTGTTCATCATGTGCTGGCAAACACCCTCTTGTCTTGCAATTTAATGTGGTGTGAAGGTTCCCTAATAGAATAAGAGCAGCCCTAATCCAATGAGGCATTTGCTAATAAACAGCTTTACTGGATATTAGGGAATTTGCCTTGCGTGTTTGTGATGAGGACGTGAATATTAAATGGGTTTCAGTGCCTTAATTTAGACATCCAGGGCTGTTGTCATCTCTCAGTGCCATGACTTTGCTTTGTTTGCTAAAATCAGAGCTCGTTTCCAAGTCTTTGCTATTCCAGCTTCTCTCAAATCATCGGGTTTTTAGAATCCTGCAGTGGGTTGGGTTGGAAGGGAACTTCAATTCCATCTCATTCCATCCTCTGCCATGGGCAGGGACCTTCCACCATCCCAGGCTGCTCCAGCCTGGTCTTGGACACTTCAGGCATCCAGGGCCAGCCACAGGTTTTGTGGGCAACCTGTGCCAGGGCCTCCCAACCCTCACAGGGCAGGATTTTTTCCATACATATAACCTAAATTTCTCCTTTTTCAGTTGGAACCCATTCCTCCTTGTCCACTGGAATTTTCCCAGCTCCTGGCTTTCAGCAGGAACTACTGTGGGGGAATTTTCTGTGAAACCTGAGAGCTGTATATTATAATTATTATATTAATAATAATTATATTTGTGGCTGCAGAGTTTTCCTTGATGAGGGACATCAAGATTTGCTTCATGTCCAGGACTTCCCCTTCTCTTGAGCTCATTCCACCAGACCAGACTCTTCCTACATCCTCTTCCTCCAAGTTCCCAGCTGCTGTGGGATCAGGGAGTCCTGTGGAGCCCTGCAGTTATTCCAGAACAGTCTTTGCCCAGTTCCCATTGTGCCTTGTGATTGTGGCATTGTTCCCAGGTCGCTCCAATCAGGTTCCCTTCCTGATTGCCTTCCCACTGTGCTGGCCTCAGAAACTCAGCACAGACCTGACTACAATTTGAATTCTTGGGGTTATTTATGGCTCTGAGATTGCTGTGGGATTTGGGAGAGACTTGCACCTCTTTGTGTCAGGCTCTTGTTCCACGGCATCCCCAGAGTGGGCAACGACAGAACCACGTGGCTTGCCCCAGCTTTTTCATCTGCCAGTAATTTGCAGGACCCCTTTAATGTGAGAGTCTTAAATCACTTGCAAGTTCCCTGATTTGAAGCTTTGAGCTTGTTCTCAGACCCAGGGAAAACACATTTACAGTCTCCCTGTGTGTCGGTCCTTGTAGCTCCCTAATTCTGTTTTCCCAGTGAGACCTGCTGAATTTACACTCCAAATGGAAGTGGTCAGCTTAGAAAATCAGATTTTTGGTTTTTTTTTTCCTTGCAGCTCACGTCCCACATCTCACCGTGTCTCCTCAAGCTGCTCCCAGATCCTCATCCCTCTTCCTAACAAGTGGCTGAACAGTGAGGAGAAGGATTGCCATCAATCTGCTGTGTGAGCAGTTCAGAACCACGTCTTGGGCCGTATTTAATTGACTGAAAGTTGAAGGATTTGGTTTGAACTCGGAAAAGATGTGATCCTTGTGATAAGAGCAGTTATCTCTGGGCTGACCTAATTACCTGCACCTTGCATGTTCTATTGATAACCTTTTAATTACTCTTTGAAAAAGCAGCCTGGGTGACTTGTACTTAATTACCAATCAAGAGCACAAAGCTTTTGATCTTAAAAACAGCAAAAGGGAGGAGGAGAGGAAGGGACAAAGGGAGGAGAGAGTTCCCCCAGTGTTCCTGTGGCTTGCAGAGATGCAAATTTGGGGTGAAACGACATCCTGGGGTTTAGTTCTGGTAAAGAAAAAATCCCGGGGTTCAATTCTGGTCAAGAAATTCCTGGGGTTCAGTCCTGGTAAAGAAAAAATCCAGGGGTTCTGTCCTGGTAAAGAAATTCCTGGAAAAGCAGCACTTGTCAGCTGGGAATGCACAGAGCTTGTGTCAGGAGTTTGTGTTGAGTCACCTCTGGTCCAGTGCAATATTCCTTTGTCACTGCCTCATGTCTCCAAGGTGACTACAGTTCTTTTTTGCTAAGGAGAAGGATAAATAAAGCAGCGGGCCAGCTAAATCCTTTGTCACCTTTAGTAAACATCCGAGCCCCACCTCCCTCTCAGCAGAGCCTTTTGTCGCTTCCCATTAACTCCATGGGAAAAGAAACACAACAAAACCCCACTTAAATTTATGTTCTCTGCTGTGTAGGATAAAATCCACTTTATTTGTGTTTTTCTCTCTGGGAAGAGGCATGTTTGAGCTGCTCCAGCAGCTCCAGGACCCTTCAGCAGAGTCCCTGTTTTGTTCTGAGGAAGTGCTGAGTGTTTAAACTCTGTCTGCAGGATAATTGATGAAACTGGAGCTGAAAGTCTGGGAGAGGTAATGGAGTTAATGCAACTGCAGCAGGGCTCTGCAATTTCAATTCACTTTTTCCATATTTATTAGCAGAGGGTGCATCAGGAGGAGTGATAAAAGCAGCTGATTCAATCAGAGTGGGAGCTTTTTCCCTGGCACCGTGGGGAATGTTGTAGGCTCAGGAGGAACCTTGGCAGGGATATTTTGGCAGCCTCTTCAGAGATGGGGATGAAGAGGTTTTGTCCTGGTTTAGGGGTTAAAGGACCTGCTCACACCTCTGAGGTGAGACACACAGGCAGGGTCTCTGAAGAGATTGCTTAAATTATTGCTACATTATTATTTTATTTTATTTTATTTTAGTTTAGTTATTTTATTTTATTTTATTTATTTTATTATTTTATTTTATTTTATTTTATTTATGTTACTATTTTATTTTATTTTATTTTAATTTTATTTTATGTTATTTTATTTTATTTTATTTATTTTATTTTATTTTATTTTAGTTACTATTTTATTTTATTTTATCTTATTTTATTTTATTTATGTTATTTTATTTATTTTATTTTATTTGTGTTACTATTTTATTTTATTTTATTTATTATGAATAATTACTTTTACATTTATTACTACACACATTGCTCTGTGACAGGAGGTGGCTCCAGTCTGGCCCTGCTTGTAAGAACCTGTCCCAAAAATCTCTTGACTTAATACAGAACCAAATAATAGTTAAAATTATTCCAAAATAACGTGCCTTGGAGTCAGTGAGCAGGGTGGTGGCACTGCCCTCTGTGGGGTTTGGTGCCAGCATGGGCAGGGCAGTGCAGCAGAGGGTGTGGGGCACAGGGATGTGCTGGAATCCCTCCCAGGAGCAGGGATCCGTCCTGCCCGGAGCCCAGGAGCTGCTCTGCTCCCTGGGCAAATCCTTCTCAGCTTTCCCTGCTGTGAAATCCCAGAATCCCAGAGAGCTGCTGGCCTGACAGCCTCTCCATCCTGCCTCTTTTTCCTTTCAGGCTGTGTCAGACGCTTGTTCCTGTCGTGCAGGACTCTGCATTCCTGCTCTGCAGGGCTGCTGGGAGCCCGGGGTGATCCCAACACCTCCAGTGTGGCAGCACTTGCTCCTTGTGTCCCCCCTTGCCCTGTGTTTAGCAATAAACAAACCTTCTGTGATTTCCAGGGTGTTCCAAGAACTTATTTTTCCCATTTCACACCCATGGTGACTTTTTCCTTTTTGCTTTTTTTTGCCTTTTTTTTTTTCTTTTTTTTTGGTTTTTTTGGGGTTTTTTTGAAGAAAGACAGAAATAACCCAAATCTGCCAAGTTCTGAATTGAAGCTGCTGAGCCGTGCTTGGGCTGTATCCAAACTTGTCTTTGTTTACCCAGAATGTCAGCTCGGATTTGCCAGGGGGTGACTGAGATTTGATGAACTTTCCTGTGAATTTGTCTTTTTTCTTCCTCTTGGTTTGTCATAACGAGGCTGAGAATGGAGGTGCCACAGTTGGATTTCATGGAATTGTGGAAGGGTTTGGGTGGGAAGGGAATTAAAGCTCATCCCATGGGCAGGAACACCTTCCCCACTCCCACCCCAGGGCTGGAGGCAGCTCTGCAGGTGGGGTCTCACCTGAGCAGGGCAGAGGGGACAAAATCCCACTGCAGTGCCAGGAAATCTTGGAAAAACGAGCATGGAAGGAATGTGAGAAAAACAATAAATCACATCCAACTCCGTGGTCTTCCCAGTCCATTGCATTGCATGGAAAATCAAATTTATTGAAATTTGATGCTCAGTACCTGTCCCCAGCCTGAGCCATGAAGGCCTCATATATCTGAGCTGGCTGTGCTGGCTCTGGGCTCTATAAATAACACTTTTCTAGTGGGAATTGACCCAAACCCTGCTTTAAACAAGTGGAGAAATCCATCCAGGCTGGGATTTATGAGCTCTGTCACTGTCCCCCGAGCCCGTGTTGGTTAATGAAGCTTTGTCAGTGTCAGAGGTAAGCAAAGGGCTCCTGGGCCTTGATGGATTGTGCTTGGCTTGGGCAAGGGAGGGAGGTGCAGCTGATTCCTGAGACTGAGAGCTGTGCTGGATACAATTCCTGAGAAAATTGTTGGTGTTTATGGCACTGGGAGAAGTCAAGGAACAGAAAAAACTGAGGTTTTTTGTCCTTCGCTTGTTAACTGGCGTGGTAAGAAAAACAAAAATAGTGGATGTCAGAACCAGTGGATTGTACTGGTTTGGAATCAATTCTCCAGCAGCTGGGATGGGATCAGAGTGGCCATGGGAGTGAAATGTGAGCAGATCCAAGCACTCCTGTGCAGGTGTTTGTTCTGTGCCTGACTCCCAAACAAAAGCAGTTGGGCTCTGAGCACAAATCCCTCCACCAGCTTGGCTAAATCCAACTGGGAGCTGTTCTTGTGTCACTGCAGGATCCTTTTAAGTTGGTTGAGAGTTGATTTTTTTTTGGTCCGGAGCATCATTTCAGCCTTGCAGGGCTGCAAATGAAAGGACAACTATCTCAGTGACACCAGCGAGCTGTGCCTGGAGGACAGAGCTGCCTTTTAAGTGTCTGCAGCATTTGGGAGCTGGGAGTGTTCTCAGATCATGCTCTGCTTGTTTTTTTGATGATTAATGAGAGCGTTCGTGTCCATGGGCTCTGGAAAAAAGCTGACATCTCGCTGTAATTGTGTTTTTCTTTAATAAATACAGGGAAAAATCTAACAGAGCCACTGATGGGGGAAAATTCCTGCTCCAGCCAAGCCTGAGGAAATGCCAGGAGAAGTGAGCTGGCTGCTCAGGGGTGGCTTTTATCCACAGCCACGGGCAAGGGGAAGTTCTGCAGGAAGGAGAAGGGATGAGATGTGTGAGAGAGGCTGAGGCAGCAGCCCCTGGGCTGAGGGCCCCTCTCAGCATCTCCTCAGCCCCAGCCTTTCCTGCTCCAGGCCTTTCCTCAGCCCTGCAGCACTCCAGGAGCTCCTGGCCCTGCTGTGCTGAGGATCCAGAGCTGGACAAGCCCTCCAGGGCTGGGCAGAGGGGCAGCATCCCCTCCCTCCCACCTGCCTTGCAAGGATCATTATCCCAGGATGGTGCAGGGGTGCCAGGCTGCTGTCATTTACCCTGCACACAGCAAGGAGAGTGCCTCATTTGATGGGAAATTTTCCCTAATAGGTGCCTTTAAATGACAGGCAGAAAAAGCTCACCGAGCTCTGGGGTGCTGTAATTTAATGCTGGGTTAAATGACACAATCCAGTGCATTTTCATTAGATGTTCTGAGACACTTCTCCAGCATTTATGCTTTAAAGGCTGCTGGATTGCCAGCTGCAATAACTGTTTTGATTGCAGCCTGAGCTGATGGTGGGCATCCTACCAGAAAAATAATGGGCTGGGCTTTAATTATGGCACCTGCACTCCCCAAGTGCGTCAGCGCGGCCGTGCTGCATCCAAGGGATGGCAAATGTGCAACAGATGGAGCTGAGGGGGCTTGGAACAGGCCTGGGGGGTCCTGCCTGGGTGTTGGGGTTTGGGGGAAGAAGAAATGTTCGGGTGTGGCTTGAAGCTGCTGAGCAGAGCAGCCAGGGGGGCTCTGGCTGGGCTCAGCTCCTTTCGGGGGGGCACGGGGCAGTTTTCCATCAGTGCTGGCACACTGGAGGGCTCCAGAGGGGCTGGAGAGTGCCCAGGGAAGGCTGGAAAACTCCTGATGGAGCTCCTGAAGGGGCTCATCCTGGAGCAAAGGAGGCTCAGGGGGGACCTTGTGGCTCTGCACAGCTCCTGCCAGGAGGGGACAGCCGGGGGGGTCAGACTGTGCTGCCAGGGAACAGGGACAGGAGGAGAGGGAACGGCCTCCAGTTGAACCAGGGGAGGTTTAAATTGGATTTTAGGGGAAGTTTCTCCATGGAAAGAGTGGTCAGGCATTGCCCCGGGAGGTTTGGAATGCCCATCCCTGGAGGGGCATCCAAAGGAAGGGCTGGAGGTGGCACTTGGGGACAAAGTGGGGATTGGGCACAGCTTGGACTCAATGGTCCTGGAGGGCTTTTCCAGCCTCCCTGATTCTGGGATTTTTCCCATCCAGGCTGAGCTCCATGGCAGGTGAGGTTTCTCCCGTGTGGAAGATGCTTTTCACTGCCATCAACTCTCCCAAAACTGATTTTTCCTGTCCTGCTGCAAGTTGGGAGCCAAACCAGGCAGACTTGCAGCGTCCGTGGCACACCTGAAACAGAGCACGAGGGATGCAAACAGAGCAGAGGATTTCTGTGTTGATTTGTTTGGATATATTGATTTTTTTGCAAGGGCAAGCTTATCAAGTGGCATTTCTGGCGCTGGTTTCGTTTGGTTCCTCGCTGCAGGAGCAAAATTAAGCCAATGAAAAACACATTGCAGATCTCACACAATCAGCACTGGCTCCGAGCACGTTAAGGGGATAATCACTCAATAATCCATTTGGCTAGAGGTACAGAAGGAATGGAATATGATTATTCCTGCTGTTATTACTGCCCTCACCTCCATAAAAACAAGGAGTGGAGTTTGCTGCTTCCTTGCCTTGTTAGTGAGTGTTTTTTGTGGTTGCTGCCCTGAAGATCAGCGATGTCAGACTTGCTGTTTGGTGGGGAATGATTCCATGTTCTGTCTGCCTTTCCCCTGCTTTAAATCTCTCTGGGGTGCAGATTTAGGGAGGAAGGCAGGAGAGCAGTTACCAAGCAGGGATTCCTGCCAATGCTGGCTGTCCTGGGGCTTTGCAACAGCAGAGCTGAGGTTTTGAACATGGCCATGGTAAATGATTGTTCTTCAAGGGGATGCTGCCTTGGACAAGACAAGGACATCAGAGAAGAAAAAAAAAGCAGTTGTGTGAGTTGGCTGGAGGCTTAAGAGGAGAAGTGGCTTTTATTGTGATTTCAGTGAGAAGCAGGAGCAGCTCCAGCTCGTTCCCAGGGCAGGATTTCCCTGCAGGAGCAGCCAGGGAGGGCTGTGGGGCAGAGCTGGAGGTGCTGCACAGGTATTTCCCTGATTGCAGCAGCATTTCCTGCTCCCTCCTGGCTCAGTTTGCTTTCAGTGGAGCCACCTGTGATGTTCTGTGGGCTGAGGGGATTTTTGGTGTGTGGGGAGTGGGGTTTGGTGCCTTTGGTGGGGACACACGAGTGAACCTCTGAGGGTCAGAGCTGCTTGGCTTTATCAATCTCTAGAGGCTCCCCTGGAAATTGTCTCTCCAGTCAGTGTGGGCTCTGAGAACAAGCTCAGTGACAATTTCATGCCCTCGTGCACAGGAACTTCTCTTTTAAAGCCCTGTTAGTAGAAAACAGCAGTTGTGTTGGAATAAATGCTGCAGGGCAGTGTTGTTTCAGGTAACACTTAATTCCTGTGACTCCTGGGGGAGAGCAGCTCTTCCTTACAGGTAAAGGACATGTTCCTGTTGCCCTGAATTAAAAGCAACATCTGCAGAGTGGGATCCTCTTAGCACAGGGGCTGTGAGCAGAATCCACGATGCAAAAAGCTCAGCTCAGAGGGAGCAGATCCACTCTGGGGAATGAAAGGCATTAACAAGTTCCTGGGTGATGGTATGGGCTGATCAGGGGAAGATAAATCAGCAGGTTCTGCTTTTATTAAAGCTGGTCCAGGCATTTCCTGGATTTTTCTTTTAAGTGCATGGATGTTTCAGCAGGCCACTCTAATTAAACTGCCAAATTAATTAATAAAAACAATGACACTTCCACTCAGCACAGTAAAAACTGAATCCTTCTGGCTCCTGGAAGCTCTGATTGTTAATAAACAGGAGCAATTGTCCTTCCAGCTTGTCCAGTCCGTGGATTTTATGCTGAGGGCTGGTCAGTGCTGCTGTGCTGACATTAAAACTTAAATCATGGGCTGGCAACTCTGTGAGCTCTGCCAATAACTGGAATTTTTGCTTCAATAAAGTTCTCAGGCAGAGCCTGTCAGCTCTCATCAGTCAGAGCTCAAATGTGTGTGAAATAATATTTAAGTTTGCTCAATGAGAGGCAGAGAGAAGAGGAGGGAAGTTCCCTCTCTGTCTCAGGGGCTGGTGATGACTTTGAGCAGGAATTGCTTGGGCTGGGTGCTCAGAGAATTTTCAATTTAAATTTAAACCCCCTCCCCAAATTTGGTTTTGTTCTGTGGGTGCCTTTTCATTCTGTGTGAAGAGAGGAAACACCCTGAATGAAATAACATTTACAGGTATTTCCTAAAGGGGCAGAGAGCTTTGTGTCACGGGTGATCCTTTGCCCCCCTGGCACAAAGTCTGGCTGCTCTACGTGGGATAAACCTCAGAGTGTGCTTAAGAAGCTTTAAATTCTCTTTTTTTCCTGTTTATCTCATGCTACTCCTGCCCTTGTGATCCTTTGAGCACTCTTGATCCCAAATGATACCAAATTCCTTCAGTTCCTGCTGCTCCTGTGGTTTATAAAAGTCTGGGTTTGGGGCTGCTCAGGGATTGCTCCTGAATTCCTGGCCCCAGTAATGGCAGGCAGAAGTCCTCTGTGGGAATCCTTTAAACTGGAAATCTGTCCAGGAATCCCCTTGGCCAAGTGTGAGGAGCTTTGGAAGTTGTAAAAATGTAATTTTGGTCAACAGGCTGGTCTGGGGATGGCTCAGCACCAAGGGTTTGTGTTTGGGATTAATGAAAATCAGTAATAAACAGGTTTTTATAATAAAATCAGTTGTCATTTAGCTGTGAGTCCATAAGGGGAGCAGGTGGGACTTCCTGGATTTGTCCAATTTTATTTTCTTCTCTTCACTCTGATTTGTGCCCATGTCCTGGGAATTCCTGCAGTGCAGCTCCCAGACCCTCTGGTGCAGCAATTTCCTGGCTGTGAGCTTGGATTTTTACCTCAGGGAGGAGGTGGGAACCATCCCTTGGTACATTTTGGATCTGTGCCCACATAAAACCCCCATCCTTGTCCTGATGCTGGACTGGGGAGGATTCCTAGAACCTTCCAGCCTTTTCCATGTCAGACACTCTGGAGGCACCACTCTGAAGGTTTATTTAGTTGTTAACATCCATTTTTTGCCTGTTTTTTGGGTTCAGTTTAGTGCAGTTTGTAGAACACTTCAGTCAGATTTTTACTCCAAGGTTCTCAAAACATTTTAACATTATTGAACAAAGCCCTGGGCTCACTCAGCACCCCAAAATCTCTGTCCCATGGGGTGGGTTCTGCTCCAGCATCCCAGGGCTGGGTTTGTGGAGTGTCCCAGGGCAGGTGTTGGTGACCAGGGAGGGGTTTGGGACAGAACCAGTGAAGAACCACAGGAGTAGAGAAAACCTGTGAAAAACTGTGGAAAACTCTGAAAAATTACAGGAGCAGTTCCTGTGGGCAGGCAGAAGGTGGGAAAAGCCCAGGATTTGTTGCTCTCAGGCTGTCCCAGGTGTTCAGGAGCTCTGAGCTCCTCCAGGAGTGTGATGGGATCAACCCCACTCCTGGTTTTTGTAGGGCAGCAATGCTGGGTGTGACCTGGTGTGAGTTTTTCCCCAATGAATGTGACCTGGTGTGGGTTTTTTCCAGTTAGAAGTGGTGAGTGCAACCTCATTGTGGGTTTTTCCTGGTAAGTGTGACTTTGCTGTGAGCTTTTACCAGGTCAGAAGTGATGAGTGTGACCATGCTATGGGTTTTTGTAGAGCAATGGTGTGACCGTGCTGTGGGTTTTTCCCTGTGAGTGTGACCTTGCTGTGGGTTTTTCCTGGTGGAACTGACCTTGTGTGGGTTTTTCCTGGTGGAAATGACCTTGTGTGGGTTTTTCCTGGTGAGTGTGACCTGGCTGTGGGTTTTTTTTTTTGCCAGGTCAGAAATGGTGAGTATGACCTTGTGTGAGTTTTTCCTGCTGGGGCTGACCTGGCTGTGTGTTTTTCCTTGCTGTGGGTTTTTCAGGTCAGAATTGGTCAGTGTGACTTTGCTGTGAGCTTTTCCCAGGTCAGAAGTGATGAGTGTGACCATGCTATGGGTTTTTGTAGAGCAGTGGTGTGACCGTGCTGTGGGTTTTTCCCTGTGAGTGTGACCTTGCTGTGGGTTTTTCCTGGTGGAACTGACCTTGTCTGGGTTTTTCCTGGTGGAACTGACCTTGTGTGGGTTTTTCCTGCTGAGGCAGACCTTGCTGTGAGTTTTTCCTGGTGGGACTGAGCTTGCTGTGGGTTTTTCAGGTCAGAAGTGGTCAGTGTGACCATGCTGTGGGTTTTTGTAGGGCAGTGATGAGTGTGACCTCACTATGGGTTTTTCCTGGTGAATGTGACCTTGTGTGGGCTTTTTGCCAGGTCAGAAATGGTGAGTGTGACCATGCTGTGGGTTTTTCCCTGTGAGTGTGACCTTGCTGTGGGTTTTTCCTGGTGGGACTGACCTTGTGTGGACTTTTCCTGCTGAATGTGACCTCGCTGTGGGTTTTTCCTGGTGGAACTGACCTTGTGTGGGTTTTTGCTGCTGGGGCTGACCTTTTATGGGCTTTCCCTGCTGAATGTGACTTCACTGTGGGTTTTTCCTGCTGGGGCTGACCTTGCTGTGGGTTTTTCCTGGTGGAACTGACCTTGTGTGGCTTTTTTCCAGGCTGACAGGATTCCAGCTGCCCGCTCCCATCGTCAGCACTGGCCTGGTGCTGTCCCTGTGGCTCGTCAGTGACTACGCCGTGAGTGCCCAAGGCTTCCAGGCCAGCTACGAGGGTGAGTCCAGGAGGGGCTGGAATTGCACCTGAACTGGGCTTGGGAGGTGGGAAACTGAGCTGCAGAGTCTGCACCAGGATCTGGATAGCTCTGCCTCATTGTTGTGTAATTTAAATTTTTTTTTTTCAGCATTTAAATTGCTGGTTCCTTCCAGCAGAGTGGGATTTTTTTTTGTTAAAAGTGTGCTCTGGCTGAATTCCCTGGAGTATCTGGGAAGGGTGGGTAATGTCAGGAGAATTAATCCACAGACATCAGAGATTTATGTCCAAAAAGAGACAGAGGAGTCCTTTTACTTTATTCCAATAAAGGCAGAGGCCACGGGGCATTCCCCTGGGATCTCTCCAATTTTTGGAGGACTCAGCCTCCTTTTTATCCCAATTTCCCAGCTGCATTTCTCTTCACTTTTTCCCCATTTCTGAGGTACTTGAGAGGTTCAGACTTCCCAGAACACCTGATCCCCAAGATTCCCCTCTAATGTATAACCCTCCTTTTAATTTTTAATTCTAATGGAATTTAGGGTTTTCCCCATTGTTTCTTTCATCTTTCAATATCCAATTCCATTTATCAGCAAACCTAAATTTTATTTGTACAGGCAAATATCTTTTCCCATTCACCAATCCTTCCCATTGTTTCTTTTCTCTCTCAGTGCTGGTTTTATCCGCCAGTTTCTCATTCCTCTCAGTAATGTGGGGCTGATTTCCAGGAGCAGTGTCCATGTAGGCACCAGGAGATTTGATTTACTGCACTTCCCTTGCATTCTCCTCACCCATTTGTTATTTTGCATTTCCCTGCCCCTGCCTCCCCCAGCCCTGAGCTCACCCTGTGTTTGTGCCATCAGTGATGCCCAGTGGCTGTGGGGGTGAAGGGTTGTGTGTGAAAGCTGCAAACCTGGGGCAGAGGAACCCTTGGACATCTGGAAAAAGCTGTTTTATAGTGGAAGTCATGTCAGGATGTTCCGTGGTGCTGCTGGGGGAATGACAAATTAACCATGTTAAAATGCAGCTTACACGGCTGTTGATTACTGAACCTAAAATGCTGCTCAGTTCCCCATAAATGTTTTTGGTTTTTTTTTTTTTTACCTTGAGTCCCTAAAATTATCATTAAGGCTGAAAACTTGTTGGTAATGAGTCCAACTGGCCAATTACCCCAGACATTCAGCCAGGGAAATGCTTCACTGAGGTGATGGTGGAGCCTCGCAGCATTTCCTGCTCTTGACAATTAAATTCTGCTCAAATCCCCTCCACTTTCTGCTGAAATTCCCTCATTCTCTGCTCTGCCTCGAGGCACTGGGGGGGGTTTCTTGGTGCTGAAGCCATCAGAGCTCGCAGGGGCGCAGTGGGGGCAGCTGTGGGGTCAGAGCTGGTCCCAGGATTGTCCCACTCGTCCCTATAGGGTCAGGGAGCAGCTCTGGTATTGCCAGGGTTGGGGTCACTGGGGAGGCTGTGGGGGCTGGCAGGACAGGGCAGGATGTTGGGGCAGGTGAGGATGTCAGGACAGGTGAGGATTTTGGGACAGGTGAGGGTTTTGGGACAGGTGAAGCTTTTGGGACAAGTGAGGATTTTGGAACAAGTGAGGATGTTAGGACAGGTGAAGCTTTTGGGATAGGTGAGGATGTGGGGACAAGTGAAGCTTTTGGGACAGGTTAGGATGTTGGGACACGTGAGGATTTTGGGGCAGGTGAGGATGTTGGGATAGGTGAGGATGTGGGGACAAGTGAAGCTTTTGGGACAGGTGAGGATTTTGGGGCAGGTGAGGATGTTGGGATAAGTAAGGCTGTCAGGACAGGTGAGGATTTTGGGACAGGTAAAGGTTTTGGGACAGGTGAAGCTTTTGGGACAAGTGAATCTTGTGGGATAGGTGGGAATTTCAGGACAGGTGAGGATTTTGGGACAGGGGAAGCTTTTAGACGGGTGAGGATGTTAGGACAGGTGAAGCTTTTGGGATAGGTGAAGCTTTTCAGACCGGTGAGGATGTTGGGGCAGGTGAAACATTTGGGACAAGTGAGGACGTTGAGACAGTGAAGGTTTTGGGACAGGTGAGGATTTTGGGATAGGTGAGGATGTCAGGACAGGTGAGGATTTTGGCACAGGGGACGCTTTTGGGACTGGAGGATTTTGGGACAAGTGGGGATGTGGGGACAAGTGAAGCTTTTGGGACAGGTGAGGATTTTGGGATAGGTGAAGCTTTTTGGACAGGGGAAGCTTTTGGGACTGGAGGATTTTGGGACAGGTGAGGATGTTGGTACAGGTGAGGATTTTGGAACAGGGGAAGCTTTTGGGACAGGTGAGGATTCTGGGACAGGTGAGCTCAGCACCCATGGGAGGAAAGACAAATCCATTTGCAAAACTGCTTTATTTTCCCCCCAAATGTTCCCAATTTGTTCAGATTCTCCCCTTTGCAGCCCCTCTGCTGGAACATCTGCCAGTCTCTGTGTGAGACACGTCACTCCCAAATCCTGGGGCAGAGGACACGCAGCTGCTTTTGCACTTTCTTGACATTTCCAGTTCATTTTTTGGCATTTACACACAGCTCCTTGTACACTTTGTAATGTTCTTTTATTACCTTGATGCCTCAGGAAATCTTGTACAAAGGCTGGCGCCGGGGCTGCCCTTTAGTCACACACATCTGAAACAATCTGGGGTTTATTTGACTGGTGATTAGGAGGCTTTCAGGGCTGTAACTGAGGGGGAAAATAAATGTATTTAAAACTTTACCTGCGCCAGAGTGACAGAGAGAGCGTTGGCATAAATCAGAGTTTTATTTTGAGGGTGGGAGAGGAGCTCACTTGCTGAAATACAACCCTGAGCCTGCCCCAAAGCAAATTATTTGCATTTTGGGTGTTAATTAAGGCTGAAGGAGGTGATAAATGCAGTTGGGGTTGCTGCTGGAGTGCTGCTTCAGTTCCTTGGGTGTTGGATTCCAAAATGCAGGGAATTCTCAGAACTGTAAACCAAAGCTTAGAATTAAACTCAGGATTTGATCTGAGACCTTGGAAAAGGCTCCCAAACTGAGGTGCTGGAAGCGAGAATGTGGATTTGTAGTTTAAAGCAGAGACAGGTTAAGTTAAGAAGAGGAAAGTTTAGAGTTTTAGAGTTTAAGATAGAGAAACAATGATATTAATTACAAAGGTAAACACGGGGTTTAGAATGCAGTGCTGTGGGTTTGTGTGCCATGGCATGATTGGCTAGCACTGTAGCATGGGTCCGTAAGATGAAATATTTAAGGACTGGGTCAGAAACACAAACATCCTTGTTGGCAGTGTTTTATTGGTCAATAAATCCTTTAAAAGTTTTTTGACTAAGGGTCTTGTGACCTTCTGACCCACGCTGTAACAATGTGAGCCAAACTCACCCTTCCTGCCTGTGCAGAAGATAAGAAGAACAAATCACATCATCTGAAAACTCACAAGTCCCGTCTGTAACTCATTCAAATTCTTTCCAAAATCCCCATACTGGGGAATCTGTGACTCAGGGAAGAGCCAGTGAGGGATAATTCCCGTTTAAAGGCAGAGCAGTGCATCAGAATCCTGCAGTAAATGGCTCTGCTGTGATCTGCCATCAAAGCCCCCTCATTATTTCATTATTCTCCTCCTCCCTCGGAGCCATCGTTGGGAAATGCACCAAAAGAAACAGAATTTTAAAATTGGCAACGAAAGCTCTCAGGAACTTTTTTTTTTTTTTTAAAAGAGGACAGGAAGAAAGTACAGCTGGAGGCATCAAAGTGGCACAAAAACATTCCCAGTGATGGGGATGCATCTGCTGAGCTTGGTGTGAGCAGAGAACATTTGAACATTTCCTGCCTTGCTGGGGAGGGCAGGGTGAGGCCTGGGTGGGGACACGGCCACGTCCTGGCATTCCTGGGGTGTTCCTGGGCATTCCTGGGGTGTTTGTGTTCCATGGGTATTCCTGGGGTGTTCCTGGGCATTCCTGGGGTGTTTGTATTCCCTGGGCATTTCCAAGGCGTTCCTGGTGTGTTCCTTGGACATTCCCAAAGTGTTCCCTGGGCATTCCTGGGGTGTTCCCAGGGATTCCTGGGGTGTTCACTGGGCATTCCCAAGGTGTTTGTGTTCCCTGGGCATTCTTGGGGTGTTCCCTGGGCATTCCTGGGGTGTTTGTATTCCCTGGCCATTTCCAAAGGATTCCTGGTGCCATTCCTGCTGTGTTCCTTGGACATTCCCAAAGTGTTCCCTGGGCATTCCTGGGGTGTTCCCTGGGCATTCCTGGAGTGTTCCTGGGCCTTCCTGGGGTGTTTGTATTCCCTGGGCATTTCCAAGGCGTTCCTGGTGTGTTCCTTGGACATTCCCAAAGTGTTCCCTGGGCATTCCTGGGGTGTTTGTGTTCACTGGACATTCCCAAGGTGTTCCCTGGGAATTCCTGAGGTGTTCTCTGGACATTCCTGGGGTGTTTGTGTTCCTTGGGCATTCCCAGGGTGTTTTTGTTCCCTGGGCATTCCTGGGGTGTTTATATTCCCTGGGCATTCCAAGGGATTCCTGGTTCCTTGGACATTCCCAAAGTGTTCTCTGGGCATTCCTGGGTTGTTCCCTGGGCATTCCCAAGGTGTTTGTTCTGCCCAGGAGGTGGTGCAGTCCCCATCCCTGGGTGTGTTTAACAAAGCCTGGATGTGGCACTGGGGGCCAGGGTTGAGTTGAGCTGTTGGGGCTGGGTTGGACTCGATGGTCTTGAAGGTCTCTTCCAACCTGGTCATTCTGGGAATTCTGTGAATCCTGGGAATTTGTGTTCCCTGGGCATTCCTGGGTTGCACCGCCTGGTTCTGCTCCACCTCACCCTGCAGGGTTGGCAATTCCCAAGTGACCCAAAAAACTCAGGATATTCCTTGTTGTGGGAATTCCTGTTCCTGGGGGCACATTTTACTTAATTTGGGTTGTGGGATTTTAGTTCATTTGGGTTTGTGAAATTTTAGTTCATTTCAGTTTCTGGGATTTTTTTGGGCTTGTGGGATTTATTTTGTTTGGGTTTGTGGGATTTTAGTTCATTTGGGTCTGTGGGATTTTAGTTTATTTGAGTTTATGGGATTTTATTTTATTTGGGTCTGTGGGATTTTAGTTCACTTGGATTTGTGGATTTTACTTTGGTTTGGCTTTGGGTTTTCCTCCACCAAGGACAGTCTCAGCCTACCAAACCCAGAAGCTCATTTGGGCAACTTTTAGATAAAAATCTCCATTTTTGAGTCCCCAAAGCCAACAAGAACTCCAAGTGATCCATCAACAGAGCCAAACCCCAGCTGGGAAAAGGGAGAAATGCAGCAGCTGCTGGGGGGCTTGAAAATCTGGGAATGGACCCCCCAAAATCCCATCTGGGGAGAGGAGAGGGGCTTGGGTCAGCACAAATCTGGATTTAGTGGCTGGTGTGGAAAAAGAGCTGAGGGCAGCCACGGCAGGACCAGTGGGAGTGAAAACCTGTCAGCTTTTTCTTGGGGAATTGGGAGAACAGAGAGGATTTCATTTCCATTTCAATCAAATGCTTTGATCTCAAGGTAATTTCTTTACTTACGAGCTTCTAGGAAACACCAGCAGTTCAGGGAGCTCCGTTTCAGCACGTCTCATTTAGAAAATATTGAAATTAAGTGCTTTCATGCTTTTAGCATCCCTAAATTTGTTTTCTTTCCCTGTTTACTGTCCCTTGAATTCAACATGATTTCCTAATTAGCCCCGCTCACCCTCAGACTGGGGGATTTTTCCTTCTTTTCTCACTAAAGGATTTTTTTTTCCCCAGCCCTAACCCAGCTGTGGAGTCCTGAATTTCCTTTCAGCTGCAGAAATTTTGGAGCCAGTTATAAATAATCCCAGTTAAATTTGACTGGGATTTGAATGTTGACAGCCTCATCTGGTGAAAAAAAAATCTTCCTAAAAATGTAGAAATACCCATTTTTTTTTGCTTATTCTGGAAGATGTGTGAGGCTGGACTGCAAAGGGAATTAATTGCTCTCCTTGCTGAGGAATTCACTCAGAGCTGACTTCAAATAAATCAGGCAAGTTTGAGACACTGAGAGGAAAAGTGACACAAATTCCACAGAAATAATAAATAAAGCAGGGGTGCAGAGCAGGT
The DNA here is from genome assembly GCF_017590135.1 of Pyrgilauda ruficollis. Taxonomy (NCBI): domain Eukaryota; kingdom Metazoa; phylum Chordata; class Aves; order Passeriformes; family Passeridae; genus Pyrgilauda; species Pyrgilauda ruficollis. The sequence continues at coordinate 4,291,130 of NW_024526377.1, forward strand.
GGTTTATTTGATCACTAATGAAAGGATAAAAGAAGATTAAATTATTAAAGTAAATTCAATTATTATGAAATCACCACCTCTGGGTGCTGTGTTAGAGCAGAGGGTGACAAATAAAAAGGGATTTAAGGAAAAACACAATCGTGGAAGTGTTTGGGTTGGGAAAGACTTCCCAAATCCAACTTTGGGGCAATTCCTACCTTGTCAAGCAGAGCATGGGGTTGTATTTTCATTTATTTCCTTGTCAGGACACAATTTATAAATCTATCTGTAGAAGAGGGATATATATATATATATATATAGGGGTATATATAATTATATATATATATGTAAATATATAAATATATATGTTAAAAATATAAGCTGTATATATATTTTATATATAAATATAGGGGGAAATATTTTAAAGGGATATAGATAAAAACAAATATGAAAAAATTAATAAAATTTTAAATAGAAATATATATAAAATACACCTATATTTAAGTAAAATATAAACGAAGAGGGCTCTGTAAAAATAGAGGGATGCAATAATGTCAGATGCTATTTTTTTAGGAATACTCAACTATGGAACTTGGAATTTTACTTTTAGGGTGGGTTTTTTTCTTTGGTGGTCTGGATTTTTGCCCTTCCAAAAAGCAGAAATCAGTGGGAATTCCTGGAGGGAAGCAGGGCCCTTTTTTTAAAGGAATACAAAGGGATATAAACCAGAAAGTGCCTGTTTTAAATAGATGTATAAACATAAAATACACAAATATTCAAGTAAAATACTAAAAAATGCTTTTTTTTTGTTTAGGAACCTTCCTCTTTGTAACTTAAAATTTTAATTTTAGGGCGGGGTTTTTGTTGGTGGTCTGGATTTTTTCCCCCTCAAAAAGCAGAATTCAGTGGGAATTCCTGGGGGGAAGCAGGGCCCTGTGGATCCCTGAGGAATTCCAGGGGCTGAAAATTTCCCTTCCCAAGACGTGGATGGCAGCTGCACCAAATTCTCTCTGCAAGCACTGATTGAAAAGGAGCAATTAGGGCTGCACGAACACTGCTCATTTTCAGGAATTAGAGGCGTTGAAATCCCGAGGGAAACAGCCCCGAGGAGCTGGAGCTGTTTGGAAATAAATACTGGGCTCATTCTTCACAGGCTCTTTGCAGAGTTGTGCAAACAGATGGAGAAAATACAATTAAATTGTATTTTTATTGCTGCTTCCGTCCCTCTCGGAGCATTCCTGGCTCTGGGATTTTTTTGGGATGTCGCTGCTGCATTTCTCCCTTTTCCCAGCTGGGGTTTGGCTCTGTTGATGGATCACTTGGAGTTCTTGTTGGCTTTGGGGACTCAGTAATTGAGATTTTTGTCCAGAAGTTGCCCAAATGAGCTTCTGGGTTTGGTAGGCTGAGACTGTCCTTGGTGGAGGAAAACCCAAAGCAAACAAAGCCAAACCAAAGTAAAATCCACAAATCCAAGTGAACTAAAATCCCACAGACCCAAATAAAGTAAATTCCAAAAACCCAAATGAACTAAAATCCCACAAACCTAAATAAAATAAATTCCAGAAACCCAAATGAACTAAAATCCCAGAAACTGAAATGAACAAAATCCAAATGAACTAAAATTTCACAGACCCAAATGAACAAAAAGCCACAAAACCAAACAAATGAAACACCCACAAAAGAAACTAAAAACCCACAAAACCAACCAGCCAAAATATCCACAAAACCAAAACAAACTAATAACCCAAAAACCAAACAAATTACAAACCACAAACTCAAATAAACAAAAAAGACACAAAACAAACTAAAAAACACAAACCAAACAAACTGAAAAGACACAAACCCAAACAAACAAAAACCTCAAACTAAAGAACACACAAAGCCAAACAATCTAAAAACCCACAAACCAAACAAACTAAAAAGACACAAAACCAACCAAATTAACATCCACAAAACCCAAACAAACTGAATCCCCACAAAAGCAAACAAACAAAAAACCCAAATTAAAGACCACAAGCCCAAATAAAGACCACAAACAAAAAAGGACACAAACCCAAATAAACTAAAGATCACAAACCAAACAAAAAACCCAAACTAAAAACCACAAACCCAAACAAACTAAAAACCACAAACCCAAACAAACTAAAAACCAATCAAACAGAAAACCCAAACTAAAGAACACACAAAGCCAAACAAACAAAAACCTCACAAAACCAAACAAAAACCCCACAAAAGCAAACAAAAACCCCACAAAAGCAAACAAAAACCCCACAAAAGCAAACAAAAACCCCACAAAAGCAAACAAAAACCCCACAAAAGCAAACAAACAAAACCAAACATTCTGCTGTGGATATTGAGGGGGAGTTCCCAATTCTAAAAACCACAAACCCAAACAAACTAAAAACCACAAACCCAAACAAACTAAAAACCAATCAAACAGAAAACCCAAACTAAAGAACACACAAAGCCAAACAAACAAAAACCTCACAAAACCAAACAAAAACCCCACAAAAGCAAACAAAAACCCCACAAAAGCAAACAAAAACCCCACAAAAGCAAACAAACAAAACCAAACATTCTGCTGTGGATATTGAGGGGGAGTTCCCAATTTCCCATATTAATCAAGAGCTGAATGCAGGATGAGCTCGGAATGCTGATGGGAAGTTCCCATTTGAGTCCTGGAATGGTTTGGGTCGGGTTTGGGTTCCAAACTGATCCCATTCCACGATCCCAGGGTGCTCCAACCTGACCTTGGGCAATCCAGGGATCCAGGGGCAGCCCCAGCTGCTCTGGGAATTCCATCCCAGAGGACGAATTTTTTTATTGGGGTGGAATTATTATTCCTCCCAGGGAATAATTCCATCCCAATACCTGCCCAGAACCTTCAGCTCAGGCAATTTTATCAGCTTCCCACAATTTTATTGCTTTCAAATTCCTCCTGAGTTTCAGGACTGTCTGACATCCCGCGGTGTTTGGAAAGTGGGGAAATGATTCCTGAATATCCTGAATATCCACACTGGATCTTTCCCACCCCTTCTCCTGAGCTGTGCTCAATGAAGAAAATAAAGTTTGTAGCCCTTCACAGCTTGTGGTGATAAAGCCATGGAGTAAACAGCCTGGCAGGCCATAAAATCCTGGATTTTGGGATGTGCCAGCGCAGGAACTTTAATTTGCTTTTTTTTTCTGCAGGGTATCAGCCCCTGGATTCCATGGAAAACCAGGAGAGCAGGGCAGGACTGTCAATACTATTGAGTGCCAGGGCTGTTCTACACAGGGCAGTGTCTGCAAGAGGAGATGGATAATTAGATTTCAAGCATAGCCCTGCATTGATTCTGTCCCCAATTAAGTGCTTTCCACCTCATGTGAAACATTTGGTTGGCAACAGGTTTGCCTTGAGCAGGTTTTCCATGGGGAATTTTTTACCCTGTCCGTGTTCTCAACCTGCAGCTCCTGGTCCATTTCCATGTGCCGTGGGTTGGAAATGAAGGATTTGGCACAGATATTCCCTGGCAGTGACGTGGATGGGAATCTGGAGGGAGAAACAGCACCTGGTTGGTCAGAATCCCTCACCTGGGCTTTTTATCCCAAATTAACCTGAATTCCTGCTGGTGCTTCACGTCTGTGCCAGCACTGGGAGAACTGATGTGAATAAAAACCTTGGTTTGGGTCAAAAAGACCCAAAACCCTCCTCCTGCAGCATTTAGAGGGCAGTTGCTGTTTTCTGGACAACTCCCAGAGCGCAGAAAGCCACCTGAGAGACCCAAAGCTGCCTTTTAAATCCTATTTAGCTGTTTATTTCCACTTTGCTCCGGAACAAAAAGGACTGAACAGAGCTGGAATTGTTCTCCTGGTCACAAGCACATTCCAGGCAGTGCCTCTCCAGCCTTGCCAGAAGAGGGAATGGCAAATTGGCATGGCAGGGGTGATGCAGTTATTTTTGCCAGCCTTGGCAGGAGCTGTGTGAGTGCTGCTCCATCATGTCCAATAAATTTTGGGATGTAAAATCCAGCCAGGTGTCTGCCCCGAGCAAGGGTGATGAGCTCGGGGTTGCAGCAGGTGCTCAGGCACTCGTAAAGCAAAAATCTTGATTAGAGAGTGGAGAAATAAATGGAAATTCAGCTGTGCTGGTAATTTAGCTGGATTTCCCTGGGAATTTGGGAGTCTTGTTCATGAACCAACGCTTCCTTAGGTGGGAAAAGGGACAGAAGGTGGGAATGGGGCTGTCCACTGAGCTTGGCTCTGGATCCAAGAGCTTCCCATGAGTTCCCAAGGTCAAATATCCGTGGGGTGGGTGAGGGGAAACACCTTAAAAGTTCATTTTCCATGGATTTTCCTGCCTGTGCCTCTCCTTTGGGGTGGGGTGAGCCTGTGACTCTCAGCTGGTGATTCCAAAGCATCTTCCTGATGGAGTCACCTCATCCAGAGGATTCCTCAGGGTGGGAGCACCTGGATTTTGGGGTGGATCCAGTGGATTTCCTGAGGTGCAGGATGGGCTGAGCTGGTGCTGCAGCTCCTGGGGGCTGCATCACTGAGCACAACACATCAACAGGGAAATAAAAGCTCAGGATTCAGATTCCCAAAGCCCAGAGTGCAGATTCCCAAAGCCCAGCATTCACATTTTCAAAGCCCAGAGTTCAGATTCCCAAAGCCCACAATTCAGATTTCCAAAGCCTACAATTCAGATTTTCAAAGCCCACAATTCAGATTTTTAGGGCACAGAATTCAGCTCGTGGTGTTGCTCCTGGAGTGCTCAGTGGGATTTTTGGAGCTGTAAAATCCTGGAATGCCTGCCCTGGGAATGGCAGCGACCAGGAATCACTGGGGATTCTGGGGTTTGGTGGCTGTGGATGTGCTGCTCCCATTCCTCCTGCTATTCCCATTGCTCCAACAAGGGCAGAGGGAAAAATCCTACTGAAATCCATGTGGATTTGGGATTTTCCTGCTTTTTCCCTCCCAGTCAGGGTTTGGTGGCTGTGGATGTGCTGCTCCTGCTGTCCCTGTGTGTTCCCTGTGTGTTCTCTGCTCCAAGGAGGGCAGAGGGGAAAATCCCACTGAAATCCATGTGGATTTTGGATTTTCCTGCTTTTCCCCCCAATCCAGCCCAGCAGAGCCAGGTCCCTGAGTGTTCCCATTGCTCCAAGGAGGGCAGAGGGAAAATTCCCACTGAAATCTGTGTGCATTTGGAATTTTCCTGCTTTTCCCCCCAATCCAGCCCAGCAGAGCCAGGTCCCTGAGTGTTCCCATTGCTCCAAGGAGGGCAGAGGGAAAATTCCCACTGAAATCTGTGTGCATTTGGAATTTTCCTGCTTTTCCCCCCAATCCAGCCCAGCAGAGCCAGGTCCCTGAGTGTTCCCATTGCTCCAAGGAGGGCAGTGGGAAAAATCCCACTGAAATCCGTGTGGATTTTGGATTTTCCTGCTTTTCCCCCCAGAGCCACATTCCAGGGCCCGATGATTTTCTCCCCATCAGGATCCCAGACTCACCAACTCTCCAGGGAAGGAAGAGTCAAACCTTCCTTTTTTTTTTTTTCTTTTTTTTTTGCCACACAAAAGATTTTTATTACTTCAATGAGCTCCCAGCCAGTCTGCCTTAATATCCCACTAATTGATTTTAAGGCTTGGAAGCAGCAGAGCTAATTAGCATTTGCTGACTCAGCCCCAAGCCCCCCTCCCTCAGATATTGACCCACGTTTGCTGCAGCCCTAAATGAAGTCGAAGGAATATTAAGTGTCTCCTATTGGCGTGTGATTTGCATATGCAAATGAGCCCAATCAGCGCCGTGCAAAGAGGAGGCTCTATTAAAGCATTTAAGCAAATTCAAGTGACACTTGCAGTGAAGGAGCTGCCACTCCTGGGTGAGGGAGGAGAGGGAAAAAACAGTGCAGGGGCCACGGGGGGACCCCTGGAGCTCGAATTTGGTCCATTTTGGTGCTGAATTTTTCCCATTTTGGTGCTGAATTTGGCCCATTTTGGTGCTTTAATTTGTCCCATTTTGTTGCTTAATTTGGCCCATTATGCTGCTTTAATTTTTCCCATTTTGGTGCTGAATTTGTCCAATTTACTGCTTGAATTTGGCTCATTTTAGTTCTTTAATTGGGTCCATTTTGGTGCTGAATTTAGCCCATTGTGATGCTTGAATTTTTCCCATTTTGATGCTGAATTTGTCCAATTTACTGCTTGAATTTGGCTCATTTTGGATCTTTAATTGTGTCCATTTTGGTGCTGAATTTGGCCTATTATGGTGCTTGAATTTTTCCCATTTTGGTGCTGAATTTGGTCCATTTTGATACTGAATTTGTCCAATTTTACTGCTTGAATTGGGCCCATATTGGTGATTTAATTTGGTCCATTTTGGTGCTTAATTTGGCCCATTATGGTTCTTGAATTTAGCCCATTTTACTACTTGAATTTTTCCATTTCGGTGCTTGAATTTAGCCCATTTTGGTGCTGAATTTGTCCAGTTTTACTGCTTGAATTTGGACAATTTTGGTGCTTAATTTTTCCCATTTTGGTGCTTGAATTTGTCCCACTTTGGTGGGGATTTCAGGAGCAGCTCAAAAAAGGAAATGGGATTACTGAGCACAACATGTCAAGAGGGAAATAAAAGCTCAGGATTCAGATTTTTAAAGCCCAGAATTCAGATTTTTACAGCACAGAATTCTGATTTCCAAGGCCCATGATCCAGATTTCCTTAAAGCCCAAAATTCAGATTTCCAAAGCCCAAAATTCATGTTTCCCAATCCCACAATTCAGATTTTCAAACCCAACAAGATCTCAGCTGATTTGGAAGATGAAGTGACCCAAACCCTCCTTACTCCTGGCTGGGATTAGGTGACAAATCAGGGAATTCTAACCATGAACAGGAACTCTGCAATTTTTTGAGAATAAATTTTATTATTATTAATTTTTTAAAATTTTTTAAAATTTTTTTTTAAATTTTCCATGCCTTGGAAAAGGCTTTTTTATTGCTGTAGATGCTGGTAAAAACTGGTGGAAAACAACAGGAAATCCAACAACTCCAAATAAATTGAAAAGCTGAACTAAACATGCCATAATTACTCAGTTATTTCACCTTCCAATAATTTCAGCAACAAACTGAAAAACTCACCAAAATCAGAAAAATTTCCTGCAAATTCCCCAATTTTGTGCAGAAAACTACAACAGATCCCAATTTTTTCCTGCAAATCAGCTTTTCCACATTCCCCTTTCTGCTGGGAGTGTTTAATCCCTAATGATCACCTCCTAATTCTTCATTTTTTTTTTTACTGCCAGAACTTTAATTACTGAAGAGTGCTTAATTAGCAGATGTGGAGGGCTGATAGGAGCGATGCCCACTTGAAAGGGATAAAATTTAACATCTCCTGAAAGGGAATTTGGAATATCCTGAACCTTCCAACAGCAAATCAGTGGCCATCAGGAAAAATGAGGCTTTTAGGAAATATTTTCATTTTCTGGGCAGTGAACGTCGTTGTTCATCATCATTCCAACTCCAGCTGGTCAAGAGGGATGGTTTCAGTTTGATTTGCCCATTTAATGTCCTGGATAAACTTAATTAGGGGGGGAATAATTGAGTTTGGAAGAGTTGAGTGCGTGACCTTTAATTTATGCAAGAGGTGGGGACTCAAATGTGTTATTGAAGGCATTAATTTCCTTTAAATGGGAATTTTTATTGGCTCTGCCATCAAGTTCCTCCTGTTGGGGTTTAGATTGGGCTTCCAGGGGTGGAATTCCGTGCTGATCATTTCCCAGGGGAGGATTTTGGGGATGTTTAATAGGGATTAAGTGAAGGTGATTGGTGTCCTGTGGGTTTTCCATGAATTCAACAAATCCCAACAAATCCCAACAATTTATATTTTTCAAAACCCCCTCAGCCCAGGCTGCTGTGGAAGGTGAATTTTGGCTTTTCCAGCTCAAATTGTGCTGCCAGCCTGAGGTGTGACAGGCAGGGAGTTAAGGACCTTCCTCTGCTGTGGAAAAAAGGGAGAAAATAAGGAAAAAAAAATATCAAAACATCCCCCCGAGCAACCAGCAAAACTCAGGGAAAAGCTTCTCCTGAGGATTTGGGCTTTTCCTCACTTGTCCAACTGCTCCATCCATCCCTGGACACAGAAACTCGCCTGGCTTTGTGTTCCTGGGGAAAAATGAAGGGGAAAAAAGTGAATTCATCTGCACAGGACACCTGGAATATTCCCCACTCCCACCCTGGGGTTAGAAACAATCTGAGAGGTGTTTTTAAAAAATATATTTTTTAACATATATGTTTTAAAATTATTATTATTATATTTATATATATGTTTTTAAAATATATATATTTTAAAAATATATTTTTAAATAATAATATTTATTATTATATATTAATATATAATAATAAATAATTAAATAATAGAAATAAAATTTTATTAAAATATAGGATAATATATATTATACGAATTCTGCAATATAAAATTATATTATTATAATAAATATTTATATAGTGTAGATAATGTATTAATACATTATCTATTTCTATATTAATATATTAGATATTATACATTGATATATAATTATATAGTGAGTATATTCATATATTCATCATCTTTACATCTAATAAGTAAGCATATAAACTGCATATATTAACGTATCAGATATACATTAATATATTAATAGACATTATATATTAAATAGATATTATTTATATTTATTATTTAAATAGATATTATTTCTATTTAATACATATTTATGTAGTAATGTTGAATAGATATTAATATTCTATTTGATATAGTAATGTTAAATTGATATTTAATATTAATATATTAAATAGATATTAGATAAATATACCAATAAAATAAACATATAATCTCCCTATATGAATGTATTAAATACATGTATTAATATATACTGTGAAAAACGCCACTCCTGTCTGAGCGAGGTGGGAAGAAGTTAGTTTTCTGCTGATAAGGGAGCAATCAATTCCCTTTTTCTGAAAGATTTAGGTGTCCTGTGGCGTCTATCTGGTGCAAGTCCTTTCTTAACCAAATATCTTACATAGCATAGTTTCTATTTTAACATTATGCTATAACCTAAAACAGTATTTAATAGTTAATTTAATACTTGAGAAAATTAACACAGCATAACTTTCTAACATAACACACACAACATTCATTTTAATACTTGCGGAAAGCCAATCATAAAATACACATTTTTCACATGTACAAATCCAGGTGTTTCTCTGCTGGGCCAAACTTCCACATCCAGCTGTTTGCCATCCCAACAAATCCCATGGAACGCCGGGAGCACTTTTCAGGGATAAAACATGAGCTCATTCAGTCGCAGAGAGCTGCGGGTGCCAGAAACTGGGAGAGAAAAGCACATTTCTGCTTTTCTGGGGAGTGCAGGGGGCAGGGAGGGGATTTGGCAGCTCCGATGTTATTCCACAAACAGGCAGCGTGGCGTGGCTGGATATTTTCAGCTTTGCACAAAAGCTGAGGGGAAAAAAGAAGCTGGGTAAAAAATAAAAGCTTGGGAAAATGGGTTCCAAATAACCCATTCAGAATCCAGAGCACTTTTCCCTCTTTGTTTCTCCCTGATGGTTTTTAGGAAGAATTTGTCCTTAAATTACTCATTTATTAACTGGAATTTAGCTGGAATTTTTGTCTGCAGGGTCCAGGATTTTCCTCTGGGCCCTGCTGGAGCTGGGAGTGTTGAAATTCAATCTCCTGGTTGGAGGAACAAATCTGAATTCTCCCAAAATGAATTGTGGAATATTGTGACCATGATGAATTGTGAAATGAATTGGTTGTTTTGCCCTGGCCTCGTGGGGGAAGCAAATTTGCAGGAATATTTCTTTCCTCTCGTTTTCCTCCCCATTTTTCCTTCATTCTGGTGGATTTTCCCATAGCTGGGTGTCCCACCTGTGCAAATCCACATCCATTTATCCTGGATTTGGGAACATCTCCTGCCTCAGCCTCTTCCCAACTCCCCCATCCCTTTCAGAGTTGGTTTTGCTGCTGGAATTTTGGGTTTTTTCCCAATGCTGTGTCATTGAATTCTGTGAATTTCCCCCTCCTGCAGGTTTTTAATCCCTTTAGTGCTGTTTTGTAGGGCTTGGCTGGAGCTCAGGAATGTCTGGGATGGGCATTGGAGCCACCCTGGATTTACCAGGACCTGGAGCTTGGCATGGAATTCTCCTTTCAGATCAAAAATTACATAAAACCCTGCTCAGTGTGAGGGAAACAAACAGGATTTGAAGCCCAGGAGTCTCCAAAATCTTAATGGAGCTGACAGAGAGGTGATGCCAGAATTATCCAGAGAAATGGGAGCAGTTTGTTCCACAGGCCGTGTCAGAAATTGTTGGGTTTGTGTTTTTTCAGAGTGTCCTGGACAGAGACCCAGGTCCCAGACTGTCCTCGAATTCATATTCCAGACATTTTCTTATATATTTATAAATATTTTTTATTTAATGCTCTAAACGAAACCAGAGAAATCTTTTTTTCCCATTGAAAATACCTTGGAATAATGAATATTGTTTTTAACCCCCTCCTCAGTGCCAGCTCTCATCCTATAAAATTAAACCAGGAGCACAGAATGGGAGGAAAAAATTTATTTATTCCCTACAATAATCCCATTAATTGTGTTTTGCTGGGAATTCCCAACCAAGTCTCGGTGTTTTCATCCCAAACCATCTCCCAACATTTCAATAATGGGATTTTGTGTCCTCAGGAGCTGCTGGCTGCTAAGGAAGGAATTCAGCAGGAAAAAAAACCAAAAAACAAAAAAAAAAAACTTCCTGGAAGTCAAATTCCTCATTCTGCATTTGTAATTCTGCATGAGCAGCTGGAATTTGGACATTTTACAGAAAAATCCGTGTTCTGCTGCAAGGGCAATGGAGCAGAGCACAACAAAGCCCCGGAGCAATTTGTGTGAGCAGCAATTGGAGCCCTGAAATTCCCCCCGGAAATTCCAGGAGCAGGAGCCAGCCTTGGAAGCAGTGGCTGGGATCAGAGCAGGGATATTCTGATTTTTTTGGGGGGAAATCAGATGGGAAGGGAAAGTTTCGGGAGCTTGGAGAAGGGTCAGGTCGGTGTGTTGGGCCTGGCCAGGTTGTGCAGCCTCTGAAACTCTGATTTTTATGGAATTCTGGGCTCTGCAGAAGAAGATTGAGGCCAGTTGGGAAGGTTTTAGCTGGGATTTTTTGGGTCCAGTCCAGCCCTTTCTCTTCTGAGTCCTTTAAAGCAGATCCGAGTCCTGTTTCCATGACAATGTTTGTACAGTAGGTGCCTTGCACTATGGATATATAGATTTTTTCATTTGTAACAACTCCCCTGCATGAATTCCTGGTGTATTTAAGGTCTCCTTGAGCTGTTTGAAACATTTATTCCAAATTATATATTGCATATAATTATATATAATTCGGTATTAATATACAATATAGAGAATAGATTATTAATACATTAATGAAATAAATTATGTTATGTAACAATTGTATATTATAATATATTATATATTAAATATATATTATGTATTTTATATTTTATATATTTTTCTATATGATATATCATAGATCATAATATCAAATCCAAAGTTTTATTTCGATGCTTGTAAAGAATTCTGAAGCTGTGCCTTTGCAATTCTGGAGCAGAGCTGCTGTAAGAAGTGTGTTGCGTAGTTCCTAGCAGTGGATGCACATTTTTAAGCTTCTCCCCATGAATCACGCCTGCCAGGGCTGGGTTGTGTAACTTTTAGCGGGCATCTGTGCACCTGAGCAGGAATGGGAGGGAGAAATCAGGAGCAATCCTTGTCCCTGAACAGACCCAGGCTCTGGGGAGATCCCACGTGCAGCCCGAGGAGCTGAGCCCTTCCCAGGCTCTGCCTGCGCCGAGCCCTGCCCGTGTTTTTGTGACATAATTGGATCACTCGAGCTCTGTTTGCAGTGGAGGGGATAAAATTACCATCTGGAGGTTTGGGTTCTTTATTTTTCATCAGTTGTGACCACAAATTAATAATGAGCCTGTGGAGCTGGAGGCAGCTGGTGACCAGGATTGCTGTGGCAGCTCTGCGGGCTCTCTGTGGCACCGTCCTCGGCGTGGTTTTGGTTCCTGGGTGTTGATGTGACGCCAGCTCAGCCTCCTTTGGCTTTTGCTGTCATATTTTGATACCAGTGCTGGGATATTTCATTTTTCCCTCTTCCCAAGGGTACTTCCCGCAAACTCTGTGCTTTCACTCCTGCTCTGGATGTCCTGGGAAGTCTTCTCTACAAAATATTGAGCATTTGGTGGTTTTGGGTAGCCAGGCTTCCCAAAGAAGGAACAGAGAAAGACAAACTGTGAGAAGGGCGAGACAAGAAAGGATAAATTCCCAAGGCAGTTGGGAAATGAAAAGAAACAAGTTTATCCTTGTTTATTTGTGGCTGTGAGGCAGCCCTTATGGAGTCTGAGAGGAGCTGAAGGAGGTGGAGGCTGTGAATTCTGAGGTTTCTGGCGCCAGCCCTGAGCATCATTCATGGTTTAACCTGGGGGAGCTGAGCTGGCTCGGTCTCCTCACTTGGGAAGAAGGGAGAAAAAAAATCCCCACCTGCCCTTCCAAAAAGCTTCTGAGCCCTCAGTTTGGGAAGGATGTTGGGACTCTTGAGCTCATCCGGAGGGGTGAGAACACAAACCCTGTGAGGAACCCCTGAGGGAGCTGGGGGTGCTCAGCCTGGAGAAAAGGAGGCTCAGGGGTGCCCTCGTCACTGTGCACAGCTCCTGAAAGGTGTCTGGGCTCAGCTGGGCTGGGCTCTGCCTCCAGGAGCTGACAGAACCAGAGCACACAGCCTCCAGCTGCACCAAGGGAAATACAGGCTGGATATTAGGAAGAAGTTTTTTACGGAAAGAGTGATAAAGTTCTGGAATGTTCTGCCCGGGAGGTGGTGGAGTCACCATCCCTGGGTGTGTTTAATAAAGCCTGGATGTGGCACTGGGTGCCAGGGTTGAGTTGAGGTGTTGGATTGAGGTGTTGGACTGGATGGTCTTGAAGGTCTCTTCCAACCTGGTGATTCTGGGAATTCTGTGCATTCTGTGAATTTGTGTTCCCTGGGCATTCCTGGGGTGTTTGGTCTGCCCGGGGAGGTGGTGCAGTCACCATCCAGCCTGGAGAAAAGGAGGCTCAGGGGTGCCCTCGTCACTGTGCACAGCTCCTGAAAGGTGTCTGGGCTCAGCTGGGCTGGGCTCTGCCTCCAGGAGCTGACAGAACCAGAGCACACAGCCTCCAGCTGCACCAAGGGAAATACAGGCTGGATATTAGGAAGAAGTTTTTTACGGAAAGAGTGATAAAGTTCTGGAATGTTCTGCCCGGGAGGTGGTGGAGTCACCATCCCTGGGTGTGTTTAATAAAGCCTGGATGTGGCACTGGGTGCCAGGGTTGAGTTGAGGTGTTGGATTGAGGTGTTGGACTGGATGGTCTTGAAGGTCTCTTCCAACCTGGTGATTCTGGGAATTCTGTGCATTCTGTGAATTTGTGTTCCCTGGGCATTCCTGGGGTGTTTGGTCTGCCCGGGGAGGTGGTGCAGTCACCATCCCTGGGTGTGTTTAACAAAGCCTGGATGTGGCACTGGGTGCCAGGGTTGAGTTGAGCTGTTGGGGCTGGGTTGGACTCGATGGTCTTGAAGGTCTCTTCCAGCCTGGTCATTCTGGGAATTCTGTGGAAGCTGGGAGTGAGGGAGAACGGAGCTGTGTGTGACACTGTGGGGATGCCCAGGTGACACCTGGAGCACAGCTGTGTCCCCAGCCCTGCCCTTGCAGCCCTGCTCATTGCAGAGGGGGCTGGAAACCCAGGAATGCAGTGATGTGGTGCAATATCTATTCATTTAACCATTTATTTATTTATTTATTTAGCAGATGGAGCTGGCTGCAGCCCCCGCTCCTGGGTGAGGAGCCAACAGCCAGAGGAGATCAATGAGCAGCTGAACAATGTGGCCTCTAAAGTTGGAAGTGGCTTTTTTCCCCCCAGAACAAAGAGTGTTCCGTGGGCAGGGCTGGCTGCAGCGAGGAGCAGAGCAGACCAACACTGGCACCCAGTGTCTGTGTGGGATCAGTTCAGACGGAGCAGGGGCAGCTCACACTGGTCCCACACTGAGCTTTTGATGGGCAGGGTGGAGTGAGAGCTCTGATCTGCCTGGCAGCTCAGCTCCTTTCTGCTCTCCTCTGGGGCCTGGAGAGGCTGCCTGAAACAGGGGCTGGACAGAGTTAAAGGAATAAAATAGGATTTATTAAAAGGTCTTTACAGGATGCACCTTGGGCAGTACAAGGATATTTCTCCTCTCTCCCAAGAGCCTGGCTGAGGCTACACCCAAGATGGACCCTAAGTCACAAGTTTTACACTTTTTTACGTTTTATTTCCATATTGGGGTTAACTGTCCAACTCCAGCTCCAGGTGATGCAGTCCCACCCTCCCAGGTTGCTCCCCTCCATTCCCTGCTGTTTGCACTTTTTGGGCTGAAGCTGCAGCCAAGGGGTCCTTGGTTCTGGGCTGGAAAAGGATTGTTTGTGGGACTGAGCTGTGAGGAGAACTGCTGCCACTTCAAATGAAGTTCAGATTGTATACTAATGCAGTACAGAAGCTGAAAATAGGAAAGCTGAAACTTAAGGCATCAGTTTGGTGCCTGCTCTGCTCTCCTGGTGCTGCTCTGGTGCTGCACTTTCTGTGCTTCCCACTCAGAGCAGTGAGAAGGTGTCATTGTTTTACCAACAGGCTGGGGGTAGAAAAGTTCAGATACAGAGAGGTGAAAGAAGTAATGGGAATAACCATAAATTCCATAGGAATTCCACTGATTGAGACAGACTGCTGCTCACTCAAACTGTGCCGAATCTTTGGATTTGGAGGGGGAAAAAGAGACAAAAGGAAAAGGGGGGTACATTACAAGGGGTCTGTGTTAGGTGATTTGGGAAGTCTAAAGCTCTCAAATACCTCACCCAGGAAAGAGAGAGGGAAATGCAGCTGGGAAATGGGGATAAAAAGGAGGCTGTGTCCTCCAAAAATGTTAGAGACCCCATGGAAATCCCCCATGGCCTTTTATTCCAGTAAAGTTCCAGGACTCCTCTGTCTCCTTTTTGGACACAAACCTTTGCTGTTTGTGGATGAATTTTCCTGGCACCATGGAATGGTTAAAGCTGGGCTCAGGGAGGGAGGGAGGCAATGCAGAACCACCCTCCTCCCCGGGGAAAGGTTTTCCAGTCACTCTGCAGCTGTTAAATGCCAGTTCAGTGGAGCCTTTAAACACACACTTAACGCCATTCCTGCTCAGCAAAACACTTCAGCACCTCCTTTAAATTAAGCTGTGCTCAAGTGTTGTGGCACCGGGAGGCTGGAGCTGTTCTGGGGATAAACACATCCCTGGAGAGGATCTTCCTGAAAAACGCCAGTCACTTGTTCTTAAAATTTTAAAAGTTTAATGGTAATTAAATGGTTATAAAAATAGTAATATAATTAGAGTAATAAAAATTTGGACAATTGAGATTAGGACAATAGGAGACAATAAGAACGAAGAGTTAGGGACAGTCCAGGTACCTCTTTCTGGGCAAAATAAGCCCAAAAAATGACCACGTTAACAGAGGATTAACCCTTAAAAGCAATAGGCTGTTGCATATTCATGCATCTCATACATGATTCAAGTATTCCTTTCAAACAAAGGGTGTTTCTGTTTAATGCCAGCTTCCCCCCCTCATCTTGTAAATCAATCGTCTAGGTCCCTCAAAGTCTGGGCTATCCTGATAAGGAAGCAATAATTCTTCTCTTGGGATCTTGGTGTCAATTATTCCCTGGGAGGGGCTGGGATGGAATTCCCAGAGGAGCTGGGGCTGCCCCTGGGAAGTGCCCGAGGTCAGGTTGGATTTTGGGGCTGGAGCAGCCTGGGACAGTGGAGGTGTCCCCATGGCAGGGCTGGGATGGGATGGGATGGGATGGGATGGGATGGGATGGGATGGGATGGGATAGGCTGGGATGGGATGGGATTTGATTTAAATCCCCTCCCAAGCCAAGCCATGCCGTGATCCTGGGATTTGGATCTTCATCCCAGCCAGGCTCCCTCTGCTGTGCTCAGCCAGTGCTGCTCTGGCCTGGAAGCCTGCAGGAGGGGAGGCAGCAAGCCCCAGCTGCTGAGGCTGCTCCCACATCCCACACTTGGCATCCTCTGCTCCCCAATTCCCCCTGAGCCCCCGGCTCCCAAGCCTCGCCTCTGCTGCTGCTTCTGCAGGAGGATGAGGATTCCACCTGATTCTGATGAGGATTTAATCAAAGCCAAGCTCCTGCTCTCCCAGCCTCTGGGATATCCTTGGAAGTTGCGCTGAAGTTGCTCAGAAGTTGCAGAGGCACGTTCCAGAAAGGGAAATTGAAAACTGAGTTTCTAAAAAGCAAAAAAACTCACCCAAAAAGGCCCAGAATGACTCCCACAAACAAGATGGATGATGAAGCATTTGGGTTGCTGTTCTCCAGAAGTGACTTTCAGGCTGGTTTTTAGTGAACAGAGAGAAATATTGGAGGGGGAGAAAAAGTAGTTTCCATTTAGTTTTATCTGTGGATGTACTGGAAACAAATCATGGCACGACAAAAAAAAAAGGGATAAAATGAAATGAAAACGATCCCATTTATTTCCTTTGCTGGAGCACACTCTGGACAGTTCTTGTGAAGATTAAAACTCTTCTGAACTAAAGCAGATTGTGCTAAAACACTGCTGAAATATCTCAGACAGTCCTGGAGTATCCCTGGAGTACTTGGCCCAAAAGTTATGGATGCAGAGTGAGAGGAAATGGCTCTGTGTGGATCTCTCCTCCACTCTCCACGTCCTGTTAATTTTTGAATTGTGATGGAAATCTTAGGGGTATTCTCTTTAAAAAATCTGCTTTTCCCTTGAATTTCTAGGATCCAGTGCAGGCTGGCTCATTAGGATAATAGCTCCCTGCCCTGGCTCTCCTGTTGATTCCTGTGGATGTCTTGACTTCCAACCCCCCCAGAAATCCAGGAAAGGCAGGAAAACCCAAAGAAAGGTTAAAAAAAAAAATTAAAAATCTGAATGGGGATTAATTTGGATCTGTGTGTGCAGCACTGCCTGAGCCAAGTGTTTGAGGTCAATGATTTTGTTATTTTTGTGTGCTCTGTTCAGCGCTGTTCCGTGGGATTTATGAATTATTGCTGCTCTGGCAGGGCCTGCCTCCCCTTCCTTCCTCTTTTATTAGGGATGGAAATGAGTGGGGAATGCAGGGATGTGATCTACAGCCTCATATCATCAAAGTGGTGCTCCTTGATAAGATTTCAAGGCTGGAACAATGATAGCCTGGAAATCTCAGCCCGGGTGATCCAAGCCATAAAAAAGCTGATTTTAGCCATGGAAATAGGGCAATAGAGCAGAGCTGCACACCCCAAACCTCGGGCTTGTTTCACATTCCAGCAATATCAACAGAGAAAATGGAGCTGGAGATTAACTGGAATAGGAAACAGGGAAGGTTTCTCCTCGTGGGGGTGAGGATGGATTTGGGTTTTGTTTGAAAGTGCCTGGAACAGGTCGAGGAGCTGATGGTGAGCAAGGAGAGAAACCATTTTTAATGTTTTTTTTCCCCTTATCTTTCCCTTTTTTAATGTTTTTTTTTTCCCTTCTCTTTCCCTTTTTAAATGTTTTTTTTTCCCTTTTCTTTCCCTTTTTTAATGGTTTTTTCCCTTTTCTTTCCCGATTTCCCTTTTCTTTCCCCTTTTTAATGGTTTTTTTCCCCTTTTCCCCCGTCTTCTTTCCCTTTTCCCCTTTTCTTTCCCTGCTGACAATGAGAGCTTTGGGGGCTTGGGAGAGGCTGATGTAATGAGGCTGAATACGTTGTGATGGTGGGACTGTGGCCAAGGATGCGTTGAGTCACATCTAATGACTTAAAAACTCCTAATTAATTTCGAATGAACTGGAACAAGGAGGCACAGCTTGACGAGCACCAGGTTGTGAAAGCTCCTGATGTTGAAAACTCGCAGTGGAGCCATCCTGGGATGAGGAAAAGTTGGGAGCAGCCTGGTTAAAAAGAGTGGAAAGAAATGGATGTGAGAGCTAAAGGTGGATGGGAGGAAGGTTCTGGTGTAGATCAGAAACTCACAGCTCAGAAGAGCAGGAAGAAATGGAGGTAAAAAATGAGAATCAGGGAGAAAGGGAGGTAAAAAATGAGAATCAGGGAGAAATGGAGGTAAAAAATGAGAATCAGGGAGAAATGGAGGTAAAAAATGAGAATCAGGGAGAAATGGAGGTAAAAAATGAGAATCAGGGAGAAAGGGGGGTAAAAAATGAGAATCAGGAAGAAAAGGAGGTGAAAAATGAGAATCAGGGAGAAAGGGAGGTAAAAATTGAGAATCAGGGAGAAATGGAGGTAAAAAATGAGAATCACTGGGTGGGCTGAGGCTGCTGGTGCAGGTCAGCAGTTCTGGGAGCTCTGCAGCAGCTCAGGGAATGGGTGATGGAAATGCCTCACATCTCCAGCTTCCATTAAAAGTTGAGTTCATTTTAGGTGACAGCCTGTGAAATCTGGGAGTCAGATCTGCTCTGGTACTCACAGGTCTGGCCCCAGGAGGAAAAGGATAAAAGTGTGGATGAAGGAGGATCCTGGGTGGTGCTCCCAGGGTGGAATTTCAGGATCACAGAGGAGTTTGGGTTGGAAGGGACCTTAAAGCTCTTTGTGTGCCACCCCCAGCGGGCAGGGACACCTCCAGCTGGAATGGAGGCTGAGACACAAATCCCAGGAATTGCAGAGGTTCCAGGGGATGGGACTAAAGGGACCCAAACTGGAAAAGGACAAAAGCAGAGCCGTGGAGCAGGAGGAGGTTCAGCTGGGCTGAGGTTGCTTTGTGCCCACCAGGGTCCTTTTGGATGGGTGAGTGGTTCTGAGGGGTGAGTGAAAGCTGCAGGAGCAGGAGAGCTCCAGGTCCTGGTGGGTTCATCCCTGGTTCTTTTCCTGTGCTTCATGGTTTTGATGCCTGGTGGAGGCTGAGCTAGAACAGAGGCTGGACAGGGTTGCAGAACAAAGCAGGGATTTATTAAAAGGATCTCCTCAATGGATCCACCGTGGGCAGCACGAGAGCCCAGCCAGGGCTGCACCCAAGATGAACCAAAATGGTCACAAAATGCACGAGCGCTCACGGGGTCTCTCCCTGGGATCAGTTCTGCTCCATTTGCTTATTAGGGTTAATTGTCCAATTACAGCTTTAGGTTATGAAGTCCCATCCTTCTTGTTTGTCTCTCTTCATTCCTTGTTGTTTGTGCTCTTGGGCTGAGATTTGGATCAGCTGTCCTTGGTGCCCAGCTGGAGCAGGAATTGTTTTGTCTCCCTGCTCTGTGAAGAAAGCTCACCATCCCTAATATGAAGCCCAGACCCACACACTAAAGCAGGAGAGAACCTGAAAAATATAAAAGTTAAAACCTGAGGCATCAAGTTCTTGCTGAGAAGGTGCCACTGGTGCATCAGGCCATTGTCACCTGGTGTGACAGTCGTGGCTCTGCTCTGGTTCTGCTGGGTCTGTGCTGGCTCTAACACCCCCAGCGTGGCTCCTGTGCTGGGTCACCTTGCAGGGAGGTGTCCAGAGCCCAGCCAGCCCTGGGACAGTGACATTGGAGGTGCCACTGCACCAGGATAATCCCATTGCCTTTCCTCTGTCGTAAAATCACATCAGGCTTTGGCAGCTGTTCAGGTGCAGACAAATGAAATAAACTGCTCAGAATTCATCGTGGGAAGGAACAGAAAATGAGTAACAGGACCTTCCCTTCATCTCCACAAATGGCCCAGCTCTGGATGTAACCCCAACCCCTCTGGAATCATTTTTCTCTCTCCATCAGCAGGAATTTGAAGATCTCCTGCACTTGGGTGATTTAAAAACCTCAGTCCAAGCTCCCTGCAGCGACCCAGGGCAGTGGGGGGTTAATGCTGCTCCCCCCAAAGCTGCTGTGCCTCCCCTCCTGGAGCAAGATCTGAAATGTGCAGGCAGCTCAGTGAAGCAGAATTTTAATCTGAGATCTGTTTTTCAAGTCTGATTTTAAGATCCCATGCAGGTCAGGGTTGTCTGATTCTTCACAGTTCATTAAGTAGAGAGCAGCTCGTGGTAGAGATTGACTTTTAAAAATGATGGATTTTTATTTATAGCAGAGTTATACTCATTAATTTTAAAGGATGGAAGCATAAAAGCAGGAATGGGTTCATTAAAAAAAAAAAAAGTGGCATTGGTAATTTAATTAAATTGGGGGTTTGAGTATCATTACAAAAAATGAAATGTTAGTTCTGGGCTGCTTTTCCACCCGCTTGGATTTGACAGCAGCCCCTGCTCCCAGAACCTGCCTGGGCAGGAAAATTTCCTGGTGGAACCTCCCAGCTCCAGGGGCTTTGGGGGAGGATGGAAATAACGAGTTTGGGGGCAAGAAATGGTGTCAGGAGCTGGGATCTGCCCCTCCTGGTGTGCAGGGAGGGATGGGAGGGCTGGAGCCCCAAAAACTGGGCTTGGGAACACTCTGTGTGTGAGCAGTGATCAGAGGGATGGCTGAAAAACCCCAAAACTGGGCTTGGGGACACTCAGGTGTGAGCAGAGATCAGAGGGACAGCAAAACCCCCCCTGAAAATCCCCAAAATCTGAGCTTTGGGACACTCTGTGTGTGACCAGAGCTTGCAGGTGCAGCAGAAATCCCCAAATCTGGGCTTGGGGAACTTCTGTGTGAGCAGAGCTCCAGGAACAGCTGAAAAACCCCAAATCTGGGCTTGGGGAACCTCTGTGTGAGCAGAGCTCGTGGGCACAGCACAAAACCCCAACTCTGGGCTTGGGGACACTCAGGTGTGAGCAGAGCTCCAGGAACAGCTGAAAAACCCCAAATCTGGGCTTGGGGAACCTCTGTGTGAGCAGAGCTCGTGGAAACAGCACAAAACCCCAAACCTGCCTGAAGCAGCTCAGGAGTGGACCTGAACATGCCATTTACATAAATCCCATTCCAGGTGATGTTTCAGTGCAGAATTTCCAGGGCTGGGCTCACCACAGACCCAGGTGGTCTCTCTGGGAGCCGGGAACTGCTCCTGTGTGCATTTGGGATTAACCCTTCATTCCCCTCCTGTCAGGGAGGAACATCCCCCTCCCCATCCCAAAGCAGGATTTCCCTCAGCACTGGGGGTTTATGTCCCATTTCCCCATGTGAAAAATGTGTATTTTATGATTGGCTTTTCACAAATATTCAAATGAATATTGTATGTGTTATGTTAGAAAGTGATGCTGGATTAATTTTTTTAAGTAGTGTGGTAAATATAGATTTAGGTTAAATATAATGTTAAAATAGGAACTATGTATGTGGGATATTTTTTTAAAGAAAGGAATGAGGTACTCACACCAGATAGCAGCCACAGGACACCTAAATCTTTCAGAGAAAAAGAATTTATTGCCCAATTATCAGAAGAAACGAACTTCTTCCCACCTTGCTCAGCCCTGAAGATGCTGTCAGGATTCAGAGGAAGAAGTTGACACTGACCAGACAGAATCCTTTGTTTGAATGGAATTTATGCATCATGGATGAGATGTATGAATATGCAACAGGCTATTGCTTTTAAGGGTTAATCCTCTGTTAACGTGGGTCCTTTTTCGGGCTTATTTTGCCCAGAAAAGGTACCCGGACTGCCCCTAACTCTTTGTTTTTATAGTCTGATATTGTCCTAATCTCAATTGTCCAAATTTTTACTACTCTAATTATATTACTATTTTAATAACCATTTTACTACCATTAAACTTTTAAAATTCTAAGAACAAGTGATTGGCATTTCTCACACCCCAGCTCTGCCTGGGTTTTATCCCTCTCTGTGTGTGCCAGGACATTATTTTCCTTTTCCTCTCCCCCTTTCTGCGGGCAGAGCTGCAGAGCAAAGTGGAAATTCATCCCTGACAAACTCATTTTCCAGCACTGAGTGTGAGCAGGGCCCTCCCCTGCTCCCCCAGCCCTAATGAAAAGGAACCATCGCTGGAGATGCTGCACAAGGGCCTGATTTCAGTTTGATGGACTCATTTTTAGGCCTGGTTGTCTTTGCTTGGGGTTTTTATCAGCCTCTAAAACCATGATTGGAGTTGATCTTTTTTTGGAGTGGCTGGTGGAAACCTGGGGGTTTATTTAAATTCCCTGGAAGTGCTGTGCAGAGGCACTGCCTGAGGATTTACTGGCGTTTCAGCTGCAGCTTTCCCATTTTAGATTGGAGTATCCCACATTTCCCCTGATTTTATTGAGCTCTGTTTTGCTTTAAGTAGAGCTGGGTCCAGCTGTGTTTGAGTCTGGTTTGATGCAAGTGTGTGAAATCTGGATTAAACACTGGGAATTACAAATCCTGGTGAACTGAAACATTGGGGGTTTTTTCGCAGGCAATCAGTTTTGCTGGGTTTTGGGTGGATTTAAGGTGTAAATCAAACCTGCTTGTATTGCAGGAACTGCAGCTTGTTGAAAAATGTGATCTTTGGATTTAATCAACTCAACCTAAATAACCAAGTGCAGTCAAATCATATAAAATTGAGAGGGAGAATTCAGTATTTAGGAAGAAATTCCTCCCTGGGAGGGCTGGGATGGATTTTCCAGAGAAGTTGTGGCTGCCCCTGGATCCCTGGAAGTGCCCAAGGTGTCCCTGCCCATGGAATGGGGTAAATGAGATGATCCTTAAATTCCTTCCCAACCCAAACCATTCCATGATTTCCAGAGATCAAGCACCCACCACAGCCTGATCCTCAAGTTCCTTCCTGTGGTTCAGAAATTGCTCAGGAAGGAGAGGATCTTGTTTCCTCAGCAGCTTGGGGAGGGATTTGGGGCAGCCTTCAGCTACAGGCTGGACAGCAGGAAAAAGTTTTTTATGGAACGAGTGATGAAGTTCTGGAATGTTCTGCCCGGGGAGGTGGTGCAGTCACCATCCCTGGTGTGTTTAACAAAGCCTGGATGTGGCACTGGGTGCCAGGGTTGAGTTGAGGTTTATTCAGGGCTGGGTTGGACTCCATGATCTTGAAGGTCTCTTCCAACCTGGTGATTCTGAGATTCTGTGATTTTCCTTCTTTATGCCCGGGGAGGTGGTGCAGTCACCATCCCTGGTGTGTTTAACAAAGCCTGGATGTGGCACTGGGGGCCAGGGTTGAGTTGAGGTGTTGGGGCTGGGTTGGACTCCATGATCTTGAGGGTCTCTTCCAACCTGGTGATTCTGAGATTCTGTGATTTTCCTTCTTTATCTGGATATTTGGTAGAAATTATATTTAAACATTGACTCCAAGGGGCCTGACAAGTTCTGGTACAACCCCAGGTAAGTCTGGAGGCTGCTCAAGTGGATTATTCTGTTTTCAACGATGATTATTCCATTTTTCCTGAGGATTTACCCCAGCCCAGTGACAATTCCCTGTCCCTAACCCAGCCCTGCTTCCCTCAAATGAATTATTCTGTTTTCAATGACGATTATTCCATTTTTCCCGAGGATTCACCCCAGCCCAGGGACAATTCCCTGTCCCTAACCCAACCCTGCTTCCCTCAAATGGATTATGCTGTTTTCAATAACAATGATTCCATTTTTCCCGAGGATTCACCCCAGCCCAGTGACAATTCCCTGTCCCTAACCCAACCCTGCTTCCCTCAATTGGATTATTCTCAATTATACCATTTTTCCCAAGGATTCACCCCAGCCCAGTGGCAGCTCCCTGTCCCTAACCCAGCCCTGCTTCCCTCAATTGGATTATTCTCGATTATTCCATTTTTCCTGAGGATTCACCCAGCCCAGTGGCAGCTCCCTGTCCCTAACCCAACCCTGCTTCCCTCAAATGGATTATGCTGTTTTCAATAACAATGATTCCATTTTTCCCGAGGATTCACCCCAGCCCAGTGACAATTCCCTGTCCCTAACCCAGCCCTGCTTCCCTCAATTGGATTATTCTCAAATATTCTGTTTTTCCTAAGGATTTACCCCAGCCCAGTGGCAGCTCCCTGTCCCTAACCCAGCCCTGCTTCCCTCAATTGGATTATTCTCAAATATTCTGTTTTTCCTAAGGATTTACCCCAGCCCAGTGACAATTCCCTGTCCCTAACCCATCCCTGTTCCCTTGCAGCCCTGCCCAGCCACACGTGCGGGAACCCGGGGCGGCTGCGGAACGGGGTCCAGCAAGGAACCACCTTCAGCATCGGGGACAGGGTCAGGTACAGCTGCAACCCTGGATTCTTCCTGGAGGGCCATGCCCTGCTCACCTGCCAGGCCAGCTCGGGACAAGGAGCCTCCTGGGATTTCCCTCTCCCCGTCTGCAGAGGTAATGAGATCCCCCTGGAAATGGGGTTGGAGGTGTTTGGCATGGGGGGGGTGGGGCTTGGTTTGAAAGGGTTAAAAAGCAGCCCTTAAAAAACAACCCTTAAAAACCAACTCTTACAAACCAACCCTTAAAAAACCACCCTTAAAAAACAACCTTAAAAAGAAACCCTTAAAAACCAGCCTCTAAAAAACAAAACCACCTTCAGCATCGGGGACAGGGTCAGGTACAGCTGCAACCCTGGATTCTTCCTGGAGGGCCACGCCCTGCTCACCTGCCAGGCCAGCTCGGGACAAGGAGCCTCCTGGGATTTCCCTCTCCCCGTCTGCAGAGGTAATGAGATCCCCCTGGAAATGGGGTTGGAGGTGTTTGGGCTGGGGGATGGGGCTTGGTTTGAAAGGGTTAAAAAGCAGCCCTTAAAAAACAACCCTTAAAAACCAACTCTTACAAACCAACCCTTAAAAAACCACCCTTAAAAAACAACCTTAAAAAGCAACCCTTAAAAACCAGCCTCTAAAAAACAAACCTCAAAAACCAACCTTTAAAAAACAACCTTTAAAAACAACCCTTAAAAAGCAACCCTTAAAAACCAGCCCTTAGAAATCAACCCTTAAAAACCAGCCCTTAAAAATCAACCCTTAAAAACCAATCCTTAAAAATTAACTCTTAGAAACCAATCCTTAAAAACCAGCCCTTGAAAATCGACCTTTAAAAACCAACCTTTAAATACCAACCCTTAAAAATTAACCCTTAAAAAACAACCTTTAAAAAACAACCCTTAAAAATCAACTCTTAAAAGCTAACCCTTAGAGATCAGCCCTTAAAAACCAGCCCTTAAAAATCAACCCTTAAAAACCAATCCTTAAAAATTAACCCTTAAAAACCAGCCCTTAAAAACCAGCCTTTTTAAAATCAACCCTTAAAAATTAACCCTTAAAAATTAACCCTTAAAAACCAACCCTTAAAACCCAGCCCTAAATGGGAAGGTAAACGTGGTGTGATTGATGGATTTTGGGTTGTGGTTAATGAGTTTTTTAATGGGTTCCTCGAGGCTGTTGGGCTTTGGGGGAATAATGGGAAGGTTGTGAAGGGCTTGGCGTGTTGGGAATGGGGCACAGCTGCTTTAGCTGCAGTTTCTTGGTCCCTGGACAATTAAATTTTAAAAATAAAATGAAGTGGGGGAAAAACCCAATTTTACAGGTGGCAGGACAAGGGGGATGGCTTTAAACTGAAAGAGAGTAGGTTTAGATTAAATATTAGGAGGAAATTCCTCCTTCTGAGGGGCTGGGATTGATTTCCTGGAGAAGCTGTGGCTGCCCCATCCCTGGAAATGTCCAAGGCCAGGCTGGAGCAAGCTGGGGTTGTGGAAAGTGTCCCTGCCCATGGAATGAGATAATCCCAAAGCTCCTTCCCAGCCCAACCCAATCATGATCCCATGATTATCCAGAAAATCAAGCACCTACCCAAGCCTGCAGTTTTTCCAGCTCAAACACTGGAAATGGGACTGGATTTTTTGCTTCCCAGTGCCAGATTCCCTGGCCCGTGGCACATGCCAGGGTGGTTGTGGTGCTGTGCTGCAGGGAAGGTGGATTTGTGCAGGGCAGGGATGTGCCCTTGCCTTGGGGATGCTACAGGGGAGGTAAAACAATTTCTACTGAAAACAATTCCCAACTTCCTGCCGGTTGAACTTCAAAATTCCTTTATCAGCCCGGAGAGTGCCTTGCTAATTGTGCTCCCACGGGGGCTGGGGAGTGTGTAAATACACAAATATCTGTGTTGTTCTACCAAAAACATTTGCTGCTGCTCTTGAAGTCTCTTCCCCTCGATTCCTTGTGTACTTCAGCAGAGCATCTCCTATTGATTCCTTTTATTGACTCTGCCTGTGCAATCAATCAGCCCCTGGGCCGTGGAGCTGGGGCTTCAAGTGAGCAAATATTGGTTGCTTGGGATGTTTTTAATGCTCCTTTGGATGGGTTACAAGGCACGGAGATGTTGTGCCTCTCAGTGGGGTTTTTTTGGGGCATTTCCCTGCTGGTTTGGGGCCAGGAGTGTTTGAGGGGAGGGCTCAGAGTGATTTGAGAGAGGGCTGCTTATCCCTGATGGTTTTTTATGATCAATTACGATGCTTTTCTCCAAATTAGGATGGTCTTTGTCACTTCTAGAATACTTTTAAAATTTAATTTTATTTTTTGAGTTTCATTGGAGGTGAAAATACTCACCAATTCAGGGGATGGAGGATCACTGATTCCAGCTCCTGGCCCTGCACAGACACCCCAAAATCCCACCTTGAGAGTGGTGTCCAAACATTCCTGGAGCTCTGGCAGCCTTGGGAATGTTCCCATTCCCTGGGGAGCCTGGCCAGTGCCCAACACCCTCTGGGGGAAGAACCCTGCCCTGAATCCATCCCAATATTCCATCAGGAGGAGCTGCAGCCCCTCTGAGCTCTGCCCTCAGCCTCCTCCTCTCCAGCTGAACACCCCAAGTGCCCTCAGCTGCCCCTCCTGCCCCTTCACCATTCCTGGCCCTCCTCTGGACCCTCTAAAAGGTGAAATTCCCTGAAATTCCCTGAAATTCCCCTGAGATTCCCTGAAATTCCACCTTGAGAACGGCCAAAGCAACACCTCGGTAGGAGAAAAGGGAATTCCCTGCTGGAGGGAGCAGTTCCCTCTGCTCTGACAGCGTTTCCCAGAGTCTTCTCCTTGCCCAGCTTCGTTCAGCATTTGTGGAGGAAACCCCAGGGAGGGAGGGATTAATCCTGACCCCAGCTGGTGCTGGAGCTGAGGGTTGGCATAATTTCCATTGCTGAGATCCCCTCTCCAGCTGGAGGAAAAGCCCAGCTTTGCATTTCCACCCTGAAGTGCCAAACTCGTGTTTGATTTCAACGCTGTCCTTCAGTCTGGAGTCCAGCACTGGGGCTGGTGGCACCTGAGCTGCTCCAGGGAGGAGGAAGATCCAGGGAATGGCTCCAAAGGCAGCACAAAATGTGCTTTTCAGCTGCTCTGGTGGAGCTGTGCCTGCAGCTGAGTTTGCATCCCTCTACATTTTTGATTCCTTGTGAAGGCTGAGTTAGAACAGAGGCTGGACAGAGCTAAAGAATAAAGCAGGGATTTATTAAAAGGATCTCCTCAATGGATCCACCGTGGGCAGCACAAGAGCCCAGCCAGGGCTTCACCCAAGATGAACCAAAATGGTCCCAAAAATGGATGACTGGTCATAAGGTCTCTCACTTTTATAAGTTCTGCTTCATTTGCATATTGGAGTTAATTGCCCAATTACGGCTTTAGGTTATGAAGTCCCATCCCTCTTGTTTTTCTCTCTTCAGTCCATGTTGTTTGTGCTCTTGGGCCTAAGATTTGGGTAGTTCTCCTTGGTGCCCAGCTGGAGCAGGAATTGTTTTGTCTCCCTGCTCTGTGCAGAGAGCTCACCATCCCCTGATATGAAGCTCAGAAGTGCACACTAAAGCAGCACAGAACCTGAAAAACACAAAACCTAAAACCTGAGGCATCACCTCCATCCTTAAGAGTGGCAGTGACCCTCCCTGCCCCAAGCTCTGGGGTTTGCCTGGGACTTTGGGCTGGACTTTGGGCACCCCAGGGCTCACCCCTTGCCTCTGTTGCAGCCGACGACGCGTGCGGAGGGACCCTGCGGGGCCAGAGCGGGATCATCTCCAGCCCTCACTTCCCCCTGGAGTATGGCAACAATGCAGACTGCACCTGGACCATCCTGGCCGAGCCTGGGGACACCATTGCCCTGGTTTTCATGGATTTTCAGCTGGAGGATGGATATGATGTCCTGGAAGTTGCTGGCACGGAGGGATCCTCGCTCTGGTAGGTTCCTGCTGTGTTCATTCCTTGTAGGGGACTCGTGGTTTGTGTGGGCAGAGCCAAACTTCACAGGGTGCTCAGAGGGAGCAGTTTGGGCCTGAAGGAGGAGAAATTGCCAATTATTCCCTGTGGCTTCCTTCTGGAACTTGGGGTTTGCTTGGCAAACTGTGCAGTGAGCATTGGCTGCTCTGAGTCCTGCTGTCTGCAATGAGGGTCGTGGTGTGGATGGGTAGAAGAAGAAAGATTAAAAAAAAACCCAAACAAAATCACCCAACCTCTGAGAACCCCTCAAACCCTGCCACACTCAAGCCTTGGTTTTGTTAAATGTTCTGATGATTGCTAAACCCATTGGTGTTGAGGAACTTGTGGAAATGTTTCACCAGATCCACTTGCCCCTGGGACAGGAGACAGAATTCCAACCCCCCCTCATCCCAGGGGCTGCCTGGAAAATGCTCTCAGAAATATTGCTTTGATCTGGGGTAAAAGCCAATATTTTCAATATTCAGAAGCCACCCCAGTGTTCTGAAGGCAGGAGAAATAAGGAACTGCAGAGGGAATTCGATGTGTTCCTCCTGTTGGTTTTATAGCAAAGGACACAGTGATCAACTGCACTCTGCAAATGGTTAAAAGTCCTGACTGGCAGCAAGTGGAAGGTCCTGGAAGTTGGATTTAAACCCAACATCCCTCTGGAAGGGAAGAATGAAGCTTTTGAAATAATCAGGTGTTGCCTGGGATTATCAGCAGCGAGTTAAATTGTGATTATTTGTGAGGATCCTGTTGCAAATCCCATTTATTTGAGTGATTTATCCTGGCTGGCAATTCTGAGGGAGCAGGATTGGAGTGTTTAGGCTGTATTGATGGGAGGGAAGTTGCCATTTACCACGTCCCAATTGTTTACTGTTCTCAGGCCCCCTTGGAAAATTAGATGTTGCTGTTTGATGAAAAAAAGCCCGGGCTGGTTTTATTAGAATGCATTAATATTTTAGGGCACTGTTGGTTCGTAGGCACTCAGCTGTGCTGGCTGGGAAGATGGATGGAGCTGGTTAAAAAACATTATTCAGCCTGGAGGTGTTGCCAAAGCAGAGCTGTGTCTTGTCATGTCAAAAATAAAACAAAGCCTGGCAGAGGGAACCTGCTGGAAAAAAAAAAATAAAATTAATAAACTCCTTGTAAATACAGCAGGGAAAAAAACTTTAAATTGTGGGGAATGTAAGCCCGGCTTTGAGCTGAGCCTGCAGTGCACACACAGTCCTTAAAACTGAGATTAAAGCCTGGTTTAAGTTTTACAGGTGTCACTCTGGAGCTCGTTGGAGGGAGAAATGATGGATTTGCATCCCTGCTCCCCCTCCAGGTGTGCATGTGCTGCATCCCTGGGGCTGCCTTTCCTCCCAGCACATTCCCTGGATGAGCTCAGCCCTTTTTGGGATCCCCTGGCCCCAGCAGCAGGAATTCCCCCCGGCAGCAGCTGTTCCTGCTTGGTGTGGTGCATCCCTGAATTTCCCATCCCTGAATTTCCCATCCCTGAATTCTACATCCCTGAATTTCCCATCCCCGAATTCCACATCCACAAATTTCACATCCACAAATTTCCCATCCCTGAATTTCCCATCCTCGAAATTCACATCCCTGCACTTCACATCCCTAAATTTCACATCCCCAAATTCCACATCCCCCAAATTTCACATCTCTGAATTCCACATCCACAGATTTCCCATCCCTGAATTTCACATCCCCAAATTCCACATCCCCCAGATTTCCCATCCCCGAATTTCCCATCCCTGAATTTCACATCCCTGAATTCTACATCCTCAAATTTCCCATCCCTGTATTTCCCATCCCCGAATTCCACATCCACAAATTCCACATCCACAAATTTCCCATCCCTGAATTTCCCATCCCTGAATTCCACATCCCTCCCACAGCCTGGAGAATCCTGAGCTGGGTTTCCTTTGCTCCCCAACCTGTTGGATGTGAATCCTGCAGGAAGAATTCCAAGGGAGCTGTTTGAGACAGATTAATAAAATCACTTTTACAGCTCTTTCAGCTGCTCCCACGGCTCTGCCAGGGGACCTTGGGCCCAGATTGCCTTGGGAGGTGAGAAATAAAATCCTGCTGAGCTGAGCAGGGAGCAGGAGGGGGAAGGAGCAGGGTGGGATGAGCCTGTGGCGTCAGGAAGGGCCAGGTGGGCTCTCCAGGCTGGGAGGTGGAATGGGAAGCACGGCAGGAGATGATGCCCTGTTCTCCTCTGGGCCATCCAGGTGTGACCTTGCCCTGTCCCCAGGGTGTGCAATGCACCTGATCCCGTGGGAACAGAGGATCTTGGAGGTCCTTCCAGTCCAGTCCACTCTGGGCTTCTCTGGCATCCTCACCCCCAGACTTCTTCTTCTTCTTCTTCTCTTCCATCCATGGGGTTCCTTTCCCTTCTCTTGTCCCTGGCAGATCTGGCAGCATCAGTGCAATTCCTCCCTCTAAATCCTGGAAAAGAAGAAAATCCCCCAGAGCAGCTCAGGTCCCTCCAGGGCTTTGTGTCAGGACCTGCTGGAGCTGGGAATTCCCAGTGCTGAGGCTGTTGGGAATTGCTGCTGATTGTTCCTGGTTTGTGGCACCTGCTCAGAGCTCCACACCCCAAAACCCATCAGACTGAGCACCCAGAACACCCCAAAATATGTCTCTGATCTGTCTGGGGTGTTCTGGAGCTTCAGGAGATGTTTCTGATTGGAAAATTTAGGTGGCAAATTTACTTTTAGGATGAAATTTACTTTTAGCTTCAATAACGAGGCTTTCCAGATCTTTTCTATCCATGGTGTGTTTTTTTGGCTGGGTGGGAGGGACTGGGATTTTCACTGGGAATTGTGCTGCTGTTGCTGCTTTATCCTGGTGTCGTGGGCTTCAGATCACAAAATGCTCTGAGCCTTTTTGGGTTTATTTTAGGAAAGTTGCATCAGCTGTCACATTGCCCCAATGCCTCCCACTCCTTGAGCCTTCCCTTGTCATTCCCCCTGGGATCCAGCTTCTCCTCCTTGGTTTTCTGTTGATAGTCCCATGCTGAGGGAATGTGGTGGGAGAAGCAAGGCTGCAAGTGAGGAACGGCCAAATCCAGGGAGTTTATTCCTGTCTGAGTTCAGTTCCTCCCCCTCAGTGCCTCGTCTTCCTTTTGCCTCTCCAACCTTGGCGCTGCATTTTCCTCCCTTGCACAAAATCTTTTCTTCTCCTCTGGTTTTTTTCGCTTCATTTCTGTAGAATTCCTTTTGGCTTCACCCCGTGATTCCCTGGAAAAGGAACCTGCCCCAACACGTGCATGTGAATCATTGCACTCACTTCCAGCACTGCTGTGCCAGATGTGAAGGCAACACAGGCTCCAGATGTTGGGCAGTGGGTGAAAACAAAAGTGCCCGTGCACCAGGTGAGCCTGGGAGAACCAAGAACCTTGGAATTCCAGGTTCCTCTGGTTGATTTTAGGGTTTTTTTCCTGGAGCTGAGCTCAGGGAACCCTTGAGGCCAACAGCCCTTCCTGGAGGAACATTTCTGAAATTCTCTTCTTTCCTGAGACCCCTTGGAGCCATCAGCCCTTTCTGGAGCAGCATTCCTGAAATTCTCTTCTTTCCTGAGACCCCTTGGAGCCATCAGCCCTTCCTGGAGCAGCATTCCTGAAATTCCCTCATTTCCATGTTCTCTGATTTCCCTATTTGGGAAGACTTTGGGGGAAGATTTTTGCAGGAGCAGGGTTTTTTTCCTGGAGCTGAGCTCAGGGGAACCCTTGAGGCCATCAGCCCTTCCTGGAGGAACATTTCTGAAATTCTCTTCTTTCCTGAGACCCCTTGGAGCCATCAGCCCTTCCTGGAGGAGCATTTCTGAAATTCTCTTCTTTCCTGAGACCCCTTGGATCCATCAGCCCTTTCTGGAGGAACATTTCTGAAATTCTCTTCTTTCCTGAGACCCCTTGGAGCCATCAGCCCTTTCTGGAGCAGCATTCCTGAAATTCTCTTCTTTCCTGAGACCCCTTGGAGCCATCAGCCCTTCCTGGAGCAGCATTCCTGAAATTCCCTCATTTCCATGTTCTCTGATTTCCCTATTTGGGAAGACTTTGGGGGAAGATTTTTGCAGGAGCCATCAGCATTTCAGCAGCTCCACTCAACTTCCTTTTCCCATCCCTACGTGCAGCTGACCCTTCCCTCCCCAGCACCTGAATCTGTCTCCTAAGTGGCTCCCAAAAGTCATTAAAGCTCTGGGATGCTCCGAGATTCCCTCATCCCGTCCCCTCTCTCTGCACACACCTTGTGCTCTCAGAGCTGCAGGTCCTGGAGGTCACAGCTTCACATGGAGCTGCTGATGGGGTGGTGAAAAGCTCCTCAGTGTGAGCTCCTAATGAACCAACCCCTTCTCTTTATATCAAAGCAGCTTCTGATCCCGCCGTGGTGGCCTCGGAGCTTTCAGCTCCCGGTTTTCATCTCGGAGCTGCCTGTGAAGTCCGTGCAAGGGCTCTGGCTCCAGAGGCAGGATTTTGTGCTTTGGGATGTGTTCCTGCTCCCTGTGCATCTTTCTACAGGATCCTACAGGCTTTTCCCAGAGGATGGTCCCTCTCTGCCCCCTGTGCCTCCCCAGCAGCTGCTGTTCCTTGCAGGGATTCTGAAAAGCAGATTGCTTCCCAATGGTTCTCATCTCACACTTGCCACTCTCTGGCAGAATTTTTCCAGGCTCTAATTGATTTTATTTGCGAGTTGACAAGAATTATCCTGCCCTGGGCGTGCACGAGGCTGGAGCTGGGAAGGTTTTTGTGTGCCTTGAAAGAAATTCTTTCATCACCACTTAAAACCCAGAAAAATGGGGAAAGTTTCCTTTCCCTGTGCAATGATTGGAGCTTCCGTATTACAAGAACTCCTGGATGCTTTATCTGTAATTTTCAGATGTTTTTCTTCCATAGGAAGTGTTTTCCATAGGACTGGGAAACGTGGATGAAGTGGCTTTGGAAATGTCAGTTACATCTTCTTTGGAATCTGCAAAATTGACTTCCTTATTTAATTCCATCGTTTTTCTTCCCGAGCATTTATGTGCTTTTAATTGGAAACGAATCCCACAAAGGCTTCAAAGTTCTAAAACTTTGCTTTAGTGGGAAATGGTCTTCTGGCAAGATCTCCTTTTCTCCTGGAAGGTTCATTCCCTGCACAGAACATTCTGGAGAAGCTGGAACCAGAGCACTTCCAGTTCCTGGGAGGTGGTGAGGAAATTCCAATCTTTGGAATTCCTGCACTCCAGGCCTTATTTGAACATGGATTTCCTCTGTGAAAAGCAGGAATTTGTGGGTCAGGGAGCTGTTTCTCCCTGCTGGAGCTCTGGAATGCAGGAGGCAGAGCTGATGGCTTCCCAAGGGAATTCCAACCATCCCTGAGCATCCTCGGTGCTGGTGACAAGTTCAAGGATTGGGAATGCTTTGGACAGAGAGGTTTGTGCTCATACGCTGTCCCAGAGCTCCTGGCACTGCAGAATTAGTTGGGAATGCTGGAAGGAAGGGAAAGGAGGGATTTGGAGGAGTTCCACAGCTGGTGGATATTCCTGGAGGGAAGGGAAGGTTTCAGCTCCTGCCCCAGGTCGTGGAACATGGGTCAGCAGTACTCACTTCTCCCTGCTCCTGGCTGCCATTCCTCCTTCTGGGAAGCATCTGCTTCCCAAATCCTGCCCTGGGACATGGCAGGGACAGACAAACCCCTGGGACAAGGCCCCATGACCTGTCCCCTTCAATCCAATCAAACAGGATCACATCCCATCCCACTCTCCCCCCAAAATTACTTTTCCATGCATTAACTTGATGAATTCCATTTGCTGCACAGTGGAAAGCTTTTAATGAATATTCAGATTGGGAAGGAGATGCTTTTAGGCTGAAAAGTGACCCTGATAATGGTTTAATTGCCTTTTTTATCCCAATTTGTCCCTTCTTTGTTGTTTGGTCACCTCAGGGGCAAAGATCCCCATGGAAGGGTCACTGTTGTGTGATCCTGAATCCCAAGGGATGAAGGGCAGGGAAGCCTGTGACAGTGGAGGGGGAAAAAATCCCTGAAGGTCATTAATTCATTCTTATTTTTTTTTCTGTGTTTGTCCTGCAAACACATGTTGGAAGAGTAAAAAAAAAAAAACCAAAAACAAAAAAACCCAAAAAACCCAAAACAACAGGCTGGGGCAAGGAGCCTCAATAGCTGTAATCTAAAAAGAGGTTTTTTTGAGACTGAGACTGAGTCTGACACGCCTGGCTGGAAGCTGAGAAAAATATTGGAGCCTCCTTCAGGATGTGACCCAAAATATAGACTGTAAAGCAGTGAATAATACCCAGATTTGGCAGGGGAAGGAAGCTTTAAGTAAGTGCAGATGATGTTTGGGGTTGTAAAAAGTCGAATATTTGGGATTCTCTTTAAAACACTGTCACAGCAGAACACTGATTCCTCCCAGCTAAAGCAAGGATTTGGACAAACGTTGGTGGGGAAGATCAGTGCCTTCACTCCGAGCTGCTCCAGGAGCTGTCTGTGCCTTTTTTTTTCATGTTCAGACACCAATTCCTGTCATTTTCACGCCGTTGGGCTGAGCTGTGCCTGTGCAGGGAGGTCTCTCCTTGCACAGGAATCCAGGGAGCTGCGTTTTGGTGTCAGGATGTGTCTGCCAGAGCTGATAACACTCGTGTTCTACACCCTCCCTTATCTGCAGCTTCAAAGGGAGCAGCGCAGACACCTCGGATGCTTTCAAAGGCCTCTCCCTGCTGGGCTTTCTCCAGGCCCCACTCAGGGATGTTTTTCTGCTATTTACAAGTTGTTTCAAGGATGGAATCACTTTGTTTTCAGACGTCAGCTGCCTCACAAAATGCGGTTTAAATGCTCTTTGCCTGCTGGCTTTTGCCTGGCTGGGTTTGCTGCAGCTGCTCCCCGGATCCCAGCACGTGTCCCTTCCCTGGGCTCGCCTTCCATCACTCCCTGGAGCTGGGAATCACCACTGATGGATCCATTCCGTGCTGAATTCATCCCTCTGCCTTTAAAATGATGTTTTAGGGGATGTCTGGGCCTCAGGGGAGGAAAATATCAGCGTTTCAAAGAGTAGGGAAACACCAATGTGTCTTGGTGCAATTCCTCTTGAGAGGGCAGAGGAAACAAAGTGTGGCCACAGCGTGGAAAAAACAAAGTTAGCAATTGGAATTGTGTTTCCAGAGCTGGGATTTGTTAATCTTGATGTGTTCTCGGAGCTGGGCTGTTGTGTCTGTTATTCCTGGTCTGTTTTCAGAGCTGGGCTGTTGTATCTGTCACTCCTGGTGTCTTTTTACACTACTGTGTTGTATTTATTCATTGACATCTCCATTAATATCTGGCATCTCTGTGTCCTGACACATCTGGAGTACAACCCCATATCTATTATTTAGAATTCAGCCAAACTTCTCCATTTTCCAGCTCTAGTCCAGGCCTGGGGGCCTCTTGTCCTCGAGTCCCAACCCTGCAGTTAATGTGGCAAAAATTAACCCTTTTCCCTCTTGTTTGCTTTGCTGCTGCTGCTGCTTTAGAAGCTGAAGATGCCCTGGCAGGGGTCAGTGGATGAGGAGGGAAGTGCAGAGTCTGTTTTCCAGTCTGGACCCAGGGTTCACCTGGGAGCTGCTGGATCCCTGGAGGGAGGGGGAACTGCTTTAATTTCAGTTTGGGGTTGGTCACTGCAGCCTCCCCTCAGCAGGGTCAGACCTGAGGGGTGAAACCCAACTGAGCATCCTCAGGACAGGGGAAGGTTTTCCTTTCCAGGGCTTGATGTTTCCTTAAGGAATTGGTCCAAAAGCCGGCTCTGGGAATAGCTGTCAGCAGGAATAGGTGGGATTTCTGTGATAATCATGAATTTCACAGGCTTCCAAATCCAGTGTTTGCCTGCCCTGGGAGCTGCCACCACTGCTGGCTCTTGGCACGGGGACATTTGTGTGCCCCAGACAAAGCTGCTCCATCAGCTGTTCAAAGCAGGCACTTCAGTGAGATCTGAGCTCAGATCAGCCTGCCCAGAGCCCAGATGGAGGCAGATCCTGAGCTGGGTTTTGCTCCTTGGCACAGTTCTGTTCTGTCCTGGCAGGTTGGGATCTCTTCAGCTCCTGCTGGGCTTGGCTGTGACACTTTTGGCTGTTTCACTGTGGGTTGATTTTGGCCTCCCAGGGACCTTTCTGGTGGCTGGGTTTGGAGTGGGGATCAGGAAGATGCCCAGGACATCAGTAAATATTGGAGGATTAGGAATAAACAAAGTGCTGTTGGCAATTCGTGTCCATGGATTGCTTTACTGGCTGGAATTCCCACAGAATCGTGGAGGGGTTTGGGTTGGAAGGGACCTTAAATCCCATCCCATTCCATGCCCTACCATGGCAGGGACACCTTCCACTGTCCCAGGCTGCTCCAAGCCCTGTCCAGCCTGGCCTTGGGCACTGCCAGGGATCCAGGGGCAGCCACAGCTGCTCTGGAAAACCTTTTCCAGCCCCTCCCCACCTCACAGGGAGGAATTCCTTCCCAGTGTCCCTTCCTGAATTCTTCTCTCCATCTGTAAAAGAGGAGCATGTGTAAAGTTCTGGGATGCCAGAAGGGTTTGGGTTGGAAGGGAGCTCCAAGCCCATCCATTCCCATCCCATCCAACCCTTCCACCATCCCAGGATGCTCCCAGCCCCATCCAGCCTGGCTTGGGACACTTCCAGGGCTGGAACATCCACAGCTTCTCTGGAAAATGCAATAAATTGTTAAAAAAAACCTAAAAACACCATCAGCCCTCTCTGTTATTTTAAAATAATCCCGTTCCTTTGATAATTCCCAGTTGGAGCACAGGGGGAATACCCATCTCTTCCTGCTCTCCTTTGTCCCTTTGTCTTTCTTCCACTCTTTCTAAATTAATTTTATAATCATCTTTTAAATGATGGAGCAGCTCAAATTAGCTCTTTTAGCCAGAATTACCTGCATTAAAGATCTCCCTTAAAAAAAGAAAAGCATAAAGGTAATTAATAGCTTCAATTATTGTAATGTGGCTTAGCTTGTGCTTTTCTCTTAGAAAAACCTGGTTTTGATAAGTCAGCTGTTCTTAAAAGGGGAGAAAAAATAACAGAAGTTCTTCAGGCTGGAAGCTGGCAGGAAGGAATTTGGAAATCAGGTTGTTCCCTGTGTAATGTCAGAGAATAAATTACCCCCATTGATCCTGGAGCAGTGCCCTGTGCTCCAAACAGCCCTGTGGGAAGGGGAGCGTTCACAGAGGATTTGGGGGTTTTTGCCCAGTCACAGAAGCTTTGTGTGAGTTTAAAATCCAAAGGATATTTGTTCAAAGCCACACTGGAATTTCTGGAGCCTGGAAGCGAATCAAAGGCAAGGGGAAACCAAAGGGAAATCTTGAAAGAGATTTCAGAGCTGCTCTGTGATGGGTGAGGGGGAGGCTGGAGATGGCAAAGCTGATTTGGGAGAGAGGGGCAGGGCTGGGCTGCTGGGACAGGGACGGGGCCAGGAGCTGCTCCCAGGGATGGACAGGGGGGCACTGGGGATGCTCGGGGTCTCTGCTGCTCCTCTGGGTTTCCTGCTGCTGGGCAGGGGGTGCTGTGCCCACGTGGGTGCTGTGCCCAGGTGGGTGCTGGGCAGGGGGTGCTGTGCCCAGGTGGGTGCTATACCAGGAGTTCTTTGTGCCAGGTGTGTCCTGTGCCCAGGTGGGTGCTGTGCCCAGGGTGGTGCTGTGCCCAGGTGTGTCCTGTGCCCAGGTGGGTGCTGTGCCCAGGTGGATACTGTATGTAGGTGGGTGCTGTGGCCAGGTGGGTGCTGTGCCAGAAGTTTCCTGTGCCCAGGTGGATCCTGTATCTAGGATACAGGATATCAGGGCTGTGCCCTGATAGATTCTGTGTCCTGTGCCCAGATGTGTGCTGTGCCCATGTGGATGCTGTGCCCAGGTGGGTGCTGTGCCAGGTGGATCCTGTATGTAGGTGGCCCAGGGTGGTGCTGTGCCCAGGTGTGTCCTGTGCCCAGATGTGTCCTGTGCCCATGGATGCTGTGCCCAGGTGGACACTGTATGTAGGTGGGTGCTGTGGCCAGGTGGATGCTGTGCCAGAAGTTTCCTGTGCCCAGGTGGATCCTGTATCTAGGTAGGGTCTGTGCCCTGATAGATTCTGTGTCCTGTGCCCAGATGTGTGCTGTGCCCATGTGGATGCTGTGCCCAGGTGGGTGCTGTGCCAGGTGGATCCTGTATGTAGGTGTATACAGGATATCAGGGCTGTGCCCTGATAGATTCTGTGTCCTGTGCCCAGGTGGATCCTGGATCTAGGTGGGGGCTGTGCCCAGGTAGATTCTAAGTCCTGTGCCAGCTGGGAGCTGTGTCCTGTGCCCAGGTAGATTCTGTGTCCTGTGTCCAGGTGTGTGCTGTGCCCAGGTGGGTGCTGGGGCAGGTAGATTCTCTATCCAGGTGTGTTCTGTGCCCAGGTGTGTCCTGTGCTCAGGTGGGAGCTGTGTCCTATGCCCAGGTAGATTCTGTGCCCTGTGCCCAGGCAGATTCTGTGTCCTGTGCCCAGGTAGGAGCTGGGTCCTGTGCTCAGATAGATTCTGTGTCCTGTACCCAGGTGGGTGCTGGGTGCTGTGCCCAGGCAGATTTTATGTCCTGTGCCCAGGTAAATTCTGTGCCCTGTGCCCCGGTAGGAGCTGGGTCCTGTGCTCAGATAGATTCTGTGTCCTGTACCCAGGTGGGTGCTGGGTGCTGTGCCCAGGTAGATTTTATGTCCTGTGCCCAGGTGTGTTCTGTGCCCTGTGCCCAGGTGGGTGCCCACACCTGCTGGTAGTGCTGCCAGTTCTGCTGTCCCAGTGCAAACTGGAACATTCCCAGTGAAACCTCCCCGGGCTCTGCATTTCCCTGCTCATCAGCAGTGCCTGGATGCCCATTCCAGCCCAGCCCTGGCATTTGGGAATGTGCCCTGGTTCCCTGGGTGAGAGCTGGGCTTGGGAAGGGGCTCCTGATCTAGGGAGTCCCCCTGCTCCCCCCTCTCTCCCACTTGTTTGATGTGCACAAGCTGAGGATAAATCTGCTGCTCTTCTGAAACTCTGATATTTCACCCTCTGATTTCACCCGTGTCTCCAGTTGAAGAGAGAAAAAGCTCCTGAGTCTGATGGCTGCACTTGATCATCTTAAAAGTCTTTTCCAGCCTTAACAATTCCGTGATCTGTATTGCCACATTCCCTCAAAAACCCATTTAAAAGCAGAAATGTTGAAGCAGGAGGGGCTGTGCTCAATATCTGCCCCCCCAGAAACTCAAAAGCAGAACGATCTGAGTGACTGGCATTTAGAACATTCTGTCATTGATTATTTTTTCTCTCAGGCTTTTAAGGAACTATAGATTTTTAGCCTGAAATTAATATATCGGAATTTTTGTGGGCAGAATAAAACCCTCATTAAATTCTGCAATGTATCAAACAGCTTGCAATTAAAATTCATTTTGAAGCGAGTTAGCAGAAGTTTTGTTAATGTTTAACATCTTTATGGGTGTCATTCTTTGTAAATTTGGACTAATTGAGTCCAAAGGGACAAACTCACGGATTCTGCATTTGCTGTGGATGCCAGGCCTTGCTTTGCTTTTGGCATTTTTCCCCTTCCTTTATGCAAGTTCTGATTTTAGCAAGTTGCCAGGAAAGTAACTTATTTTGTTTTTTTTCTGCCAAACTGCCAAGAATCCATCTTCCTAAATCTCGGAAAAACTGCAGCAAATCTCTGGGAAAGACAAGCAAGGCTCCACTGACTCCAAGGTGTTTCCTGGTGGGAAGTTTAGGAGATTCCAAATGGGATTTTTTAGGTTTTCTTTCTAAAAATGTTGCTCATAACCAGCTGCTCTGGGCATGTAAAAGCCTTGGCTGGGCTCCTGGTTGTATCCTGAAACTTGGAGGTTTCCTTGACTGGAACATAAACCAGCCTGAAACATTTTGGAATTGGGAATTTTTGTGTTTCTTACTCCACTTGAATATTTTCCTTCTGATCCCAAAACAGTTTATAGCGAGCAGTAAAAGCAGTGGGAAATTCCAGAGTGTGTGAAACCCCAGACCAGAACCTGACCTGGCAGAGCTTTAAAATTCCCCTGGACTTGCAGGTGAGGAGGAGTCAGAGTTTGCATAGTTGGTGTTTTGAAGACTCCTCCCAGCAAAATCCAAATTTTAATCCAAATTGAACCCAAATTTAATCCAAATTAGGGAAAAAATCTGGAGCAGTCTGCCAGGGCTGCACTCCTCGAACATCAGCAACATCCAGCTCAGAACAGGCTCTTAATGGCACTTTATTGATTGAAAAGGGAGAGAGTTCATCTAAACTGTGGATGATTCTGGGAATTTCCTGGTGGATTTGGCTGCTCTGAGGCTGCACCAGGTTTGATTTAAAGGCAGCAGCACAAATAAAGCTGTCACTGCTTGGGGCTGCTCCTGTCCTGCAGGTTCTTGTCAGGTGCCTGGCTTGAGGTGAGCAGGGAGATCCTGCAAAAAAAGATGCTCAGATCTTCCAAAAAAAGGTGCTCAGATCCTCCTGGAACATGGGAATTCCACAGAATTCCAGGTTGGCTGCAGCCCAGGATGCTGCTGGTGGCACTGATGGCACAACCTGCCTGGTTCAGGAGCTCAGGGCTCTGCCAGCTCCATGGGATCTCCCCTCCTCTGGGGCAGGACGTGGAGTTTCCTCTGAACTGCTCAGGGTTGTCCCTTTTCCCCTTTCTCCAGGGTGGGAATGTGCCCATGGGGTCCCTCAGCTGCTCCCAGAGCTTTGTGCAGGGCTCTGCCCCATCTCCCACAGCATTAATGGAGGCACAGAACATCACTGGCCCCGTGTGGTAAAGGTGGATTTTTATTTTCCCCAGCAGAAAGTGGACCCAGTATCTGCTCCTTTCCCAGAATTCTGCTTCATTTCTGACTGGAGAACGTTTCAGGATTTTTTATCTGATCAGACCCTTGGAAATAGGGAATGATAGGCAAGTGAGCAGTGACACAACTCACGTCAGCTGAGTGGAGAAGGTGCAGATTGATCTCTGAGGAGCTGGGAGAGCAAGAGAAGCTCAGAGTAGCAAAGGGCAGACAGAAAGCAGCTTTAAAAAGCAGGAAATAATAAAGCAGAACCCACTGGCAGCACTCAAGAGTTTCTGCAGTTGGAAAGAATTCACGTTGTGTTAAGGTCACCCACAGAGGCTTCTTAAAAAGGACATTTTGCCCTTGTGCAGTTCTTGTTCTGCTGCCTTGGCAGCTCAGATCTGTGCCCTGGGGTGTTGAGAGCTCTTCATGGAGCAGCCCCAGACCCTGCTCAGCTCAGGTTGTGATGCTCAGCCCTGCCAGGGCTTTGGCCACTGGTGAAGCTGCTCTGGAGAGCAGAGTGATGAGTTTGGTGTGGCTGGGAGGCAGGGCTGCCTCTCACGCAGCACCGGCAGGGAACTCTGCAGTGATTCCTTGAGGATTGGGGTCAGCCTGACAGGTTTGGTCACCCCTGGCTATAAAAACCTCACAGGGCCTGAGTGGGGAGAGTGTTCTTCTCTTCACACGCTGCCAGGCACAGGCTGGGGTTGTTGGTGCCAGGAAAATTCATCCACAAACACCAGAGGTTTGTGTCCAAAAAGGAGACAGAGGAGTCCTGGAACTTCATTGAGATAAAGGGAGAGGCCATGGGGTATTTCCATGGAGTCTTTCAAATTTTTAGAGGCTGCAGCCTCCTTTTTATCCCAATTTCCCAGCTGCATTTCCCTCTCTTCTCTTTCCTCACTGGCCGAGGTATTTGAGAGGTAGAGACTTCCCAAATCACTTAATACAGACCCCCTTCTAAAGTGTACCCCCCATTTTAAATTTTCCTTGTGTCAGTAGAATTCCTGTGGAATTTATGGTTCTTCCCATTCTTTCTTTCATCCCTCTGTATCTAACTTTATTTATCAGCAGACCCACAGTTGGTTTGTGAAGACAAATCCCTCATTCCTTTCACTGGGGTGTGTGTGCAGGGCCAGGAGGGTTCTTGTGTGTTCCTTCCAGAATATTCCATGATTCCATAGTGCCCAGGAGAAGAATCACATCTTCATCCCCTGGTGGACCATCCAAATAAATTCATCACCAGTTTTAAGATGAGAGCTTTGCCATCCCCATCTCAGTCACACCCAACTCCCCCAGCAGCCACTGGGACTGTGCAGCTGATGGGAAAGGGATAGACAACGAACTTTGTCAAATCAAGCAATTTCTTAAACATAATTAATCCCATTTTACCTGGTGGTTGGGCTCTCTTTTGGGATTATCTGATGACAGATTTATTTTTCACGTAGAAAATAAATTAATATTTTTTTTTTAACCCTAGAATGATTTGGGTTGGAAGGGGTCTTAAAGATAATTGAATTCCAACCCCAACCATAATGTGGATATTCTTAATCTGGGGGATTTTACAGACTCTGTGATATTTTACAGATTCTGTGGTATTTGACACATTCTGGGGTGTTTGACACATTCTGGGGTGTTTGACACCCTCCCCATGAGAGCTGCAGCCAGAACCCATCCCTGCCTGATGGAACTGGAATGTTGTGGCTTTAAGTGGAATGAGGAAGTTCACGAGCCAACCCGTATTTCATCAATGTAAATGATGAATTCTGGGAAAGCCAAAACTGGGTCTGTCAAGCTGCTGCTCCCATTGCACTTCTGATAACTCAGCTGCTGATTTTTTTGGGGGGAAACTAAAAGAAACAGATGGGTTTGGAGTCGGGTGGGGGTGGCACACTTTGGAAAACCTGTTCCATTATCTCATCTCAAACTGGGACTGGGGACTCCCTGTCCCCAAGGACTGGAGATTCCCTGTCCCCATCATCTGTGCTGCCCCTGGGAGTGGGAGAGCTGGAAAATGGCGTTGGGAGCATCCCTGGCGCGGGCTGGGCCGTGCCGGGTGTGGAAGGAGCTCGTTCCTGCGGTGATCTGTGATGTAAATCAAAGCTAACAAGGGGGGCAGGGTGTGCTGCCTCTGCAGCCCGAGCTGTGCAGATGGGGATGAGCTCGGGGATGCTCGGTCTGTGCCTTCCTGCCTGCAAGATGGGCTTCAAAGAGCCGAGCTGTTGTTCCGCTCGCCGCGGTCCTGGTGGCTCTCAGCTCTTGTGGCTTTTTGGTCCCATTAAAATCAAGCTGTGAACAGAAGCAGGTTATTGATTCTTGAGAGCAGGAGGATCCTTTGGCAGGCAGTTAATGAGCAGAGAACTCTTCCAAGCTCTGATTTTTCAAAGGGTGTTGAAGTTGTAACATCTCAGTTAAAGCGTGACAAGGAACCTGCAAAGCCTAGCAGTCATACAGAATTAATCTGTTCCTAAATGGGGGTTTAAGGCAGGCTTCTGCCAGGTTTGGCTGCTGTGGATTGGTCCCAAAAACCTTTTTGGGTGGCCAGGAGTGAGGAGAGAGAAGAGGGTCCCCCTCTAATCTCTTCTTGCTGTTGGGAATGACTGGGCTGACTCTCATCACCCTCTGCGGACACTGACACAAACTCGATCCCAAAGCTGCTCCTTCAAAGGCTCAGATCCTCACTGCAGCCTCCAGAAAGAATTGCAGGGCTTGGTTTGGGGTGTTTGTTTTGGTGCCAAGCTGCGGGATACTCCTGGTGTGTCCATGAACACAGACAAGGCCACGTGTGGGAGCATCAGTGCTGAGAAATTTATTAAATAAATCTGCTGTTCACGAGTCCTCCAGTGCTTCTCCTGCTATTGCTGCCACACAAGAGCATCTCGTGCACAGAAAAAGGAAAATTGCTGGCATGAGGAGAGTGGAGCTGGCTGAGGGAGGGGGACTGAAGTGCCATTGTTCCCTCAGAACAAGAGGAGATCTCTGCAGAGGCACAGCTCTCATGTTCTCAATGGGACCACGAGTGCAGCAGCCACGTCTCGGTGGTTTTGTGCTCAATAATTGGATTTTTTAGTTTGGGTGCGGGAAGGTACAGGAAATTTTGTGTTGTTTACCCAAACTTTGAAGTCCCAAATGTTTGTCTTGCACCTGTGATCCGACACCTGTGGTGGCAGATGTGTGTTTGTGCCCCTGGTCAGGCACAGGAGAGTGGATTTTGGAGGGCTTTGGATAAAAATCTGTCACTCCTGGCTTTTCCCTTCTGCTCTGAAACTCGTCCCCTTTGAAGCCCCCACATGGAGAGGACAGGGACGGCAAATACCAAGGACAGGGACAGCAAATCCCATCCTGGACAGCTCTCAGGTGATTCCATGTAGCTGGCCTGAAGGGAAGGTTGTCCAGGCAATTTCCAAGGTCTTTTAAAATAATTTTTCCCCGAGCAGTGACAACGCAGGCAGCGTGATGATAGAAGTGACATTCCTGGGTCTGTAACAACACCATTAACGCTAGTTCTGAGCACATGAAAAAGGTGCCGAGGCTCCCAACGAGCCAAAATTGTGCCAGTACTGAGAGAAACCATTTTCTGCAGTTGGTTTATTGCAGGTTTTAACTACAGTGTGGA
This sequence comes from Pyrgilauda ruficollis, assembly GCF_017590135.1. Taxonomy (NCBI): domain Eukaryota; kingdom Metazoa; phylum Chordata; class Aves; order Passeriformes; family Passeridae; genus Pyrgilauda; species Pyrgilauda ruficollis. The sequence goes on from NW_024526377.1 coordinate 4,335,615, forward strand.
AAGCAGAGGAAGGAACCCACCCCAGGCCCCCGAGATATGTTCCCCCCATAATATCCATATTTATCACTTACCCCCCTCCACCATCAGCTGCCTGCAGCTCTTCCAAGATCATTGTTTCCTCTCTGCTGCTGGAAGGCATCTCCCAAACTGTTATTTCTCCTTGTTAATGCTTTGCTCTCACAGTTATTTCCATCTCTAGTCTCCACACCATTAGTGGGAAACACATCCAGGTGGATAACGACCAATTTCCAGCGCACTGTTTCCCATCCCTTCCTGTTTTCCTGTCACTACAAGATTTCCTGCTGCAGATAACTGGAATTTTATTGTGTGTTCAGGGCTGGCAAAGTTGTCCCTCAGCCTCTCAGGTGGTGTTTCAGCTGAAGAGACTGGTGGCAATGGCCAGACTTGGAGTTTATTTGGGTGTCCTTGTAAAAAATGGATATTTGCAGGCAGAGCTGCAGGAATTTGGAGCCATTCCTCAGGACCGGTCCTGTGTGATGGGTTCAATTGAGTGGAACCCATGTTCCAACTTCCCCGGGCCTGATTTTGCCTGAGTGCCACTTGTTTATGGAGCTTGCAGGCTGAGGGATGGGGGAGCGCAAAGATTCCGTGGAAAGCGTAATTGGCTGGGTGATATCTGGGGCCTTTCTGACCACTTCATATTTGTAACAGGCCAAAAATAGCTGCTCCTTCTGCTGGAGCCACGGCTGCTGCAGCTGGGAATAGATTTTAATTGATGGATCCTGTCAGGCTCTCAGCGGCCGTGCAGGCAGGAGAACCATTAAAGTGAAATTTCTTGTCGCTGCTCACTTCAACACTCTGCTACCAGCTCATGGCAGCCTTGCAGTTTTCCCTTAATATCTCCAGCTTTTGTACCTGTATCCTAGGACCATATCCCAGGGTTTTAGGTATGTGTCCTGGTGGTACAGGTGTGCAAAGACCTGACAGAATCCTGTTTGTGGAATAAGGGACAGGAGCACTTCAGGAGCTGTGTGGAATAAGGGACAGGAGCACCTCAGCAGTTGTTTGCTGGAGACTTTTGGGGCTTGGGGAAAATGTGGCGTTGACTGGGACTCTGGGATGTGACCTTGCATAGGAATGGGCTGTGATCATCCCTAAAGGAACATGGGCAAAGGCTGTGGTCAAGAGGAGAAACCTCTCTGAGGCTCCTCCAGCAGGGTCAGGGAGCTGTGCGGGTTTGGGCTCTGAGTTTGTGCCCCTTCCCAAGGCTTTTTCCTGGGAAAAGCCATGTTTGTGTGTTCCCTGCACCCTCCTGCTTCCCAATCGGCATTCACTGTGCCTCCTCCCCAGCTCCAGGACCTGCTGTTGGAGGACCAAAATCCCTCCTTTGCAGAAGGAGCCTATTTTAACTCGTGCTTTGGAGAAGTCATCGCTATTCTCCTTGTGGATGCGCAGGAACATCATCCCCACCCCGCCTCAGTCTCCCTGCCAAACACGACAGCACCAGCTCTGCTAAACCCAAATTCGTGCCCTGCCCAAAGACACCACAGCGGGCCAGGGTTTACTGCAATAACAACTTGGAACTTTATTGGGACTTTCCAAGGAACAGCCATCTCAGGTAGGGACAGCCATCTCAGGTATGAACTGCCATCACAGGTAGGACCTGCAGTCACAGGCAGGAACTGCAGTCACAGGTAGGACATGAGGAAATTCCGCAGGCTGGCCGCCTTGGTGGTGAAGGAGATCATGAGGTCCTTCATGGCCCTTCTCCGGACGGGCATCCTCGGCCTGCTCCGGCTCCTGGGCATGCGGCGGCGGATCCTCCTGCCCTTCAGGCGCTCAGCAGCCTCCTTGTACATTTCCTTGTCTTCTTCGGGCAGCCTCTGCCACATCCTGCCCAGCCTCTTGGCCGTCTGCACCACGGTAAGGTTGGGGTAGGTCCTCTGGAGCCGCCGGCGGTGCCTCTCCATGAAGAGGAAGAAGGGCGGCAGCGCGCGCCCGGAGGACCTGAAGCGGACGCTCTTCCCGAAGCGCCTTCCCCTCCTGACCCGGAGCCTGGAGCGTGCCCTCATGGGCCTCCGCCGCAGCATGCGGCCGGGCCTTTGGATGGTGATGCGGAAGAGCATCGTGGTGCTGGGCCCCCGGCGCGAGCGCACCGGCCGGGCCATGGCCGCGCGGGGCCGGCCAGGCTGGGCTGCTCCTGCTCTGCTCCCCGGCTGCCTGGAGTTCCTCTGGAACGCTGCGGAGGAGTGCCGGGCTGTGCTGCCCCTCAGTGTGGCCGCTGGAGCGCACTGAGCCACAGCAGGCCAACAACAGGCCGGGCCACCACGCTGGCGTCACTGCGGCTCTGTGACATCAGCTGCCAGCGGCCAATCAGGACAGGCCAGGCCAGCTCCTTGCAATGCTATTGGCTGGAGGGGTGTGCTGATGTCATAGCCAGCGTGGTGGAACCAGTTTGTGTTGGCGTGGGAGAGTTCCCGTGGATGGAACGTTGGCGTGGGCGGCGGCCCTGGGGACACGAGGGTCCCAAAGCTGAGCAGGACAGGCCAGGCCTGGTCCCTGTGACTGTGTGGGCTGTGTGGGCTGCTGATGTCATTGCCATGGGGGCGGAGCAGATCTTGGATGAGTTGGGAGTGTTCTGTGGATGGAATTTTGGGATGTGCCATGGTGACATCACAGGGCCTTTGGGACATGAGGGTCCCAAAGACGAGCAGGACAGGCCTGGCCTGGTCCCTGTGACTGTGTGAGGGGTGCTGATGTCATTGCCATTGGGGCAGAGCAGATCTTGGATGAGTTGGGGGGCGTTCCATGGACGGAATTTTGGGATGTCCCATGGTGATATGTGGTCCCCTGAGCAAATCAGAGGGAGCCAGGCCTGGTCCCTGTAACCCTTTTGGCTGGAGGGATGTGCTGATGTCATAACCATGGTGATGTCACGGCCATGGTGATGGAGCAGTTTGGTGGAGTCAGGAACACTCTATGGACAGAGTTTCGGGATGTGCCATGGTGACATCACTGCCATGGCGACATGAGGTCTCCCAAGCCCACCAGAAGGAGCCACACCCTCTTCCTGTTACCCTGCTGGCTGGAGGGATGAGATGATGTCATAGCTGTGATGATGTCACAGTGATGGTGGCGATGTCGTGGCCATGGTGGTGACATCACATCCCTTCACCCAGGGCCCCCCTACTCCAGCACCAGGATTTTGGCTCCGTTTCTCACCCAGTGTTTTACAAACCTGTAACACCCAAGGAGGGAAGCGGAGCCCTCGGATTTTTTGTCAGGATAAAATGTGGAGCCGCCGTTCGCCGCTGCGAGGTGGCAGCTGATAATGGGAAAATGGTTTAGTAGCAACCCTAAAAATAATTGTCTGTGACAGCTGTTCCTTGGTTCCTGTCAGGAGAACCACTGTTATTTAAATCCACAGCCCTTGGACTCCATGGCTAATTTATTTGGGTGGACTTTTCATTAATTTGAAAGGTTCTGTGGGTTTAAAAGCCTTCATTAATTACGCTTTAGCAGATGGGAATGCAACAGCATTCTGCAGGTTTGTCTGGGAAGAAAAGAAATTCCCAGTGGTTTGTTTGGCTGTTTCCAAAAGGTGAAATCAGTCCTACACAGGCAGAGGTGAGCTTGGCTGTCCCTGTCAGAATTCTTGTGACTGAGGACAGGACTATGAATAAAACAAATTGGAATTTTGACCACTCATTCCGAGTACAAGGTGATTTATTGAAGTTCCCAGTAGTGTTAAATATTCATATGTAGCCGATTGCATAAGTACTAAATTATGAAACGGCCCCTGTTCTGTGGAACTTGTCTCTCTGAAAGGTGAAGATGGGGGAGCAGAAGCCTTGGAAGTCGGGAGTCATCCCTGAGTTGCACATGGATAACTCTGGGATTGTGTAATTCCAGCACAATTAGGACTTGTGTAATTGCTGGGCTGGTTAACCCTGGCAGAGAGGGGTCGAGGACTCATCAGGCTCGTGGCAAAATCCAGCCTGGACAGAACTGGATTCCCAGTTCCCCTGCTGTTCACTCCAGTTGTTTTCCAGTGGCCTCAGCCTGGTAAATAAACTCCGTTTGTCCCACCAGCCTCGTTCCTTTCATGTCCCTGCTTTCCCTTTGAGTGGAGAGGGTGATTTGCATTCCATTTATCTCTTCCTTCCCTTGTTTCCTTTGCTCTCCAAAGAGAACCTGCCCTGGTGATTATTCTGGGGCAGTGAAATAATTTCATTCCAGCAGTCACAGGTCCCTTCAGCAGGTGCTTTATTATCTCAATAATTCAGCCTAAGAGACTTTCCAGCCTCCCCAATTCCCACAGTTCAGGAGCTACAAATAAAACTCTTTTGCTCTTTCCCTGATTTGGTTTATTTAGCCTCTTTTTTTTTTTTTTTTTTTTTTCCTGTGTTCTTTCCAGATCCTCCCCAGGAATTATATTTAAATGTGGAATTGATGCTGTTCAGCCCAATTGCCTTAAGGGGTGCATTGTGTTAAAATGCACATAAAGGCAGAGCTGTCCCACTTGGGCTGGGTCATTTATAAAATTCACTTTGAATCGAGGCCATTTATCTGAATTCAGCACAATGTTTGTTCATGTCCCTGGATTACCTACATACTCCATCAAAATAGGTCATTTAGGTCCAGGGAAATCTGGGCTAGAAGGGCTGGAATAAACACAGGGCACTGCTGGGGTGGGACACATCCATCAATCCTTTCTCCAGCATGGGGTTGGGTTTAACCCACCACCACTTTTATGGGGTGTCTGCACCAGAGAGAGCAGAATAAAGCAACTTTATTGCTCCAGTTTCCTCTTTTATTAGAGGATTTTCACGTGGAACAGTGATTGTTAAGGACAAATCATTTGTGGGGAGCAGAGCCCAGGAAAACCAGGCTTTGGACATGTTCAGACACTGCAGAGCTTTTCCTGTGCTTGTGGCTGCTCCAGGTATTTGTTTAATCATGGGAATACCCATAAAGACATCCTGGAATTGGTGATTCAGGGGGGTTTGTGTCCATTTTCGTGCCTGAAGCTGAACAAGGCCCGTGGCTGTGCTGGGACCTTCTCAGTGCCCTGATCTCCTCTGGGCAGAGGGTCCAGATGTGTCCTGAGGCTGCCCAGACCTGATTAGGAGGGAGAGATTTTGCCACCAGTCCTGGCAGAAACTAAATCTTGCTTGTGGACCTGTTTGGATTTGCAGTGAAAAGCAGAATTTGCAAAGCTTGTGTTTAGCAGATAATATTGTATCGAAAGGGGCAAAAAAAAAAAAAAAAAAAAAAAAAAAAAAACCCAAAAAAAAAAAAAAAAAAAAAAAAAAACACAAAAAAAAAAAACAAAAAACAACACCACAACAAAACAACCATAAAACCAACCATGAAATGCCACAAAAATGCCCAGAAAAACCAAAAAAAAAAAAAAAAAAAAAACAACACCACAACAAAACAACCATAAAACCAACCATGAAATGCCACAAAAATGCCCAGAAACCCCTCACAGACCTTGGCCACTGCTCTGCCTGCCCTATTAAGTAGTGAGTGTTGATGAAGGGATGGAATTGGCTCCAGTTTGCTGAGGCGGGTGAAAATTCCATGCCAGGAGGAATAACGTCAAAGGCAAGCCAGGAAAATTAACAGGAGGAGAAGACTCTCTCTGAATTGCAATTAAAGTTGAGGTAAAGCCGTTGCCAGAGCGCTCCCAGCAGCGCTCCCAGCCCCTCCTTGTCAGGAGCAATCCCTGGAATACACAGCAGCTCCTCATTGGAAATAACAAGTTTTTACTGTTACTTTTAAAAAAACCTGGAAGTGAAAACAGCCTCTTGACAGAAACCATCAGGACACACTAAAAAAAACAAAAACAAAAACAAAACAAAAAAAAAAAATCCAAAGAAAACTAAGCTGGAAGACGAGAAAAATGTCACTGCTCGTAATGATGTTAATTAGGAGGTAAATGAATGTTGACATTTGAGAGCTGAGCTGAAAGGATCAGACGTGTGAAGGTGTGGAGGATCTGTGTGGAGTTTGACAGAGGGAGAAGCTGAAATGTCTGGAAGATTCCCATTCCTGCAGGAGCAGAGGAAAGGAAAAGGTTCAGCATTTTCTTTGTTGGTACTCATAATTACACAGGGAGAATCCAGCTTTTAAAAGCTTCGTGTCTTGGACTCTTCCCTCTGATTTGGGGTGGCAGGAAAAGGTCTCAGCACAGGGATGGGGCCTTAAAAGTCACAAGGTGAATAGAAAATACTGTATTTTATAATCTGGTGATATCTGGGTGAATTTTTGCATTTATTACAGGTACAGGTGCTCTCAGGTGTGTAGAGCTGAGCTCAGAAGCTCTGTTTGGATCCCAGCAGGTCCCGCTGTAGCTCAGGTGGCTCCCTTCAGCCCAAACTTGGTGCCTCAGCTGGTTTTGTGGTGTGTTTTGTGGTTTTTCCTCATGCAAAGCAAAGGAGAATAGACTCATGGAATCATGGAATGGATTGGAAGATGTGGAACACATGGGACACGTCCTTCCCCCTTTTGTTGTTTTTTTTTTTCTGTTAAGGTAAAATCCTTTCCCTCCATTCCTTGAGAATTCCTTGAATCTTCATTGTGCCTGAATTCCTAAGCCTGGGACACTTGACTTTTGGCTTTTGCAAGATGGAGTGAGGAGCCCTTCCCCTCAGGAATTCACCCCATGCTGCCATCCCTCCTGCACTGCTGAGGGTCACCCCAATGGTTTTTCAAACAATAACTTTTATTCCCTTTTTATTTTTCCCAGTCTCCTTTTTCATGCTGTGAAGTCAGGGATCAGGGAGGTCTTTGTCCTGGGAATTGGGGCTGCTCAGCAGGTGTTCCCCATCTTTAGGACCTTGTGCTGCCAGGTTCTCCTGGGAATGCTGCAGTGCACCAGGAGAATCTCCCTGGAGGTGCCTTGCCCTTGACCTGCTCACTCCATCCTCAAACCCAATTTATCCCTTTTGCAAGCCCTGTGGATTTTATGCTCCCAGCTCTCTTCTTTTCCTCCTTTATTGTCCTGAGGGGAAGGGAAAAGGACAGGAGGGGAATGGTGCCTCTCAAAAGCTTCCAGACCTTCGGCTGCATGTCGTAAACCCATTCCTTTCTCTACAATTCACACCATGTTGCCTTTTATTCCTCATCCTTTTTAGTGTGAGTAGTTACTCCTGTTTCCCACTTTAATGCAATTATACCACACTTCTCCTTTCTCATATCCCAGGAAGCTGCCCAGCCATTACATGGCATTAAATGGAATAATTGCAAGATTAGGTTCCTTCGGCCGGGCCATAAAAAATGCCATTACAGAGGAACTGCAGGAGAGTGCCTGGAAAATCAGGCTTTGAGGCTGAAAGCTCTGCAGGCATATTTTTATTGTTATTGTCCACCCCAGGGCCTCTGGGAGAAAGGAACCAAGAGCATTTCTGGGGTTTTTGTCCTCTGAGGAAGGAGTGAAGGCAGGAGTGACTTCATGTGGGGCAGGTGGGATCAGCTGGGCTCCAGGTTGTTGTCTTCAGTGGGAATTAAAAATATAAATTGTCAGCCCTAGAGGCACATCTGGAGTGCTTGTCCAGCTCTGGGATCCTCGCGACAGCAGGGCCAGGAGCTCCTGGAGAGCTGTGGAGCTGAGGAAGGGCCTGGAGCAGGAAAGGCTGAGGGAGCTGGGGCTGAGGAGATGCTGAGAGGGGCCCTCAGCCCTGGGTGACCCTGTCTGTTCCTGGATGACCCTGAGTGTCCCCATGTGTCCTGGGGTGACCCTGTTGTGATTCTGTGTGTCCCCATCTGACCCTGTTGGGTCCCTGTCCATCCCTGTCCGTCCCTGTCTGTCCCTGGGTGTCCCTGTCAGTGTCCCTGTGTGTCCCCATCTGACCCTGTTGGGTCCCTGTCCATCCCTGTCCATCCCTGTCTGTTCCTGAGTGTCCCTGTGTGTCCCCATCTGACCCTGTTGGGTCCCTGTCCGTCCCTGTCTGTCCCTGTGTCCCTCTGTCCATCCCTGTCCATTCCTGTCCATCCCTGTCCGTCCTGGCTGTCCCTGTGTCCCCCTGTCTGTCCCTGTGTCCCTGTGGGAATATTTCCTGAGAGCAGCTGTGTTCAGGTGGAATTCACTGCCTGCTTTTCCTTGGTAGGGAGGTGACCTCCCTCTGCTGCCCGCTGAGGTTTGGGGTTGATATTTGGGTAATATTTGTCAACAGAACAGACCAAACACCGCCTTGCTTTGTGTTCTAACTCACCTGCTGTTTGTAACGGGGATTTTCATGAGAGAGGCAGTGAGGGGAGGGTGTGTAATTTAATCTCTTGGCTGTAAAAATCCATTTCTGCTCGTACTTGTTGATAATGTAACTGTGACACAGCAAATATGAAATGACTCAAGTGCACTTTGATAGAGTTGTCATAATGAAGGGTGATCTGTACCCACAGGTACAGGATGCTGCTCACAGTTTGATGGACAACTGGAACAATTGGGGTTTTTTTCCCATGTTTTTGCGTGGATTGTCCTTCAAATATTAACAACATTTTTTTTTATAGCTGCCCTCTCTGCAGTGCTTTCACCTGCAGTTGTCCAGGGCTCCATAAAATAACAATTTTTGTTTGAACTAAAGAAAAACTGACTGGAGGAGAAAGACCAGGTTTGGATCAGGGTGGATTTGTTCCGAGGAATTCCAAGGGCAGAGCAGGGTCTCCTGTAAAATGAACATTTTGTGTGATCATCAGCTGCTTTCAGGAGTACAGATGAAATCCTTGGAGATTCCCATTCTCCCTAGGACCCATCAGCCCCAGGATGCTCCTCCTCAAGGGTCGTTCTGGTGTCCCTGGCCATGCTGGATTTGTCCCCAGCTCCTGGCACTCAGCTCTGAGTCCTTTCTTGCTGGTTCAGTAAGACTTTGGGAAGAAGAATGGCTCTGCTTCTCCCAGACAGGGAGCAGCTGTTCCTGGCAGAGGCTGCCCTGGGATTTGTTCCAGTGAAATCTCTGCTCCTCCTGTGTCCAACTCCACCAGCTAAACCCATTGATACCAAGGAGACAGCGTGAAACTGCCTGAATTAACAAATTCCACCCCCTCCTCGCAGCTTTGGGTGGAGCAGGGAGTTTCAGGTTCTTCCCCAGGATTTGTGTAGCATTCTGGATGTGAAATCACCCCTCAGATTTACGGGGTTTTCTGGAAACCCCTCAGATTTATTGGTTTTTCTGGACTCCACAGTTTGCTCCGATCCATCTGTGTGACCTTGGCTGATTCTCTGTCTCCTTCCCATGTTTTACCAGTGGCAGGTGGAAGTTTTTTTTTGATTTGGCAGGCTGTGCCCTGTCTGGGGTGTGAAATAGGAGTTGTGCACAGTGTGGAGATTTTAATGAGCATTTTGTAATGGTCAGAGTGCATCAGGCATCTTTTGTTGAAGGAGGAAACAAACTGCACTGGGAACTTGATAAACTCACTGGGAATCTTGATAAACCCACCTGGGATCTTGATAAACCCACCTGGGAATTCCTGGCTGCCTGGAGGTGGGAGCACAGGGGCAGGTGGAATTTAAAATGAGGTTTTTTTCCCCTTTTCTGAGACCCCTCACCCAGGGAATCTCCAAAGGAGTTGCTGCTGGGTGGGTGCTGGAATGATTGGGTGGACTCACTTTGCTGCTGAGAAGGTGCCACTTGATCCTCAGAAACAACAATTTATTCACTTGTGGTGAATTTCAGCAATTCTCTCAATAGCAAACACATTGAAAATGGATTTGTCTGAAGAATTCACCCAAAATGATAAGGCCAGGCTTGTTTTATGTTCTCCTGCTGGAGTTACTCAGTAGCTCCCTAAATAAATAGAACTTTGCAAACACCTTTTCACAATGTCTTTCTTGGCAGGAAGAGCCAAAGCTGGGTTGGAAAGGAGTAAAAGGGGAAAACCAAAGTTTTATTTCTCTGATAGTTTCATGGAGTGGAAGTTACTGAAAATCACCTTTCTTGTCCCTGCTGCTTTAAATTAAAACTCCAGCATGAGTTTATCAGGGAATGAAATCTCAGAGCTTCCTGTAGGCTTTAAGCAGGTGACTCTTTTTTTTTTCTGAAGAGTCATTGAGGACAAGGTGGAATTCGGGGCAGAAATGAGAATTTAGCTGAACAATTTGTTGCTGGCACCTCTCACAGGGCTCCCACATCCTGGCAGAGGAAGGATTTATTGCTTTGCAGCTCTCCCGTGGAATAATGCAGTGTAAAATGACAATGTCAAAGCAAGTTAAGGATCTGCTGCGTTCTGAGAGACTTCCCTGCAATAATCCCGTGTATTAAACTTGTGGAGACACCGCAGGAATTACCAGGGGGACCATTTGGAGCAAAAGGCTGCTCCTTCAACATCATCATTACCCAGGCTTTGTTCCCTCATAAAAATTCATCTCGGTGATCCCAGATAATCTCTGTTGGTGCTGTCTTTTATTTTTTTAGTGTAAATCAGCAACAAGCTGCCCTTGTGAGGGGAAGGAAGGAGCTCTGAACACCCTGCTCTGGTGGAAGGTGGCCCTTGCCATGGTGGGGTGGGGCTGGATAATCCTTGAGCTCCTTCCAACCAAACCACGCTGGGATCCTGGGGAAAAACTGGATTTTTGTAAGGGCAGGGTTGAGGCACAGGAGGAAGGAGCTGGGATGGGAGAAGCCTTCGTGTCTGGTGCTCCCTGGAGTTGAGAGGGGTCAGAGACAACCTGGGAGTGCTGCTGCACTTGGTGGTGTGAGTAAATTGTGAGGAGCTGCTGAAGTGCTCACCTTTAATCCTCCAGTCACTGCTCTCTGGATAAATGAGGGGGAAAAAATTAAAAACAACCAACAAAAGACCCAAAACCAACCAAACATAAAAACACCAACCCAAACACCAAAAAAAAAAAAAAAAAAAACAACCCAAAAAAACCCCAAAAACAAAACACAAAAAAGAAACCCCCCCCCCAAAAAAAACGCAACAAAAAACCTAAAAAAAAGAAGCTTAAAAAAAATGGGGCCAGGAATATTTTCCATGCAGAAAACACAGACAAATCAGCATGTGAGATGACTTTTCCAGAGCAAGGTGTGACCCCAGGCATGTCTAGACTGCAGCAGATTGGAGCTGAGCAGAGCCAGCTCCGGGCTCGGGGCCACCCCAGCTGTGTCACCTTGGCCACGTCCCCTCCGTGCCATGGGGATTTGGGTGCTGACCCCTGTGTGTGACCACAGATCCCTGCTGGGGAAGATTCCCAGCTTTTGTTTCATTCCTGCCTGTGAAAAATGTATATTATATGATTGGCTTTTCACAAATATTAAAATGAATATTATATGTGTTATGTTGGATAGTTAAGCTCTTTTACGTGGTGGTAAATAGAGTTTTTTAGGTTATAACATAATATTAAAATGAATATTATATGTGTTATGTTGGAGAGTTAAGCTCTTTTACGTGTGGTAAATAGAGTTTTTTAGGTTATGACATAATATTAAAATAGAAACAATGTGATGTAAGATACTTTTTGTAACTGACCCAAGCAGAGCAAAGCACCCCAAGTCCATAATTCTTTGCTTTTTATTATCTTTTATTGTCCTAACTTTATCTGTCCAAATTCTTACTGTCCTCATTTTTATTACTATTTTATTACTGTTAAACTACTAAAATTTTAACACAAGTGAATGGCGTTTTTCACACTGCCCAATCCTCTCACCTTGCTGGGAGGAGAGCAGGATCAGGAATTAATAAAGTAAACACGTCCCCGTGTGAGACAATCCTTATCTGCAGCTTTTCCTCCTCCCTTCTGCTCCTTTTGAATCTGTTCCAATGTTTGCCTTAACGCTGGATTTCCTGCCTTTTGTAGCTCCCTCCCAGAGCTTTCCCAATATTTGATCTCCCTCTCTCTTCTTCTGGAGTTACAACATCCAGGCCATGGATATTTTAGCTTGGGGAATCTTCAGGGAGGCCTCATTTCCTTGGATGACCTTGGGGAGGAATTGAATGATTTCTTTGCCTCCCACTGGCCCTGCAGCCACCTCAGGGGCTTTAATTATTACTGGTTTATACTGGAAACAGTGACACTTCTGATGGGAGGGATTCCTGTGCTGCGTGCCAGGATTTTCATTCCACGGGCACATCCCTGCTCTGCCCATCCTGGCTGCTGCTGGAATATTTTCCCACCGATTTTCCAGTTAAATGATGCCTTTTTGTGATGAGCTTGTGGTGGAGAAGCCGAATCCTGGCTCTGGAAGTGTGGGTTGGTTGGGGAAACTCCTTCTCTGAGGTGCTGGGGACTGAGCAGAGGGGCTGGAAATAACTTTTGTTTAATGTCACATTAACGCCTGACAGGAGGGACAGGCTGGAGGAGAGAACAGGACAGGGCTGAATCTACGCCTGGTGTGACCCTGGAGGAGCTAATGTGGGGAATGGATTTGTAAAAAATTCTTAAAACCTGACAGAAGGTTCACACAGTGTGTATTTGTATGTAAATGTTGAGTTTAGAAATGTTGTGGAATAGGATTGTTGTTGTTGAGAGAGAAATTGAATAATAAACAAGTTTTAAAGGATGGTCTTGTAAAAAAGACCAGAGATGCTGGACAAATAGAATTATAAAAGATGTATTAGGATTTATGAAGGGTAATTTTAGATGATTGGTTTTAAGGTATTTGTAGCATGGTGTGGTAAAAGTTGATAGGTTAAGAAATACTGATGGTATCATGACTAGGAAATAGCTGGTTTTTGATTGTCATAGTGTGAATTGTAACACTTGTATTGTCTTACTTTTTAAATGAAAATGGAATAAAAAAGTTTTTGAAATGCATCTCAGCCGCCCCATCTCCAGGTCAGAAAAGGGCTTAATCCGACAGAGCTGCCACCAGGCAGGGTCACTTCCACCGAGTCTGTCACTTCCAGCGAGCCTCTTCCATTATTAATGTGACATCCTGGAGGCAGCCAGGATCAGCTCAGCCCCTCCTGCGTGTCTGGGAGCGCAGCTGAGGTGACCTGATTGTGCTCCGGTCCCCAAAGGGAGCAACTTCTGTGCCCGGTGAGCTGGAAAAGCGCCAGGATGCAGCTCCAAAAATCTCCCTTGCAGCTTCTTGGGCTCCCTCTGCAGATTTTAGTGGGCTGAAACATCCCCCTCCCTGCCTCCCCAGGCTTGTTTGGTAGTAAAATCCAGGTTTAATGGAATTTAAGTGCATTGTTAGGGTGACAAAGGCGGGAGTGAGGCTGCCCTGCGCGGAGGGCTGGTTGTTATTTATCTGCTGATAAACACAGCCCTGCTCCTTATCAGCACATCTCCCCCTGCCTGCCCGGGGAAAACAATCTCTGCAGCTCTGATATCCAGGCTTCAGAGGAAATTCTAATAAAGCTGTAGCAGGTTTGGGGGGGAGGATTTGCAGTGCAGCATTAGAGAGCCTCAGTTGCATTCTGTTGTGCTGAATTAGGGGGTGGTTGGCTCTGAATGGAATAAATCTAATCGTGTTTGTCACCTCGCTGTGGTGTGACTGGAACCAAGCTCTGGTTTCAGGGTGGGTGTGTGTGGGAAGTGCTTTGGTTCTGTCGCTTGGCTTCTTTTTATTGGGGTAATTAGCAGCGAGGGCGGGATTAATTATTTAATTATTTTAATTGCGAGGAGCACAAAGGTCTCCCTGTGGCTGCAGCGCTGGCAGAGGAGGAGGAAGAATCTGTTTTCCTTTCCGGGATAACTGAGGTTAGAAAAGCCCTCCAAGGTCACCCAGCCCAACTTGTCACCAGTTCTTGTCCCCAGCCACATCCAGACCTGCCCTGGACACCTGCAGGGATGGGAGCTCCAAACCTCCGTGGGCAGCTGCAAGGCCTGACCTTACCAAGGCTCATTAATTAATTAATGAGCATCTTATTTGAGCTTGTCTGCTCTCTTAAACAAAACATACTTAAGCACCTGTAGACCTCGTTTCTGGGTCGCAGGAGACTTCTCCTCACTGTGGATTTTTACAAGGAAAATGAATCATTAGGTCATTTATTGTTCCTCCTGTGCTGCTGCAGGGATGGGAGGAGCACTCCTGCACCTTCACCCTGCTCCAGAGCCTGCAAGTGCCTCAGGAGGTGCAGGGACAGACCCCAGATCACCCACACACCTCGGGGAGCAGCAGCTTGGCTCATGGAACACCTCTGCTTGTAGGGAATTGTGTAAAAAAACACCCTACAAAGAAGGCAGAGGAACTTCTGGGAGCAGTCAGGGATTCCCCTTGCAAGGATGTGCCCCCTGCAGACCTCCCAGTCCCCTCCTCCCTGGAATGTTTTAAGGCTGGAATTCCCCACTGCGATGTTTTTAAGACCCACGTGAGGTGCAGGAGTGCTCCTCCCATCCCTGCAGAAGGAAAGGAGGAACAATAACTGATCTAATGATTCATTTTCCTTGTAAAAGTCCACAGTGAGGAGAAGTCTCCTGCGACCCAGAAATGAGGTCTAGAGGTGCTTAAGTATATTTTGTTTAAGAGAGCAGACAAGCTCAAATAAGATGTTCAGAATTAATGGTACAGCTCTCCTGATAATTTGAGGAGAGGTTTGGATGAAAAGTTAAAAATACAGGTGAAGTGAATAATAATACACAGGGAGATGAAGAGCTGCTGAGAGGTGTCCCTGAGTTGTAGTGAGTGGGAAATGAGTCAGAATTGGCAGGATATCAGTGGAATAAAAGCTGGGAGGGAAAAGGAGGCTCACAGTGGGCTGAGGGTGGAGCTCTGAGTGAAATTTTGGCTGGGCTTAGTTCTGTGTCCTCAACAATTCTGGTTAAACTGAGGATCCACAGCACCAAATCCAATTGTGGATTGTGGAATTCTAGAATGGTTTGGGTTGGGAAGGGCCTTAAATCCCATCCAGTGCCTCCCCATCCATGGGCAGGGACACATTCCATTATCCCAGCTGCTCCATCCTCTTCTGGGCATTCCAGGGGTGATCCAGGTGTGTTCTTCTCCTTGGATTTCGTGTTGACTGCTAGCCTTGGCTCCTCCATCCATGGAAAAGCTGCTGGGATCTCCCTTCCTCCTCCTCCTCTTCCTACTCCTCCCATTCACTCCCGTGGGTCTGACTTTGGGTTTAACACAGCCAGGGAAGGAAAAGGTGGATCTGATCTCCAGGAAGATGAAATTTCCAGGAGATTCACCCAAAATTTGTGGTGGAGGCTCCAGGAGGAGCCAGGACCCAGCCTGGCTGGTGTTCGGGATTATCAGCAGAGATCCAAAGGGGTGTCAAAACAGAGATTAAATTAACAGAGAGGTTTAATTAAATCAACAAAATCAGTTCAATGGGGTAAAAAAAAAGATAAAACATCCCCAGTGATGTCCTTGGCTTTTATTTGCACCCCAATTTTGGGCAGCACCAGGAAAGCAGGGCTCCTTCAAATTCATGTTTAAATCCATCATCTCCATATATTTCACCTGAAATAACAGGATTTCAGATGGAATTCCTGCCTTTAGTCATGACTTTGACTCCTGCACTGGGTTTGCAGCATCCACACCAGGAATTCTCATCGTATCTGTGTCCATTTAAGAAGAACTAATGGCCAAATTGATGATAATCAAATTTCAGGGTGCTCAAAATCGGTGTGCAAACATCTCCTCCTGCTCCTCCAGTGCTTCTGCCTCACTTTGTGACACTTTATTGATTTCTTTTTCCCCTTCCTTTTCTTCCTCTCTGCGTGGAAACAAATTAAAGCAGGAATTGGGATTGTAAATAGATAATGGGACGTGAATGCAGAGTAATCAGTGCCAGCCATGTACAGCCATACTAATTGTGCCAGGGGAGGGAATGGGATAAATATTTAATGCCTGGATTCAGTGGGAAGTGAGAGAGCAAGGAAAGAAATAAAAGAGTTGAGAAGGCCTCACTTCAGTGCTTTTTCTCAAAAAGAGGAGTTTTGGTGGCATGAACCCCTCCCTGTTTTGAATAAAGAATTTTGTTTAATGGGGAGGCTTCGGTGTCACACAAAGGAAAAACAAATCAGGTTTGGGGTGAATCCACCCCTCAAGGATGTGCTGATCAAAACCACAAGCAGGGACGGAGGACAGGAGAAGCTGAGCCTCATTCAGGCAGCTTTGCTTCATTGTTGTCTGGTTTTTATCTCAGGCAGTTGAATTACAGCTGTGAAAGGGAAATTTGGCTCTGCATAGCTAAAGATTATTTCTGAGGGGTTTGCTGCTGCAGAATGAAGAATGGAATGGCCCTTGGGGGGTGAGAACATTAAGGATGTTGTCATAACAACATGCCAGGGGAACTTCCTCAGGATGGGTTTGAGCCATCCCATGTTTGATCTCAGCCCCAAATCTGTTTGTTTGAACTCTGTTCTTTGAGAAAGTTTCCAGTTCAATGGGTTCAGCTGCCTTGGAGTTCCCCAAGGATGGCAAAAAGAGGATCCATTTCTGCTCCACCTCATCCTCCTGAAAGGGCTGGGGAACAGGGGTGGAGACAATCCATGGAGAAGTGATTGGGAACAACCTCAAATCCCAGTCTTGAATCATCTCAGAGCGCTGCAGGATCCAGGCACGGGATAATCCAGGGTTTGGATTGTACTGTAGGTGGCAGAGATGCTTCAGTTATGCACTAATCACCCTGCCAGCTCATTAACGGGCTGGGAGCACAGGGCAGCCCCTCTGCCATTAATTAACGCTGCCAATTCCAGCCTG
Source organism: Pyrgilauda ruficollis (assembly GCF_017590135.1). Taxonomy (NCBI): domain Eukaryota; kingdom Metazoa; phylum Chordata; class Aves; order Passeriformes; family Passeridae; genus Pyrgilauda; species Pyrgilauda ruficollis. The sequence goes on from NW_024526377.1 coordinate 4,352,174, forward strand.
GCTCCCACTTGGAGGAGCTGAGGTCACCTCTGGATGGGCTGGGTGACTGAAGGACTCTTCAGATGCTCCATGGGCTGTCAGATCTGCTGCTAAAAAATGTTTAATAATCAAATCTGAATTACCCTTCAGATGGAACAGATTCCCAGGATCCTTTTGCCTTCATTAAAAAAAGCAGGGTGCATTGGAATGTCAAAAAAGAACATTGGAATGTCAAAAAAGAATGTTGGAATGGCAAAACTGGGTGTTGGAATGGCAATAAAAGGTGTTGGAATGCCAATAATGGGTGCTGAAATTGCAGTAATTTTAAAGTAAGTGATAATTGGGAATTAAAATAATTAACTTTCATTAGCAGGAACAGAGAGAGCATTCATGTCCCCAGTGGTGAATGTCACCATTGTGGATCTCAGCCTGAGTCTGAAGTGTTCCAGTCTAGACCTTGGTTTGGGACAAAACTCAGCCAGGAATTGTGAGCTGGAGTTAAATGAAGCAAACAACATCTTATTTTAAAAGGAAATAAAATTATGAGCAGATATGAAGGGCTGCTGCTGGGCTCTGGAGCTGCCCACCTCTGTTGCTGGCTGGAGTCTTCCTCAGGTTGGGATTGGTCATAAATAAAATAAAAAATAAAGAGGTTCTTGCCATCCTTTTCCTTCCTTAGTTAAAATAAACCGTGTTTTGTAGTGGGGTTAACCAAATGTGAAGAGACGAGCCTGGGAATGTTCTGTGCCTTAGGAAAAAGGACTGGAAACCTCTGTAATTACAAACATGGATCTCTCAGATGGGAATCCCTGCAGGAATGTGGGGCTGGAAGCAGCCCTGGAGTGGGGAGGGTGCTCTCCTTGGTTGTGTGGTACCCACGGAGGAGTCCCAAACTCCTGGGGGAGCAGGATGGCCTGCAGAGCTGGGTTTGGGGTGTCACTCCTGGTCCTGATGTGGCTTTAGGTGGGTTTGGGGTGTCACTCCAGCTCCTGACGTGGCTGTAGGTGGGTTTGGGGTGTCACTCCTGGTCCTGATGTGGCTGTAGGGGGATTTGGGGTGTTACTCCAGCTCCTGACGTGGCTGTAGGTGGGTTTGGGGTGTCATTTCTGGTCCTGATGTGGCTTTAGGTGGGTTTGGGGCGTCACTCCCAGCTCCTGACATGGCTGTAGGTGGGTTTGGGGTGTCACTCCTGGTCCTGACATGGCTGTAGATGGGTTTGGGGTGTCACTCCTGGTCCTGACGTGGCTGTAGGTGGGTTTGGGGCGTCACTCCCAGCTCCTGACGTGGCTGTGCTGCTTTGCTCTCTTGCAGGTTCACTGGGATGAATTTGCCTGCCCCTGTGATCAGCAGTAAAAATTGGCTGCGGCTGCACTTCACCTCTGATGGCAACCACAGGCAGAAGGGCTTCAGTGCCCAGTACCAAGGTAAGGAGCAATAAATAAATGCCTTTGCCTGGCCTCACCCACCCCTGCTTTGCCAGGAATCCCCAGCTGCCTCCCTGCATGGTTCTGCTGCTGTTATTTTCCAGCTGGAATCCTCCAAAGTGTGGGTTTCGTAGAAAAACCCAGCCTGGTTTGGGTTGGGAGGGACTTCAGAACCCATCCAGTGACATTTCCACTGTCCCAGGGTGCTCCAAGTCCTCTCCAGCCTAGCCTTGAACACTTCCAGGGATTCAGGAGCTTCTCTGGAAAATCCATCTCAGCCCCTTCCCACCCTCACAGGGCAGAATTCAGGATTGGGATAAAGATTTCAGGATGGGGATGTTCAGGTGCTGTTGAGGGACAGGAGATCCTTTGGCAGTGAAGGTGGGACCAGAATGGGACCAGAATGGATTGAGTGGATTCCTTGGAAGCGTTCCCACCCCTCCCTGGGATGTTTTTGAAGGAGTTGTGGGTGCAGCTGGCTCTGGAGGCAGGACCCAGGAGAGCAGAGAAGGAGCAGGAATGGTTTTGGGTCCTCTCCCAAGGCTGGGCTCAGGGGAGCTCTGCAGGTTTGCTCTCAAGAGGCCTTTGCTGGGAAAAAGCTCTGGAGAGGAGTCAGGGGAAAGGGAGAAGATTTTCCTTGGATAAATCCACAGAGCTGCCTCGTTTGGATGTTCCCAGGTTGTTGTTAACAGGGCTGTCATGGCCTCAACACACGAACCACATCATTATTTAACTTTCCTGCTTTCCTTGAACCTATAAATGACTTTAAACTGCAAGGAAAAAAGAAACCCCAAACCTTTTGTTGTTGCTTTGCAGCACCAACACCTGGAAAAATCAGTTTCCCTTTGGATGTCTTTTCCCTGTCTGAGTCAGCCTTTTCCCTCCACAGCAAAGTCAGGATGAATGTTCTCATTCCCCCTGATCAGATAAATGTCAGGGGGTTCTCGTCTCGTGCGCGGCGTTGGCAGAGGGAATGAACTGGGGATTGAGTGTTGGAAAATGAACTGAACTCCCCATTCTGAGCTGGAATCCAGGCAGGACCTAGGCCCAGCTGACAGAGGGACCTGCCCTCTTTTTTCCTGACAGTTTTTGTGGTGTTTAGCAGCTTCTTTCTGCCTTTCAATGCTTAAAAATCCAGCAAAACAAGCAGCCAAGCAGTGAAGATTCCCAGGGAAAGAAGGGAAGGTGTCTGCAGGCAGTGGGATCTGTAGGACAGGAGATGCTGATACTTTAAAAACCTCCCTGTAACCCTTTCCACAACCTGGCCTGGACATAAATATTTCACTGGAGATAAATCCCTACAAAACAGGCCATGTCATTCCACGGGAAGCGCAGCAGCCGAAATGCATTTTTCATCAGGAGAGCTGAATCAGGATCGGCCAGGAGAAGCAAGGGAGGCTTTAGGGTGGCTCTAATTTGCTGTCTCTTTTCCAAAGACGTGTCTGTACATCATTTATGAACCCCCTGTGTCCTCTGGGACAGGGTCTGGCTTTGCTGATAATCTATAAGAAAACAATTTCCCTTCCAGCTTGTTTAAATTGATCCCGAGTTTTGCAGAACACCTTCTCTGTCTGCTCCCTCTCTGCTCTCCCTAATCCGTGCCCTCATTTGGAAATCACTTTAGGAATGTAAAAGCAAGGTTAGATGCAATCAGGCTGTGGAGAGGGTTTGTTTTTTTTTGTGGTTTTTTTTTTTTTTTTTTTTTTTTTTTTTTTTTTTTTTTTTTTTTTTTTTTTTTTTGTTTTGTTTTTTTTTTTTTTTTGTTTGTTTGTTGTTGTTGTTGAATACAGCAAATTCGTTTTGCTCCCTTCTAGGGAGAGTTAAATATTTCCCCTTTCCCTTTTCCCTTTCATTAAGGTGAATCTTGATTTTTGCAAATGCTTTTTTCCCATTCTCCATGTAAGGAAATCAAAGGGACTGGGAGAAATCTGTGCACAGGATTGTTTTTTTTTTAATTTCTTCCCCATCCTGTCTCCTCAAAAAGGTGGAAGAAAATAATACAGAAGTTTTTAATCAGGTGAGGTGGCAGCACCTCAAGTGTCCACCCCATCAGAGGGGCTGGAAATGCAGGGCTGGAATTGGAGAGATGGGAATGCTGCCCTGGCTGCTGTTGCACCTCTCTGCACATGTTTTATGGCAGAACTTGGCTCCCTAATTGCTCTGGAGCTGATTGTTACCAACACATAATTGCAGCTTTTATCGATCTCCCCGACCCGGCCGCTTCCTTCCCTCGGGCAGGAAGATAAATGGGATGAGCTCCAGCCCTGCACAGGACAGAGCTGCTCCTTCAGGGAGGGGCTGGGCAGCTCTCTGCTGGTCACCAGAGACACTTAAAGGGCTTTGTGAGGGTGTCATGGAATCTTGGAATGGTTTGGAATGGGTTTAAATCCCATCCACTTCCACCCTTTCCATGGCCAGCGACCTCCCAATATCCCAGGTTGGTCCCAATCCCATCCATGGCTTTGATCTACAGATCTGTCCATGGGAAGATCAGTAGCTCTACCCATGGATAGATCAGTTTGGCTTCAGTTTGGACAGATCTGCTCCTCTTCATCCTCATCTCTCACTCCTCATCCTGGATCTCCCACTCCTCATCTTGGATCTTCTACTCTTTATCCTGGATCTCCCACTGCTCATCTTGGATCTCCCACTCCTCATCTTGGATCTTCCATTTCTCATCTTGAATCTTCTACTTTTTATCCTGGATCTCCCACTGCTCATCCTGGATCTCCCACTCCTCATCTTGGATCTTCCCCTTCTCATTTTTGATCTTGCCCTTCTCTTTTTTGATCTTCCCCTCATTTTCAATCTTCCCCTTTTCATCTTGCATCTTCCCTTCCTCATCTTGGATCTTCCACTCTTCATCCTGATCTTCCATTCTTCATCTTGGATCTTCTCCTTTTCATCTTGGATCTTCCATTCCTCATCTTCAATCTTATCCTTTTCATCTTGGATATTTCCCCTCCTCATCCTGGATCTCACCCTCCTCATCCTGGATCACACCCTTGGGTTCCAAAGGGATTTTTAGCTCCTGTCATGAGATCTGTGGAGTCTCCTGGGCAATTCTGTACAATCCCAGTGTTTGTGCAGGCTCTGATTCCCAAAGATCCATTGCTCAGGCTGCCAAAAGAGGAATTTTTCCAAAGAGTTGCACTTGATGGGGGTTTCTCTTCACCAAGAACAAGAACCCCTGTGAGCATCCTGCTCCTGAATCATCCCAGCAGGAGGGAGAGACCCAGCCAGGATCTGGATTTAACAGCAATTCCCCCAACAAGGAGAGCAGAGCTTCATGGAATAGATTTTCTTTTCTGTTGTTGCTGCTGAAGCGCTGTTTTCCAAATTAAAAATAAATAAATGTCTGCTTAAATCCTCATTTAGAGCAACACGAAGTGGTTTGAAAGGAACAGCCCGGCCTGCCTGCCATGCTGGCAGAGCTTTGTAATGTCATCTCTCAAATCTGACAGGATGCTGAGTATTCCATTAGATCTGTTGGATGTGTGTGAGCAGCAAAAGCCTCCAGAAAACAGGAGTTTCTGTTCATCCAATTATCCTGACACAGTCCTTTGTAGTACTGCTCCACATTCCAATTTACAAACAAAGTAGATTTTCAAATACCAGATTTTTGAGGGCAGGGAGTGGGAGAATTGTTCTTATTTGTTTAATTTTTTTATAAAAGGACAAAACAAGTGGTGCTTTGCTGTGCCTGGTTCTGATCTAAATGGAGTCATTTGTAAAGTCTGACTTCCATCATTAGGGCTCCAGAATGAAGGATGAGGAGGAGAGGATGCAGTGATCCCTCTTTATCAATTTATCTTCACCAATTTATCTTCACCGGAAGAGACCTTTCAATTCTCCCGGAAAGGGACACGGTACAATTAGGGGAGGAGATGTTTCCTGGGGATGCAGCTTGGGCTCTGAATTTTGGGATTGGTGCTCAGTGCTGAGTGCCTTGTTCCCATTGCTGAGGGGTTTGGGAGCCAGGTTTTCCATCAGGAATGGGGTTGGAGGGGGATGTTGGATGGGATGGCTCTGGGAGAACCTTAGTTAGAAATGTGTCCCTGAAAAATTTCCAAGCCTGGCTGTATCCAAATTATGAATTTCCCTGTGCCAGAGAATCCTGGAATGGTTTGGGTTGGAAGAGACCTTAAAATTCCTCTCACTGCACTCCCTGGCACTTTCCACTGCCTTCTCCTGGATTTGGGATGTTCAGCACTGGGGAAATCCCTGCAGCTTGCTGTGTCCTCATGGAAGAGTTCCCCAGGATGTCTCATCCCATCCATGGTGCCATCATCAGCTCTGGTGGGGTTCACCAATGCTTGGGAAGCTTTGCTTGGCCTCTAAATTCCCTTTGTGGTGCACAAATCATCTGAGCTGAGCTTTTTGTTTGTGTGCAGAGTGGGAACATTCCCTGGGGGCTGGATAATGGGATGTGCAGTGGGAAGCTGTGGAGAATACCAAAATGGGGATTATTTTGTAGAGCTGCTCCATCACTGCTCGTGCCCCAGAGCAAAACCACAGAGCAGAGACTTAGAGACTGCAGAGTCCCAACCCACATCCTTGGAAAATTCAAATCAAAATCCAAATTCGGCCTTGGAGACTTGGATTTGCCTGGGTTTTGTTGCCTGGGAGGGAATGTTGGGCTGGGACTGGGGAGTTATCCCTGTGTTTCCTTGGAAAAAGCTGGAGAATCTCTACAGGAATGTCTGTCACTATTTTATTTGAAGCAGAAATAGATTTTTACCCCAAAAATGTTAGTTCTGGTAGCCCCAAGTCCTTTTTCTGATCCATTGATACCACATTTATTAAAAACCTTGAGATGAAGCTGGAAATACCCCGTGATTCCCATCCACGTGGACCTTTGGGGCATCCCAAAACCTGCTGCTTTTTTTTCCTCCTGCTGCACTTGCAGGTGAATTTGGAGTAAAAAGAAACAAAGAGTTCAATTTGCTTTGACAGCAGCCTGCTGTTAATTAGTTTTCCCTTCTTAAATTAATAAAAAAAGGCAGCTGCCCTGAACAGATTGAAGCTGCTGAGGAAGACAGGAACAGCAGCAGCTTTTCCTCATGAATATTTTCCAGCTAAAATTTTTGAAGTTCTTGCTGCTTTATTTAAAGAGAAAGCCAAAAGCTGTGAGGAAATGATGAGTGAAAAGCTGCACCCAGCATCTCCCTCAAAGCAGCACCTCAGGTGAGCTTCAAGGAGCCTCTCCCTGTCTGAGCCTCCTGCAGCAGCTGTTCCAAACAGGTTCTTTTTAAGCCCAAAAAAAAGCCCAGCACGATTAAAAACCCCCTCTTTAGTTACATGGGTAATTCTTCTTGACAGCTTTGTCTTAGGAATGTGCTAATTTAGGGATGAAAGCCTGACAAGATGAAGAACATGAGGAGAAGGGTTTGAAGTGGGTTTCTCCAAGGATAAGGGCTGGCTCATCAGGAAAAGGCTCCCAGAAAGTGGTTTGGACAGTGGGTTATCCCAATTCCTGCAGTGGGGGCTGAGTTATCCCAATTCCTCACAGTGAAAGCTCTTTTATTCCAATTTTTTGCCAGTGGAGGATCTTTTATCCCAATTTCTCACAGTGAGGGCTGGGTTATCCCAGTTCCTGCTATTGAGGGCTGGGTTATCTCAATTCCTGTTGGAATTATCCCAATTCCTGTTGGGTTATCTCAATTCCTGTTGGAATTATCCCAGTTCCTGTTGGGTTATCCCAGTTCTTGCAGTGGAGACTCTTTTATCCCAATTCCTGCAGTGAGGGCTGGGTTATCCCAAATCCTGCAGTGAAGGCTCTTTTATCTCAATTCCTGTTGGAATTATCCCAATTCCTGTTATAATTCTGGGTTTGTAATGCTGATTTTTAAGGTTGTGTGTAGTGCTTGGTGTGTCAGGGGCAGAACATCTGCTGTGCCTCCCTCGGGCAGGAGGGAAATCTTTCCGTTTTCCACCAGGTTCTTCCCAAATCAGGAGCAAAACTTGTGAGTTTTGTCCCTGAATCTTGAGCTCTTACTAAAATGAAACAGGAGGGATCTGACTGGGAGTTAATATTTTATATGGATTCAAATGGGAGCAGGATGGAGCATTTTTCCAGATGGATTTTAGGGGAGAAGCTGGAATTGCTCGTTTTGTTGCACAGCCCATTACCCCCATCAGAGAGGAGCAGTTTGCACATCTCAGCTGGGTGGATTTTGCATACAAAATTCAGAAAAACGCATGGACTGGATCTGAATCGTGGCTCAGTGTCTGTCTGGAAGGAGATTCTCCCTCCCAGCTCCCAGGAGAATTTTTAGAGGCTCTGTTTTTTTAGGAGCAAAGCCCAAAAAAAGTTAAAAAACAACCCAAAATCTCCAGAGCAGAAAACACTGGGGGTGTGTCCAGGGGAAAATAATTCAATTTTAAAGGAAATTATCCTTTAAAATGGAGTCCAGGCTGCTGCTGGCTGAGTGTTACATTCCTTGCCAGGAAGAATTTATTGGAATAAACATCCCAGTGCATTTGACTGAGTGGAAAATCCAGCTGGGAACCCCCCTGGCTGGGTGTGGAGACAGAGGGGTGTGTTTGGAGTGGGGGGAGTTTTGCCCTGGATTTTAGGGAACGTGGGGAAAGGAGTGAAATCATTGATTTAATGAAGTATTCTGGTGTTAACAATACACAGAATTCCCATTTCTCCTTCCTGGGAATGGCCTTTGGAGCAGTTTTACCCTTTTTTTAATGCCCTGAGGTGAGGAGGACACAGCACCTGCGCTTCCCTTTCCTGCAGATCCTGTACTTCTGAGGAGAAAAAACAGGAATTCATCCCCCCTGCCTGGTTTATCCCATCCCAAAGGGCTCGGAGCAGCATCTTGGGAGCTCAAATCTCATCCTGCTGATGGAGGACAGCTCAGGCTGGAAGTTGTTGAGCTGGAAAAATGGAGATGGGGATGGTGGCCCCATTCCATGGTCCTTGTCACCCTCCAGCTCCTTCCCCGTGCCCTGCTCTCCATCAGGTCTGGATTTTCAGCCCTGATTATCCCCATTTTGGAGCCTTCTGCTCCCACAGGGAATTTCCAGCTGCAGAAGTGCTGATTCCCAAGGAGATGGCACCAGGAAAATCAGGTTTTTATTAATTTTGTTTTTTGCAAAGCCTTATCTGCTCTGCTCCCTGCTGGATTTGCAGGGTTGGCTGAGCCCCTCTGTGCTCCCAAACTTCCATGAGCTGAGTTTGCATCACAGATAATTCCACAGGTGGGACAGGCTGGGTAAAAAAATTTCCTATTCCAGAGCAATTTCCAGTTGCTCTGACTCAAGTACCAGAAATTCAGGAATTTTTGTGTCTCTTGGTAACACTTAAAGCTGTGCCACAGAATCCTAAAATCATTAAGGCTGGAAAAGATCAAGTCTAACCTTGAAGTCCCTGCTTTATTTTTAATTATTCCTACCAGCAATGTTTTCTTTCCAAGTGCTCTTTGCTAAAACCTGGCCTAAAATCCTCCCTGGAAGAATCCACTCTTAAATCCTGCAGGTTTTTGCAGAGGTTTTGGATTTGGGATTGCCTGGTCAGATTAAACCTTGTGTGTTTTGTGTGGCTGAATGGAGGCAAAATGTAGTGATGTAACAGCTGCTTGTGTTCTTGCAGGGGGAAAAAATCCATAAATCAGGAGGATGAAGGGATGGAAAATCAATCCCATGGTTGGGGGAGAGAATTCCTGAGCTTCTGATACAGAAATTGAGCAGTTCATCACAATTTTTGGGGTCTGTTGTTTTTCCAGTAACCTTGAAGGGTTCAGGTGGAACTTTGGGAAGGTGAACACAGCAAATTTTCAGCATGACAAATCCAGTTTATAACCTTTGGGCTGTTCTGAGTGTGTGTGTGTGTGTGTGTGTGTGTGTTCAAAACAGAAACTAGAGAAAAAAAGTTTCTGTAAATGAGCATCTAATCCATCTCATCCTTTTCTTTCACTCTCCTTAAAAGAGAAATTCCCCAACTCCCAGGATATGGAGCTATCTTCCCTTTCCCCCTTGCTCAGCTTTATCTTCCCTGTTCTCTGCTTTATCTACACGTGTTTTTAGGTGTTAATGAATCTCCAGCTAATGAGACATGAGCTGGGCTTAGACATCAGCACTGGGGTGACAAACTCTCCTCTGGGCCTTTGTTTTCCTGGGGATCTGGGATCATTTCTTCCCAAAGTTTGGAATTCCAGGCTTCATTTTTATCTGATATGGGAAATAATCACTGGGTGTGGCAGAAGTGACCCACTCCAGGGGCACAGAAAGGGTGGTCTGGGGGGGTTTTGACCATGGGAGGAGGAATTTGCTGTGGGAATGGGATTTTCCTCTGAGAAAGAGCTCCCAAGTGTTGGGGTGCAGCCCTGGAAATTGGTTGTCACAGGTGTGTCTGGTCAGGGGGGTGGTTTACAGAGTAAAATCAGGAATTTGAGCACTTTCCTTCACTCCCACATGTCTTTGGGACATAAAACCCTCCTTGGGCCTCTCATCCTGAGGTGAATTTTCCTTTGTTTGGAGCTGCCTGTGCACAGGCATCACCTTTGGGTGGAGGGAAGGAGCCCAAGGAGGATGGTGGCACCTGGGGACTTTGTTCAGCCAAACTTTTCCTGTCAGAAGCTGGGAGCTGAATCCATGGGCTCCCTTCCTTCACGCTCTGGGGTGGTTTGGAATCCTCTGGGCCTGTGAAAAGTGGCAAAGTTTGGAGCTACAGAAAATGGAGGGATGCTGGATGCTGCTTTGGTGCTGCTGACTGAGCTTAACCAGGGGTTATGGATGTGGAAAATGAGAAAACAATCCCAGAGGAGGCTGTTTTCCATGAACCCATGTCTCTGTCACCTCTGTGCCCTCCCACACACACAGGAGAGCACCACAGCATCGTGAGGGAAAGCAGAGCCATGTGTGGGGACAATTCCTGCTCCAGCATGGAGGGAAGGGAGGGAAAAAGGGCCTTAAAAAGGAAATTCCTAAAAAGAACTGAAAGGGCATCAGAGGAGGTGTTAGTGCTGAGGAGAAGCTGGAGTATTTTTGGGATCAGCAAAAGTTGGGAAGCATCCTCCTTGTAGGAAGAGCTGTAGCTGGGGATTCACCAGGGATTCCCCAGTGGTAAATTCCCAAATATTGGATGGTCTTGGCTCTGTGTGTGTCCAGTGTGGGTGGATTCTCCCCATGGATTCTCCCCTTCCCCCCTGCCTCTGCAGGGCTGCAGCTGCTGAGCCCTCTGTCTGCCATGAGGAACGGGCTGGTGTCACCTCAGTGTCACCCTCCCCCTGGCAGTGGCCTTTGGGGCACCGTGTTAGGAATAAAATTAGGATTTTCTTCCCTGTAATGCAGTGCTGGGCAGAGGTGGAATGGGAACGGGGTTGTTCCAGTGATTCAGCGTCATGGCTGAGAAATGTGCTGTTGGTTTGGGTGCAAAGAAAACCAAATCCCCTCGAATTCCTGTGGCAACATCCCCCTTTTGTCCCTTGTTACTGTGCTGGAATTTAGCCTGGAAATCAGGATTGTGCCAGGGCTGAGGAACCCCCCAGGTTCCCCCACCCTGAACCCTCTTTTGTGCCTCAGGCAGGTTGGAGAGGGCTGGAAATGGGGAGGATGGAGCTGGGAGCTTTCTTCAGTGCTGGCCACCACTCCATGGATTTCATGTTTGTTGGCATCCAGGTTGCTCCATAATTTTTTCCATGTTCCAACTAAATGACTTGGCTTTCAAACCCTCGACTTGCATTCCCCTCTCCTTTCTCCCTCTCGTTCTGTGCTTGGTTTTCCCCCCCTGGGATCACACACCTGCCTTTTCATGGAGTTGTTTTCTTTCCCTGGCACACTGGGCTGGGCTTGGAGGGCTGTGAGATCACCTTGGAGGGTGGCAGGTGGAGTTTTAATCACAGCAAACGGGCTCTGTGGTTGGTGTCATTTAGCAGAATGGAAAAAATACCAAAAATGTAACTTCTTCTAGAGGTATTTCTGTAGTGGAACGGAGGGAAAACTGTGTCCCTAGCTGGCATTTCCTAGAAAACTCTTGGGTGTGTATACTGAGCAGGATATTTGTTTCCAAAGCTGTTGTTTTTCTGGAATAAAACATTAAGGTTTCTGAGCTCCCAGTTGCCATTTTTCTCGCCACATCCACCAAGACAGCTGCTGAAAGAATGTTCCTTTTGCTATTCTGTCTCTGTATGTGCTGTTTTTTGCTTTGTAGTAACTCAGGTTGGTGTGTCCCAGGGACATAATTTGTGTCCAGACCCTGGGATTCCCGAGAGAGGCAAAAGGATAGGCAACGATTTTAGGTAAGAACATTTTCTGTGTGTTCTGTGCATGAGCTCCTGGGTGTCCCTGGCTGTGCTCCTGGTGTGGGGGGCTCTGTTTGCTCTGTCCCCCTCCCAAAATCCTGCCCAGTTTTGGGGAACACGTGTGTTAACCCTGCCTGTGTGTGCTGTTCCACGTGAGGCTCTCTAAAGATCTCTTGGAGTATTTTTATCCTTTCCCAATCCAGGCTGTAGAATCCCTCTGTGCTGTCATCCCTCCCCTGAAAAAGTGAAACAGCCAAAAAACAAAATCACTTTTCAAATTAGCTCAAGCCCCAGCATGGCCCTGCCCTTAGAGAATTTGAGGTGACTGAGGTTCCTTGTCACTGAGTCTGTGTGGTGCCAGCTAATTGGGGTTTAGAAAGCTTCAACCAGAGCTGTTGTTCCTTTCCAGTTCCCAGTTTTCCTTTGCAGGGATGCCCCAGCTGCTGGTGGCTGTGGGGAATCAATATTTCATCTGATTTTGCTGCCCAGGGATGTTTTGCTCATGGAAAATGTCTCTCAATCAAATCCCAGTCTGTTAAATTCTCCTCAAATCCAGCAAAGGAGGGAGGGCAGAGGAAAGGGAATCCTAACAGCCCCTAAATTCCTTGGGATGAATTCCCAGCTGCTGCAGACTGGATTGTGTTACCCAGTGAGCAAAGCAGCTGGAACAGCAAAGCTCAGAATCCAAACCACAGATCAAAGAGCAGAACTCTCAGCAGTTGATAAAGATTTTTATTTCACTTTATGAGAACACTGAGCGTGTCCTCTCCCAGGGCTGTGGATGAAATTCCCCCTGAAATGTCACTAAAACTGGGATTTGGACATCAGCACCTGGGGCAAACACGGCAGAGGGGAGGCAGAGCTGGTCCCTCCTCCCTTCCTGCTGCCCGTGGGGCCAGGGGATGGCTCTGGCCCCAAATCCTGGATGCACGAGGCAGGAGCAGGCTGATGTCCCCTGTGTCCCCTCTCCAGGCTGGGCTCCAGCATCCAGTTCTCCTGCAACGAGGGCTACGACCTGCAGGGCTCCAAGAGCATCACCTGCAAGAGAGTCAGCGACATCATCGTGGCCTGGAGCGACCACCGGCCCGTCTGCAGAGGTGAGGGGCTCAGCCTGGCTGGATTTGGGGATTTGTGGGAATTCCCAGCTCCTTCATGTTCCTTCTCCATCACCCATCCTGCCCTCGGGCCAGTCAGAGAGTCCCAGAATGGTTTGGGTTGGAGGGACCTTGAGGACCATCCTGCTCCTTCCACTGTCTTAGACACTACCAGGGGTCCAGAGACAGTCTGAGGGGGCACAGCCTGGCTGGATTTGGGAATTTGTGGAAATTCCCAGCTCCTTCATGTCCCTTTTCCATCACCCATCCTTCCCTCAGATCAAATCCCAGAATGGTTTGGGTTGGAGGGACCTTGAGGACCATCCTGCTCCTTCCACTGTTCCTCCAAGCTGGCCTTGGACACTCCCAGGGATTCAGGGGGAGTCTGAGGGGGCTCAGCCTGGCTGGATTTTGGGATTTTTAGGAATTCCCAGCTCCTTCATGTCCCTTTTCCATCACCCATCCTGCCCTCAGGTCAAATAATCCCAGAATGGTTTGGGTTGGACCATCCTGCTCCTTCCACTCTCCGAGATTGCTCCAAGCTGAATTTGTGGAAATTCCCAGCTCCTTCATGTCCCTTTTCCATCACCCATCCTTCCCTCAGATCAAATCCCAGAATGGTTTGGGTTGGAGGGACCTTGAGGACCATCCTGCTCCTTCCACTGTCTTAGACACTCCCAGGGATTCAGTGGGAGTCTGAGGGGGCTCAGCCTGGCTGGATTTTGGGATTTTTAGGAATTCCCAGCTCCTTCATGTCCCTTTTCCATCACCCATCCTGCCCTCAGGTCAAATAATCCCAGAATGGTTTGGGTTGGACCATCCTGCTCCTTCCACTCTCTGAGATTGCTCCAAGCTGGCCTTGAACACTCCCAGGGATCCAGGGGCAGCCTGAGGGGGCTGAGCTTGGCTGGATTTTGGGATTTGTGGGAATTCCCAGCTCCTTCATGTCCATTTCTCACCCATCCTGCCCTCAGGCCATCCCTTGGCCAGGTCAGAGAGTCCCAGAGGGGTTTGGGTTGGGAGGAACCTTACGGAAAATGTTTTTCCATCACCCATCCTGCCCTCAGGTCAAATAATCCCAGAATGGTTTGGGTTGGACCATCCTGCTCCTTCCACTCTCCGAGATTGCTCCAAGCTGGCCTTGGACACTCCCAGGGATCCAGGGGCAGCCTGAGGGGGCTGAGCTTGGCTGGATTTTGGGATTTGTGGGAATTCCCAGCTCCTTCATGTCCATTTCTCACCCATCCTGCCCTCAGGCCATCCCTTGGCCAGGTCAGAGAGTCCCAGAGGGGTTTGGGTTGGGAGGAACCTTACGGAAAATGTTGTTCCATGGGCAGGGACCCCTTCCCCCATCCCAGGTTGACCTTGGACACTTCCAGGGATGGGGCATCCACGATTTCTCTGGGAAATCTTCCCCAAGGCCTCCCCATCCTCACTTTAAAGCTTTTTTCAGCCCCTCAGCCCCCGTTTCTGGACCCTCTTCTCCCCTCTCAGACCCCTCCCAACTGTCCCTAAATCCCTTCCCTTCCCTCTCTCCTGAACATTCCTTTTGTTCAGGGATGTCAAACCCTGAGCAGGATCATCCCTCTCCCTATTCCAGCTGTTTTCTCCCCTCTCCTCCTTCTCCTGTTAGAGGAAAGACTGGAACAAAACCTGGAAAAGCAGAGATGGAGGGAGATTTTTAACTGGAAATGTGGAATTTTGGAGCTGTGCTTCCCCAGGAGCCTTATCCTGTGCCATGAGCCATCAGGGAATGGAGTTTTTTTTCCATTTTGCCCTTGGCCATTTTGTTTTCATTCCCTCTCTGAAATGTCACATTGTGATATTTGTAATGCTAATAAAGAACAACTTGTAATATTTTTAATTGAATCCCTTTAAAGCTCTTAAAGTCATAAATAGGGTGGTTTTTTTCCCCAGTTCTTTTTTTCTTTAATTTCATCTGCAGATTTTTTTCAGGGCTTTGGAATCCCGTGTAATTCTTGAAACAAGCCTGGAATAAATTGAATCAGTGTAAGAGGATATTTGGCATAAATATGTGACACTGTAAAGGAAATTTATGGTGTCCTCCTGCAAGAGATAAGAAAGGATTTGCCAGCATTATTCTGTTTCTGTGAATCATCTTAAATTTTTAGCTGCTGACTTTCATGTTTTGGGGGTTTTTTTCCTATTTAAAAAGTTTGATTTTTATTTCAGCTTTCTGTCACTTTTTCCTCCCAGTTTGTACCATTTTTTTTTAATTGGGTTTCTCTCAAATTCCAGAGCCAGTCCCAGATTTTAACCCCTTGGGCTTCAATAATTTCTTAATCCCCAATGAGCAAACTCTCGGGGAAAGTTCTGCAGCTTCCCCATCTTCATCAGATTCCCTCTGGATCCTGGGAGAGTCACTTAATCCCACCTGAAAAATGGGAATAATGGGGCTTATCCTTTTTTTACACTGTGGGAGCTCCAGGATGAGGCAGGAGTGGTTCAGCATCCTGGATAAGTGACCTCAGCTCCTTCCTAAACTGCTTCCCAACCATTCCCAATGTTCCCACAGCTTGGCCAGGAGATTATTTTCTACATTTTACAAAGAAAAAAAAAACCTTTTCAGACTCCACAAATGCAAATACCTCTCCGAAATTAAATTATACATTTAAATAAATAACTAAACTTCAAAAATAAATTAATTTTGAGGCTCCATCACAGCAGAGAATATTTCCAGAACCACGATGTTTTCCCCCACTTTTTTTTGGTGGAATATTTCAGCTAAATATTACATCAAAGGCATTCCACAGGCAAAATTTTCCCTGCTTAAGCACTTTTTCCAGCTTTTCCTTTACCTGAGATGTTTTGAATATGCAGAGCTGAGTTTCCACCTTAGTTCTGAGCCCACAGAAGGAAACCAGCTGATAAATACTTAATAATGACCTAATAAATCCTGGCTGTGCAGTGTTTTGGGGGTTTGATCTGCAGGAAGAAAGGGAATGTGGTTTTTTTTGGGACATCAGGAGGGAGTTGTGTCATTCCTGGCCTGGATGGGGAAGGATTTTTGTGAGGAAAAAAAGGGAATAAATCAGTGTGAGCATAGAGAGTGGGCTGGGTGTTGGTCTGAGGGGAGATGGGATTGGGGATTAGTGGGATCAGGGATTGTTTGGATTGGGGGTTGATGGGATCAGGGTTTGTTTGGATCAGAGTTTGATGGGATCAGGGGTTGATGGGATCAGGGATTGTTGGCATCAGCAGTTGTTTGGATCAGGCTTTGATGGGATCAGGATTTGTTGGGATCAGGGTTGATGGGATCAGAGTTGATGGGTTCAGGCTTTGTTGGGATCAGGGATTGTTGGGATCAGGCTTTGATGGGATCCGGGTTTGTTGGGATCAGGGTTTGATGGGATCAGGGTTTGTTGAGATCAGGATTTGTTGGGATCAGGGTTGATGGGATCAGAGTTTATGGGTTCAGGGTTTGTTGGGATCAGGGATTGTTGGGATCAGGGATTGTTGGGATCAGGGATTGATGGGATCAGGGATTGTTGGCATCAGCAGTTGTTTGGATCAGGCTTTGATGGGATCAGGATTTGTTGGGATCAGGCTTGATGGGATCAGAGTTGATGGGTTCAGGGTTTGTTAGGATCAGGGATTGTTGGGATCAGGGTTTGTTGAGATCAGGATTTGTTGGGATCAGGGTTGATGGGATCAGAGTTGATGGGTTCAGGCTTTGTTGGGATCAGGGATTGTTGGGATCAGGGATTGTTGGGATCAGGGTTTCATGGCCCCACTCCTCACAGAGAATCCCTCCATTTTTACCACCCGGCTGTAAAACACCAACTTAGCCATTTTTACCTCCTCCCACTTCCATCCCAAGCTCATCCCTCCTCCCTCCCCCGGAAAGGCCCTCCCCGGTGCTGAGTGTCCCCGTTTGTGTCCCCAGCCAGGATGTGTGACACGTACCTGCGCGGGCCCAGCGGGGTCATCACGTCGCCCAACTACCCCGTGCAGTACGACAACAACGCCTACTGCGTGTGGGTCATCACCGCCCTCAACCCCGCCAAGGTGAGCTGGGGGTGCTCAGCCTGCAGAAAACGAGACTCAGGGGTGCCCTCGTCACTGTGCACAGCTCCTGAAAGGTGCCTGGGCTCAGCTGGGCTGGGCTCTGCCTCCAGGAGCTGACAGAACCAGAGCACACAGCCTCCAGCTGCACCAAGGGGAAATATAGGTTGGATAGCAGGAAAAAAATTTTTACAGAAAGGGTGATAAAGTTCTGGAATGGCTGCCCAGGGAGATGGTGGAGTCACCATCCCTGGGTGTGTTTAATAAAGCCTGGATGTGGCTCTGCGTGCCAGGGTTGAGTTGAGCTGTTGGGGCTGGGCTGGACTCGATGATTTTGAAGGTCTCTTCCAACCTGGTCATTCTGGGAATTCTGTGAAGGTGGGTCCTCACCACCAGCTCAGGGCTGGGCAGTTCTGCAGCTCCAGGGAGAAAGGGTTTCTGGTGTTCTGTGGAATTCCAGGCTTGTATTTCATGGGATTCCAGGTCTGGGTTGGGAGGGATCTCAAAGAAGGGCAGGGACACTTTCACTATCCCAGGTTTCTCCACATTGGACACTTCCAGGGGCAGCCACAGCTTCTCGGGGAATTCCAGCCCAGCCCCTCCTCACCTTCCCAGAGAAGGGTTCAATCCCAATATCCCATCCAAACCTGCTCCTTTCAGTTCCAAGGCATTGAGGAGAATTGTTTTACCAGAGCCGTGAGAGGAGGAGATGAACAAAGGGGGTTCTTTGCCCTGATGTTTTATGGAACAAAAGTTGGAAGCTATTTGGATGCTGGGATGTGGTGGTGGAGTGTGTGTGCACAGCCAGACACAGCCAGAAACAGTCAGACAAATCCAGATCCTTCCAAATGCTTCCAGACAAATCCAGACACATCCAGAAACATCCAAACACATCCAGACCCTTCCAAACACATCCAGAAACATCCAGACAAAAATGCAAACACGTCCAGACACATCCAAACACACCCAGACAAATCCATGCATGTTCAGAGACATCCAGGCACATCCAGATATATCCAAACAAATCCAGACAATTCCAGACACATCCAAAAACCTCCAGACACATCCAGACACTTCCAAACACGTCCAAACTTCCAAATACTTCCAAACTCATCCAGACCCCTCCAAACTCATCCAGACACTTACAGACCCCTCCAAACACCTCCAAACATATCCAGTCACTTCCAAACACATCCAGAATCCTCCAGTGTCCCAGGTTGCTCCAAGCCCTGTCCACCTTGGCCCTGGACACTTCCAGGGATCCAGAGCCAGCCACAGCTTCTCTGGAAAGCTTTTCCAGCCTCTCTCAGCCTCACATTCGAGGTTTATTCAGCCCCCCAGGCTCAGTTTCTGTCCCCACACTGACTCTTCCCTGTGTTTCCCCAGCTGTCTTGAAATGCCTGACCTTCCCTCCCTGCTGAAGACTCGTTTTGTTAAGGGTTGTAATTAAAAGTGAGAGTAATTATTTGTAATCGAAGCCCCTTTGATATCTGGAGGGTGGGGAGGTGCCCGAGCAGCCCAGCTCATCAGGGAGGCTGTGCCAGGAATGCTGATTTTTCCCTTTTTATTTCCCCTTATCCAGCAGGATTTCAGCCCCCAGGGGCAGAGGAATGAGGTTTGGGTCTATCTCGTGTTATTTATGCAGTATTGTAAATTTATTCACATTTTTGCACTGGTTTGAATTTAAAAACAAGCCCTGTCTCTCCTTGTCATGAGCTGAGACTGGAAAAAGCTGTGAGGGCACCAAACACTGCCCTCAATTCAATTCCCACTGCCAGGGGAAAATGGACAGGGATTGATCTTTCCCAGGCCAGGGCAGTCACACCTGTACAAAAAGGAGATTGGAGTTGGTAAAATCCATTCATTTTAAGATTTCCCAGCTTGGATCAGCACAAGGAACTGCAGGTTCTGCTCCATCGTACACAGAAATATGGAAATTTTTGAGCTGTGAGAGGAGATCCCATTGCCTTCTCCTTTGAAATGATAAATAGTTTTAATTAATTCAATTAATGTCAGTTTTTGAGGGATTTTTTGGGGGGGGTTTATGTGTTTCAGTGTCATTTACAGAGAGGGGAAAACCTCTCCTGAAGCAGGGAAGAAAAGCAGCAACCCCTGTGGGAAGGTCACAGCTCTCCCTGCTTGTCCTGATCCTTTCCTAAATCCTAAAGGAGACTGGAATTGGTCAAATCCATTCATTTTAAGATCTCCCAACTCAGATCAGAGATTCCACAGCACAAGGAACTGCAGCTTCTGCTCTTTCATACACTGAAATATGGAAATCTGCCAGCTGTGAGAGGAGATCCCATTGCCTTCTCCTTTGAAATGATAAATGGCTTTAATTAATTCAATTAATGTCAATTTTTGAAGGGTTTTTTGGTTTTAGGTGTTTCACGGTGGAAGTTTTGATTTACAGGTTGGGAAAAGCCCTCCTGGAGCAGGGAGGGTTGGGAGAAAAGCACCAAATCCTTTGGGAAGGCCACAGCTCTCCCTGCCTTGTCCCTCAGGGATGATCCCAGCATTTCCCATTCCCAGCCTGGCTGAGGGAAGGATTGGGGATTAATTACTTCCAATAATTCCCATAAAATATTTTAAAACAATATTTTATAATCTTTCTTTGGTAATCTTTTCATGGACTCCAGTGGTCTTTGGGTCAGGTCCTGTTCCGTGGAGCTTTGGGAGAAGCAGGGACCTGAATTTAGAGGTCCCCTGCTGTATCTTTGGCAGAGAAAGAGCCTGAGATCCACTGAGCCCCAAAATCCCCTCCAAATTTGCAATTCTCCCCTCAAAACTGGGAACTTTGCATCCATAGAGCTGAGGCCTCAAATTGGGAATTTTTCCTCTGCAGAGGGGGGACATCAAACCTATTTGGGGGATATTCAGGGTTTTTTTAGCTGGGCCCTGGTTCCCTGGGAATTAATTCCAACCACAGTGGGAAAATAAATCACTGGGGAGCTGAGAAATGCATATGATAATTGGGGAATTTGCATAAAAGCTATTTCTGGCCCTTTTTGACATAATGGATGTTGCTGGTTGAGGTTTCCCCTGGGGTTGTTCCCACCTGGAGCCAAAAAAAAAGCCATGTCCAAAGTGATGGAGGGGAAAGGGGATGATTTATCCCAAATGGAGGTGGAAATTCTGGAGCCTGGGGGGCAGGGAAATGAGGAATGTGCTTGTAAAGCTTCAGGTCAGAACTGTACCAGCTGCTGTTCTCCTGGAGAGAATTATTGTGGATTTTTCTCCTCAGAGTGTGACTGAACTTCCAATGGCTTTGGAATCTGGAGTCCCATCCCATTTTCCTGGCTTTGCTGATTGCTCCTTGTCCCTTCAGCAGCTCCAGGTTTTGGGGTGCTGGTGGCTCCCTGGCTCTTTAATAAATCATTCAATAATTAAATTAATTACATTTCCAGCTTTCAGAGGGAAAATGAAAAAAAACAAACAAAAACCCAAACAAACAAAAAAAGAGAAAAAACCAAAACAAACAAAAAAACTTCACCAAAACAACAACAACAAAACCCCAAAACAAACAAAAAAAAAAAAAAAAAAACCCACCCCACAAAACAGGAAAACGGGTAAATAAATACAATATTCAGCATCCAAATCTTGTGCCACGAGGTTGAAGTCTTGAGCGTGCTAGGATGTAATTAGTTGTTTAATTAGGGTCAGAGTGCTGAGGATGCAGCTCCTTGAGTGGCTGAAGTAATGGTGTGTGCAGGTCTGCAGCTCGATGTTCTCTGGATTAATTACTTCATTCCAGCACTTCATGCTTTTGTAGCCTGCACAGGTTAATATTTGGGTACTAGACACAAATTAAAGTTGTCTGAAGCATCACCCGGGCTCCTGGTTCACCATCCTGGGGCTCTGGGGAAAAACCCCTCATTTCACAACAGCTAAAATCTCTACATTTCATTTTCTGTGCATTGAAAAATACCGTGCTCATCTGTAGGAAAGAAAACACAGGCCAGCTCAGCCTGAACTGTATAAACACATTTTTTTCTCTTATTTTTGGTTTGAACTTTGGGGTTTTTATCCCCCTGGGAATCCACACCTGCTCAGGTTTTGCAGGAGGTGCTGCTTATAAAAGCAAGGAAGGACAAGAACAAGATTTTGGGTTTCCTGGGCTTTGGTTCCTTGTCCCAAACTGAGGTGGGAAGTGGCCCCAGAGCTCTGTGGTCCTTGGCACTCCCCTGCCTTCTTCTCCCTTTTGACTTTCGGTGATTTTTGTGTTTTGTGAAGCAGCTGAAAGAAGCAGCAACCCACATTTGGGGATTTAATCTGTTAAAAGTCAGGAGATTTCTTGTATTTGCAAAGGTCTCGTGCATTTGAGTGGTTTTTGTGCTTTTTTTTTTTGGTCTTTTTGCTGGTCAGGTAAAGAATCCAAGAAACAAAACTCCATTGATTTCTGCTGATGGGGGATGTGAAACTCTTCTCTAATTTAATTAATCTCTTCTTTATCTCTTTGTTCTGCCTGTCCCAGGCTGGGTTAAGGACTCTGCCCCCTAAATTAGATTTGAAAAGCAGAGATTCCTAAAGCAGCTGAGAGCCTTGGAGCACCAACTTCCCTGGGAGTTCTGCTCCTAAATGATACAGAGAGGCTGCAAAAATCCAAAATTTGGGTGGAACGGGAGAGAAAGAACAGGGATCAGGGAAGTGAAAATGCTGAGGATTGTGTGTGCAGACAGCAGGAGAGAATTCTCTGACAATTCACATAAATCCATAAATCCTCTCCTGCTCTGACCACGAACCAGGAGAATTTCCTGAGCCACAAAGTAAAATACTCTGCATTTATAGCCAAACCCACCTCCAGAATTCCAGCTTTGGGGAGGGAAAGGGTGGGAAAAGGCTCGTGGAGATGCCAGCACACAAATATTGATATCAGTAAAGTCACATGGGCAAGCAGAAAAAAAAAGAAAAAAACAAACAACTTTTGGGAATGTTTTGGAGATTTTGATGCTCTTGGAAGCTGCTGCAGGATCCATGAGGAGGGCAGGGCTTGGTGCTAATTGATGAATGAATGGCGTTAATTGTGCCGTGTCTTTGGCAGGTGATCAAACTCACCTTCGAGGAATTCGAGCTGGAGAGAGGCTACGACACGCTGACGGTGGGGGATGGAGGCCAGGTCGGAGACCAGAAATCTGTGCTTTATGTGTGAGTACAATTCCCTCCTGTGGGAATGCACCTGGCCAGGTGGGGCCGCAAGGATCTGGTGGGTTTTGGGACTGGTTGTCACTCTGGGGACAGAAAACTATCCCCTCTGTGCTTCATGTGTGAGTACCAATTCATTCCTGCAGGAATGCACCTGGCCAGGTAGGGCTGCAGGGCTTGGCATGCAAGGATTGGTGGTTTTGGGGCTGGTTGTCACTTTGGGGACAGAAAACTGTCCCCTCTGAGTTTTATATGTGAGTCCCAATTCCCAGTTCCCTCCTGCAGGAATGCACCTGGCCAGGTGGGGCTGCAAGGATCTGGTGGGTTTTGGGGCTGGTTGTCACTTTAGGGACAGAAAATTGTCCCCTCTGAGTTTTATATGTGAGTACCAATTCCCTCCTGCGGGAATGCACCTGGCCAGGTGGGGCTGCAGAGACCCAGTGGGTTTTGGGGCTGGTTGTCACTTTGGGAACAGAAAATTGTCCCATCTGTGCTTTATGTGTGAGTACAATTTCCTCCTGCAGGAATGCACCTGGCCAGGTGGGGCTGAGGGCTTGGGATGCAGGGATGCAGTTGATTTCGGGGTTGGTTGTCACTTTGGGGACAGAAAACTGTCCCCTCTGTGCCTTATGTGTGAGTACCAATTCCCTCCTGCAGGAATGCACCTGGACAGATGGGGCTGAGGGCTTGGCATGCAAGGATTGGTGGCTCTGTGCTTCCCTCCCCCTCAGGGAGAGGCTGAGGCTCTCCAGGGAGCTGAGAAGAGCTGGGATCCAAAAGGAAAAGCGCCAGGAGCTGTTTGGATCTCTCTCTCTCTCTCCTGCTGCCATAATTTTGAGCTGTCAATCCAAGATCTTGGAGTGACATCCCCATCATTTCACACCCAGAGTGCATTTGGGGAAACGAGGCTTCTTCCAGGCTGGGATTTGGGATTTTTTTTGCATCCTTTTCTTGCAAATCTGATGTTCTGTGGGGGTTTCTTCAGCACAGGGAATGTGCAGATGGTCCTGCTTTCCCTCCAGGCTTCTCCTGCAAAGCTGCTGTGCTCTGGCATTTCTCTGATGGAGAAATTCATTGTATTTTATTGTATTTTCTCCTTCTTCCTCTTGTTTTTCCACGAGAAGCAGCCTCCCACTGCATTTTCACACATCAATATTTCTTTGTCTTTCCCAAACACCTTTTCCCTGAGGTTTTGTTTCTTCCCAGCACATGGACAGGGGTGATCCTTGGTCAGGAACCCCAGCTGGAATGTGAGGGTTGATCATTGCTCAGGTGTAATTCAGGTGTCCCAGAACATTTCACAGCTGCTTGGTCACAACCTGCAAATCCCTGCCGTGGCAGCAGTTTGGAAGAAATTCCTGACGTGATTTCCCATTCCAGCCCTTCTGGTTTGCCTAAAACCGATGAAGATTTTCCTTAGATTGGATTTTAACCACTCCTTGTTTTTTTCCCACTCTTTGTTATCTCCTCAGCATTTTGCTGATGCAAATTTGGAATATCTGAGATGCCTGGAATCTTTTCCCAGGAAGTTTCCAGTAAATTCCTGCTGCTAATCCTTCCAGGGATTTTTTTTATTATTATTAATAATCTGGGAGGATTAATTGAAACATAATGAAATGGGAGAGAGCTGTGAAGACCACAGTGCTAATTAACGTGCTTGAAAGTCCATGGATCACTTTTCCCAGAGTTTTCTGCCACTTTTAGCTGGAGTCACAGGTCAGGAATAATACCTGGATACAAAGTGAGGTTTCTTTGGAAGAATCAAAATGCAGAAACTCCTGTCAAAGGCAGTAATTCCAATTTCCTTCCTGCTCTTCACTTCTCCTTGGCTGTTGAGGAGCTCAGCCCTGCTGCCTTCCCAATCAAGGAATGCACTTGAGTGGAGCTGCAGAGCAGCAGATTCCACCCCAAACAGAGCTGGGAAGGACCATTTGTTTCCAGGCTCATTCCCATCCCTGGAAAACAGGAGCGGGGCAGATTGTGAGGTTCAGCTTCCTGACTTGCAGAAGGAATTTGATTTTCTGAAGTAACAAGCACCCAAATCAATCACCCAGCTTGTTAAAAGTGGGGTGGTAAAGGATGCAGAAAGCTTTGAAGCTCCTTTTCCTGGAGGTTTTTTCCTCTTGGAGTGTTCCTCATTCCTGCCTGGCTGCTGCTTTAATAAATAAACTCAGAATCAACAATAACACTCCTGAACATCTCTGGGATGCAAAACAGGCACTAAAACAACATCACTTCTTCATTTAACAGCACCCTGAGATCAATAAAATTCCTGCTGCGGGTCAGAGCAATCACGGAGCAGAGGCGGGGGCAGAGCTGGGAGAGCTTGGCTGGGACTGATTGCAGGAAAAACAAAAACCACTCCAGGTTCAGAGCCTGAGCATGGCTGCTGCAGGTGTCCCTGGGGTTTGAGAAGTCCCTGGCAGGGCGAGGAGAGGTCTGTGATGCCCAGGGTGGTCCCATTTCCCTGAGATCCTGCCCTGGAAAGGAGCTGGCACTCGGCAGGGAGAGGAGTTAATGTCACCTGCACTGGGTGGGTGACACAGCCCTGGGAGCTGCCACAGAATCCTGGAGGGGTTTGGGGTAGAAGGACCCCAAAATCCATCCAGTGCCACCCCTGCCATGGCAGGGACACCTTCCACTGTGCCAGGTGCTCCCAGCCCTGTCCAGTCTGGCCTTGGGCACTGCCAGGGATCCAGGGGCAGCCCCAGCTGCTCTGGGCACCTGTGCCAGGGCCTGCCCACCCTCACAGCCAGGAATTTCTCCCAAAAATCCCACCCAATTCTCCCCTTTTCCAGTTTGAAGTCATTCCCCCTTGTCCTGGCACCACAGCTCCTGGTGCTGAGTCCCTCTCCAGATCTCCTGCAGCTCCTGGCAGGTGCTCTGAGGGCTCCACTCAACCTTCCCTTCTCCAGGCTGAACATTCCCAACTCTCCCAGCCTGGATCCTGTCCCTTTATCAGCTTCACAGCCCTCCTCTGGCCTTGCTCCAACAATTCCCTGTCCCTTTTCTGTTGAGTTTACTTTTATCCAGGAGCCTTTCAAGAGCTGCTGTTGTAGCTGGGGCCAGGCCCAACCCAGAGCTGAGCACGGGCATGAATTTGGATTTATTTAAACCCTGCAGAAAACATAAAAAAACCCTCTCACCCCTCTCCACTTGCTCTTAATTTCTGAATTTCTCGCAGATAATACCTCAGCAGAAACAGGATAATCACAACATTAAACACAGGCAACACAAGAGCCCTGCTCCTGGAATAATCATCCTGCCCACACAAATGCTGCTGCTGTTTCCAGGAGCACAGGGAAGGGAGGGAGCTGAGCTCCATCTGCCTGTGCAAAAGATGCTCCTGTGGCTGGGGGATAAAGCTCTAAAGCTGTGTTGAACCACCACGAGGTGATTAATCCCGGAGGCTGAATGAGCCTCATTAACAGGGAGAGATCAGTGACATTTCCCTCCCCTGGGAGGATTCTGAGGGGAAGGCAGAGCCCTGATCCTGCCGGGATTAGTGGCACTTCTCAAGGGCTCACGGGGTTGTTCAGCACATTTGGAGCTCGTGCTTTGTCTGCTGGGTGCTTTTTTGCCTTTTTTTTTTTTTTTTTTTTTTTTTTTTTTTTTTTTTTCTTTTTGAGCCTTGTAGAAACTTCTCTCAGGGCAGCAATGGGTGGAAAGTCATTTTCTGTGCCACTGGAAACTGCTGCGAGGGCAGTTCAGAGGATTCAGTCAGGGCACAGTTTGGCTTCTGGGAATTTGATTTGTTTGCCTGATGTTTTGCCTCAGCGAGCAGGGAAACGATTCCTTTTGCTGCTGGGTGATCTGTTCCAATAAGAGCAGTGAATTGTAATTATTGCACTGAGGGTGGTGGGGGAAGATTCAGCATGGGGGTAGAACGCCGAACACGAGAGGACTGAAAATCTCCCAGTTTTTGGGGTGATTCTTAATTAGTTTGGCATTTCCCTTCTCCTGCAGCGCCCTTTATTTGAGAACGAGTAAATCTGAGGCTGCTTCGAGGCTGTTGATTTGTTTTTATTATTTATTTTTGCAGCCTGACGGGCACCACGGTCCCTGACCTCATCGTCAGCACCCAGCACCAGATGTGGCTCCTCTTCCAGACCGACAGCGTCAGCAACCTGCTGGGCTTCAAAGCCACCTACGAAGGTAGCCCAGGCTCCCCCTGCCCAATTCCCCCTTTCCCAAAGCATCAGGGACCAGCTGGGTGCAGGGATTTGGGGGAAAAAGGGAACTCCTCTAAATAAATCAAAGCTGGGTGCAAGGATTTGGGAGAAAAAGGGAGCTCCTCTAAATAAATCAAAGCTGGGTGCAAGGATTTGGGGGGAAAAGGGAGCTCCTCTAAATAAATCAAAGCTCTGTAAGATTTTTTTTCCTTAAGAGTTTCCTTTTTTTCCTTAAGAGGTTCCTTTCCTCTATTTTTCCTTAAGAGTTTCTCCTGGGTGGGGGCTGTCCCGTTGCCATTTCAGGTGTTTTATTTGGAAAAAAGTTGGGAATTTTCAGCTGACAGCAACAGACTGTGCCTGTGGGAGGGGATGGGATGGGGAATCCGTGGTTCCAGCAGATCACTGGTGTCAGCTGCTGTAAGCTGGGACTAGGCTGGGCTGTTTCAGGTGAAATCAAAGTTAATATTGGGATTTTTTCAAAGAAACTCCCACAATGCAGCAAGATGGGAGTGCTCAAGTCTGGCCTAAGGTTTGTTGTTGTCAGGTGTTGGTAAAAATAGGGAAATTGTGAGGGAAAATCTCCCTGAGAGGTGCTGGAAATGCCCAGTGGGAGCATTCAGCTCTGGATTTTCCAGCCCCAAATGTACATTTTTCATTTTAAAGGTGTTTCTTTGGCTGTCCTGTTTGCAGCCTCTGTGAATCAGTTGGGTCTCATTTCAGCTCTGGCTCCTTGATTTTCCCCAAGATCACTCCCAAATCTCCATCCCCAACTTTCAGCTTCCCAAACAGATTTTTTTTTCATTTAATGAACAATAATTCTGGATTTTCCAGTGCTTGGCAGAAGGAGTTTGGATTAAGCTCCACTTTCCTGGAGAATCCTTTCCTTCCTCCCCAATGCACAGAGCTGAGGGAAATGCTGAAATTTTTGGGATCCTCGGGCTTCTCTTCTCCCTCTTTTCCTTTAATCCTGGGTGATTTGTTGGGAAAACTTCCCCTGGAGCTGGTGCCTTCCACATCCATCAGATATTCCTGTAGAATTCCCAGCCCATTGTAACAGCTGGGATAAAGGAATCCTTCAGGCCACATTTTTCAGAAGTTCCTGAGAAATTTAGGATTGATTAAAGAAGATCCAGACTCCCATCATTTCCTCCTTCTGAGGGATATTCCCCTATTTGGACTCAAAAAAAACCCCATTATTTCTACTGATGAACCTGAGTTTATGCCAAGCAATAGCATAAAAATAATTGAATTTTATAAATTCCTGTGGTAAGAACAGAAACATCTCAACATGAAAAAAAACCCCACCAAAAACCAGAACGAAGCCAAATTGTAATTCAGCGTTGCATTGTTTTAATAGAAAGTGAGAATTTCAAATTAAAACCAGATTTATGGGCGCTCCCACACTAATTTAATTTGGATTTCTGCTGGAATTGGGAAGGAGCTGACTCAGGTCTGAGCCCCCTGCTGCAGGCAGGGGATGATTAAAGGCTGTTTATTGTCGGGGGAGTGCTGAGCAAGGCTTTGGCTGTGGAGAGCTGCAATTCAACCCCACGGTGCTAAAGAGGCTTAGGAGCTCTGCAGGGCTGGAGCTGGAGATTTCCTCCCCTGCCCTTTGTGCTTTTAATCAAACTTTTTCATCTTACCACAGGAATTGATACAATTGATTTACTTTTATGCTATTGCTTGGAATAAACTCCAGTTCTTCAGCAGAAGAAATAAAGATTTTTTTTTTCTTTTTTCAAACTTTGCTGGGATGAGCTGCTGCTTCCTGCAGCTCTTTTGCCAATTATCCAGGTGGGAATCCAGCCCTGGGTTTATTTTTTTAGGTTCTGCATCTCCTGCCCCTCTGTTTTGTTGGTGTTGGGGTCTCTCAGGAGGCCAAGGGGTTTCCATCCCTCCTGCTCTGCTTTCCCATGAAATTAAATGTGAATTTAATGGCTTGAGTTTGTCACAAAGCAGGAGCCACAGAAGGGCTTGGAGCTCGTGCTGAGCTGAGCTGAGCTCTGCCAGGATCCTGTTCCTGGTGTTTAAGCCTGGCCCAAGGCTCAGGACAGGCTGTGATGATGCTGATCCTAACAAAGCCAGGCCCAGTGCTGCACTTGCTCTGCTGCTTTTGGGTGGCAGGGAGAGGCAGGAAGGGATTTTTCCTTTTAGTTCATCCCCCTCCTTGTTGTGTTTCCTCCATTTTTTCCTCCTTCAGGGAATCCCAGACCAGTTTGGGTTGGAAGGGGCCTTAAAGCCCATCCTGTTCCATCCCATGGGGTCAGAACCAGAGAATCCTTTGGGCTGGAATGAGATAAAAACGTGATCATTTTTATTCATTCTTGGGGGCAAAAACTAAAAAGCAGCAGAAACACCCTGGTCTTGATTCCTCCAAATTCCTACCTGACATCATTAGCTTTAATTAATTAAGCCAAGGTCATTTAAGCACAAAATCCTGTGTGAGAGGTAAAATATTTTCCTGGGTATTTCCTGACTGGGGGTGACATTTGTGGGCTTTCCTCAGTCTCACAAATCCTTCATCCCTTCCAGAAACCAGAGTTTGACTTGCTGGCAGCTCCAAAAATCCTCATTTTCCCTCAAAAACGAGGCAGGCAAGAGCAGGAACTCCCAGGGAGGAGCAGCCTGGATTTGGGGAGGCTGCAGGAGTCTTTTTTCTCATTCCTCACCCCATTTCCCACCCACCACCCTCAGCCAAACAGCACAAAGAGCTCTGCAAAATTCCTGCTGCCACATCTTCCCTCAGAAAACGCCGTTTTGTCAAAAATTTCCTCCTGTATGAATAATATTTGATGGAGAAAGCTGTGAAAGATTCATGTCAACTTGTTTCCTTTCAATAATGTCAAAACACTTGGTTTGGATGTTCTTGTTTAGTTTTGGCTTTTATTATTCTAATGTGGAAATGATTTTACTTTAAACATTCATCAGGAGGAATGTTTCAATCTTATTGAAGTAACATGTTTTGATATTTTTGAATCACTCCTTTTTTTTTTTTTTAATGGAACTTCTGCGCTGCTAAATATTTGATAGATTTTACTCCCTACACAAAGAAATGCAGGAACCAGGGGATTTTTCTCAGGTCAGAAAATGGAATTTCTGAATAAATTCCATTTCCTGACCTCTGTATGGTGATGAAACCTGTGAGCTGTTCACAAGGAGAGGGTGGGAACTGAGAGCCCTAATTCCTCATTTTCCTCCCATTTTTAACCCCCTGATTTGAGCTGGAGTTGTGCAGAGTGACAGGAATGGGTGAAGAGGGAGGAGACCCTTGAGTGTTGCCTTTATTCTCTCTCACCCAAAGGTCAAAATGCTCTGATTTTACCTCACTTGGCTGCATTTTTTCCAAGCTCCTGATGCCCTCAGCACGTCCTGATTTTACTGATGCTGCACATTCCCAGCTCCCTTTGGAATTACAGCTCTGGAACC
Source organism: Pyrgilauda ruficollis (assembly GCF_017590135.1). Classification (NCBI taxonomy): domain Eukaryota; kingdom Metazoa; phylum Chordata; class Aves; order Passeriformes; family Passeridae; genus Pyrgilauda; species Pyrgilauda ruficollis. The sequence goes on from NW_024526377.1 coordinate 4,381,690, forward strand.
TCTGCTTTTCCCTAAGCTGGAGCTGCTTGGTGCAGAATTCCTGTGATTCCCATCCCTGCAGAGCCACCAGCCCAAGCTGAGGGAAACATTTGGGGCTGGCTCTGGGATTTTGGCATCTCTGACCCTTCTGGGGAAGCTCCTGTGACCCTCAGGGGGACGGGGCTGCCACGGCTCAGGCAGGAATTTTCTGAGTCCGTGTGTGGAGGAATTTTGGGGCTGCCGGGATGGGAATTTTATGTCCATTTGTGGACGAGTTTTGGGGCTGCCACAATGGAAATATTTTTGTGTCTGTGTGTAGAATTTTGGGGCTGCCAGGATGGGAATTTCTTGTGTGTATGTGTGGGATTTTAGGGATGCCACAATGGGAATTTTTTGTGTCCGTGTGTGGAGGAGTTTTGGGGCTGCCACAATGGGAATTTTTTATGTCCATATGTGGAATTTTAGGGCTGCCAGGATGGGAATTTTTTGTGTCTATGTGTGGAGTTTTGGGGCTGCCAGGATGGGAATTTTATGTCCATTTGTGGACGAGTTTTGGGGCTGCCACAATGGGAATTTTTTGTGTCTGTTTGTGGAGGAGTTTTGGGGCTGCCACGATGGGAACTTCTTGTGTCTGTGTGTGGAATTTTGGGGCTGCCAGGATGGGGTCAGGCAGGAATTTTTTATGTCCATTTGTGGAGGAGTTTTGGGGCTGCCACAATGGGAATTTTTTTGTGTCTGTGTGTGGAATTTTGGGGCTGCCAGGATGGGGTCAGGCAGGAATTTTTTATGTCCATTTGTGGAGGAGTTTTGGGGCTGCCACGATGGGAACTTCTTGTGTCTGTGTGTGGAATTTTGGGACTGCCAGAATGGGAAGTTTTATGTCCATTTGTGGAGGAGTTTTGGGGCTGCCACGATGGGAACTTCTTGTGTCTGTGTGTGGAATTTTGGGACTGCCAGAATGGGAAGTTTTATGTCCATTTGTGGAGGAGTTTTGGGGCTGCCACGATGGGAACTTCTTGTGTCTGTGTGTGGAATTTTGGGACTGCCAGAATGGGAAGTTTTATGTCCATTTGTGGAGGAGTTTTGGGGCTGCCACGATGGGAACTTCTTGTGTCTGTGTGTGGAATTTTGGGACTGCCAGAATGGGAAGTTTTATGTCCATTTGTGGAGGAGTTTTGGGGCTGCCACGATGGGAACTTCTTGTGTCTGTGTGTGGAATTTTGGGACTGCCAGAATGGGAAGTTTTATGTCCATTTGTGGAGGAGTTTTGGGGCTGCCACGATGGGAACTTCTTGTGTCTGTGTGTGGAATTTTGGGACTGCCAGAATGGGAAGTTTTATGTCCTTTTGTGTCCATGTGTGGAATTTTGGGGCTGCCAGGATGGGGTCAGGCAAGAATTTTTTATGTCCATTTGTGGAGGAGTTTTGGGGCTGCCACAATGGGAATTTTTTGTGTCTGTTTGTGGAGGAGTTTTGGGGCTGCCACGATGGGAACTTCTTGTGTCTGTGTGTGGAATTTTGGGACTGCCAGAATGGGAAGTTTTATGTCCATTTGTGGAGGAGTTTTGGGGCTGCCATGATGGGAATTTTTTGTGTCCATATGTGGAATTTTGGGGCTGCCAGGATGGGAAGTTTTATGTCCATTTGTGGAAGAGTTTTGGGGCTGCCAAGATGGGAATTTTTTGTGTCTGTGTGTGGAATTTTGGGGCTGCCAGAATGGGGTCAGGCAGGAATTTTTTATGTCCATTTGTGGAGGAGTTTTGGGGCTGCCACGATGGGAACTTTTTGGTACAGTTTGGGCTGGGAGGTGAATCCTCACTTGCTCCATGTCCTCAGGGGTGGCTGGAGTGAGGTGTGTTGGTGTCACAGAGTCCTGGCATGGTTTGGATCACACAGGACCTCAAAGCCCACCCCAATCCATGGGCAGGGACACCTCCCACTGCCCCAGGGTGCTCCAGCCTGGCCTGGGAGACACTGCCAGGGATGGGGAATCATCACCAAATGCCAGCAGCCAGAGGGATCCCAGGACATCCACAGCTCCTTCCCCAGGCACCCAGCCCTGGGGACACTGGGGGGACACTGGGGGGACACTGGAAATGAAGCCCCTGCAGTTCCCAGGGCTTGCTCACTGCATTTCCAGGTTCCAGGGTGTGGGAGGGAAGGGGTAAAACAGCCATGGGTGTTCTGAGTGGCAGCAGGGAGCGTCCCCAGCCCCCGGGTCCCTGTCAAACACGCTGATGAATGTTCCAGATCCACTCCTCCCATCCCAGCTCGTTGCTGTTCCTTGAGTTTTCCAGCTGAATTTTCATTTCATGCTAGGCACTGTTGGCCTTGTGCGTTTCTGAGGGGAGGAATGAACAGTTCAGTGCAGCTTTAACACCCAAAATTTTCATTTCCCATCCCTAATATGCAAGTGCAGCTCCTAAACAGTTGGATTTGGAAAGTGTGCAGGAAGATCCGTAAATCCTGGCAAAGTGCTTTCACTGAGAGGCAAAAAACGCAGCCTGTTTCATGAAAACTTTTAATATTAATTTATGTTAAATTATTTTGGAGATGCTTCATTAGCTAGCAGTGAGTTTTCAGCTCGAGATGCAGCAGAAGCTCCGTGACTTCTGCTCAAAATACACCTGGATGTGGAGTTGCCTGGAGCCAGAATAATAATGAGGGTGCTTGTTGTTATTCCAGCCAAATTGGGATATTAGAGGGAGTCATGCAAATCTCAGCTCCCATGATTTGCCTCTGTAAAGGAAGTGTCATAAAAGAGATTTCCAATTTGGTGCAAGAAATTGGAAGCGGGGAGGAAGAGACAGCGAGACTGATCAGAGATGATGGGGATAAAAACCAGAGGATTGGGAGAGGAGTGTGGAGCGGATAAATAATGTGGGAACACTCAGGAGAAATGAAGTTTTTGGGGATAAAAACCAGAGGATTGGGAGAGGAGTGTGGAGCGGATAAATAATGTGGGAACACTCAGGAGGAATGAAGGAATGAAGTTTTTGGGGATAAAAACCAGAGGATTGGGAGAGGAGTGTGGAGCGGATAAATAATGTGGGAACACTCAGGAGGAATGAAGTTTTTGGGGATAAAAACCAGAGGATTGGGAGAGGAGTGTGGGGCAGATAAATAATGTGGGAACACTAAGGAGGAATGAAGAAGTTTTTGGAGCTAAAAAACAGGATTGGGAGAGGAGAGGAACGTAAAGAGATAAATAATGTGGGAATACTCCAAAGGAATGAAGTTTTTGGGGATAAATCCAGAGGATTGGGAGAGGACAGGAGTGAGGAGCAGATAAATAATGTGGGAACACTCAGGAGGAATGAAGGAATGAAGTTTTTGGGGATAAAAACCAGAGGACTGGGAGAGGAGAAGCGTGTGGGGCAGATAAATAATCACTCAGGAGGAATACAGAAGTTTTTGGAGCTAATAGTGATGCAGGGCAGGGAGCCATTTGGAAATGGGATTGAGGGAAGCAGGAGATAACAGGGAGTTGTACCTGGGGTTTATTTGGAGTCCAAATGCACACACAGAGAGAGGGGGAGATTAACTCTGTGTTAAGGGGACAAGGCAGGAATGGGATTTAGGAGAGAATCAGGGTTGGGATGCCACAACCTGTGGGGGCTGCACCAGCTGGGCCTCAGCCCCTTCCCCACACCCAAATTCTCTCTTCCAGCTCCTTCCCCATACCTAAATCCTGTGTTTTCTCTTCCAGCCCCTTCCCTACAGTCAAATTCTCTCTCCTCCAGCCCCTTCCCCACATCCAAATCCTGTGTTTTCTCTCTTCCAGCCCTTCCCTACACCCAAACTCTCTCTTCCAACCTCTTCCCCACACCCAGATCCTGTGTTTTCTCTCTTCCAACCCCTTCCCACACTCAAATTGTGTGTTCTTTCTGTTCCAGCCCCTTACCTACACCCAAAATCTTTCTTCCAACCCTTCCCCACTCCCAAGCCATTCTCTCTCCTCCAGCCCCTTCCCCGCTCCCAAGCCGTTCTCTCTCCTCCAGCCCCTTCCACACCCCAAACCCTGTGTTCTCTCTCCTCCAGCCCCTTCCCAAGCCAAGCCCTGTGTTCTCTCTCTCCCAGCCCCTTCCCCACACCCAAATTCTGTGTTCTCTCTCTTCCAGCCCCTTTCCACACCCAAACCCTGTGTTTTCTCTCTTCCAACCTCTTTCCCACACCCAAATTCTCTGTTCTCTCTTCCAGGCCTTTCCGTACACCCAAATTCTCTCTTCCAACACCTTCCCACACCCCAAACCCTGTGTTCTCTCTCCTCCAGCCCTTCCCTACACCCACATTCTCTCTTCCAACCCCTTCCCACACCCCAAGCCCTGTGTTCTCTCTCCTCCAGCCCCTTCCTAAGCCAAACCCTGTGTTTTCTCTCTCTTCCAGCCCCTTTCCACACCCAAGCCCTGTGTTCTCTCTCCTCCAGCCCCTTCCCAGGCCAAACCCTGTGTTTTCTCTCTCTCCCAGCCCCTTCCCCACACCCAAACCCTGTGTTCTCTCTCTCCCAGCCCCTTCCCACACCCAAACCCTGTGTTCTCTCTCCTCCAGCCCCTTCCCCAGCCAAGCCCTGTGCTCTTTTTTCCAGAGATCGACCAGGGCAGCTGTGGCGATCCCGGCGTCCCCGCCTTCGGCCGCAGAGACGGCTCCGGCTTCCGCCACGGGGACACCCTGCACTTCGAGTGCCAGCCTGCCTTCGAGCTGAAGGGCCACAAGAGCATCACCTGCCAAAAGAGCAGCCAGTGGTCTGCTCAGAAACCTGTGTGTGTTTGTAAGTGGGCCAGCAGCTCCAGAGCAGCGCCCTGTGTCCTCCCTGAGGGGACGCCGAGGTGCTGGCGCCTGCCCAGTGTCACCTTCTGCCAGCTTGGGGACAGGTTTGGGCTCTTCCCTGGGCTGAGCAGGGGAGATTTGGGCTCTGCTGGGCTCCCCCTGCCTTGTCCTGAGGGAAAATCAGCCCTTGGTGGCCAGCATAGGCAGGACACAGCCAAATTCCAGATTTTAACCTGGATTCTGTTTGCAGAGAAAGTTTTGGGCTCTACTGGGCACTCCCTACCTTGTCCTGAAGGAAAATCAGCCCTTGGTGGCCAGCACAGGCAGAACATGGCCAAATTCCAGATTTAAACCTGGGTTCTCTTTGTAAAGAAAAATTTAGGCTGTGCTGGTCTTCCCTGCCTTGTCCTGAGGGAAAATCAAGTCCTTGGTGGCCAGCACAGACAGGACAGGGCCAAATCCACAATTTAACCCTGGATTCTGGTTTTGGCCCCTCATTTTTCCCTCATGATCCAGCCCTCTCCAGGCTCCCTCCTGCTGGGCCTCGGCTTTGCATTTGTTGCCCAAGTTCTCAGCAGGTTTGGGATGCTCTGCTCTCTGTGGTTGCTCAGGATCACATTTTGGGGTGGACGTGGGAGTTCCTGCACAGTCCCCATGGGGTTTTAATGCTGTCCTCTGTAGATATGTTGGGCAGTTTTTTTATTGCCCTGACAGGACCTTCCTGCAGGAGTTTTCCCCAGAGTTTTCCCTCTCTTTTCCCCAGCTGGTGATAACCTCACTCTTCTTTTTATCTCCTTTTCTACTTTGTTGGCTCTGTTAAAATCTGGGCCTTGGAGCAGGGGAGTGAGGCTGAGCCTGAAAAAAGCAGGAGAGGAAAATGCCAGCCCCTTCCCCAGCCAAGCCCTGTGCTCTTTTTTCCAGAGATCGACCAGGGCAGCTGTGGCGATCCCGGCGTCCCCGCCTTCGGCCGCAGAGACGGCTCCGGCTTCCGCCACGGGGACACCCTGCACTTCGAGTGCCAGCCTGCCTTCGAGCTGAAGGGCCACAAGAGCATCACCTGCCAAAAGAGCAGCCAGTGGTCTGCTCAGAAACCTGTGTGTGTTTGTAAGTGGGCCAGCAGCTCCAGAGCAGCGCCCTGTGTCCTCCCTGAGGGGACGCCGAGGTGCTGGCGCCTGCCCAGTGTCACCTTCTGCCAGCTTGGGGACAGGTTTGGGCTCTTCCCTGGGCTGAGCAGGGGAGATTTGGGCTCTGCTGGGCTCCCCCTGCCTTGTCCTGAGGGAAAATCAGCCCTTGGTGGCCAGCACAGACAGGATATGGCCATATTCCAGATTCCTAGGGTCTCTTTGTAGAGAAAGTTTTGGGCTCTACTGGGCACTCCCTACCTTGTCCTGAAGGAAAATCAGCCCTTGGTGGCCAGCACAGACAGGACACAGCCAAATTCCAGATTTAAACATGGATTCTCTTTGCAGAGAGAGATTTGGGCTGTGCTGGGCTTTCCCTTCCCTTCCCTGAGGGAAAATCAGCCCTTGGTGGACAGGACAGCAAATTCCAGATTTAAACCTGGGTTCTCTTTGTAGACAGAAATTTAGGCTGTGCTGGTCTTCCCTGCCTTGTCCTGAGGGAAAATCAAGTCCTTGGTGGCCAGCACAGACAGGACAGGGTGAAATTCAATATTTAAATATGGATTCTCTTTGCAGAGAGGGATTTGGGCTGGGCTGGGCTCTCTTCCTGAAGGATGATCAGCCCTTGGTGACCAGCACAGACAGGACAGGGCCAAATCTACAATTGAAACCTGGATTCTGTTTGCAAAGAAAGTTTTGGGCTATGTTGGGCACTCCCTGCCTTGTCCTGAAGGAAAATCAGTCCTTGGTGACCGGGTTTGGGATGCTCTGCTCTCTGTGGTTGCTCAGGATCACATTTTGGGGTGGACGTGGGAGTTCCTGCACAGTCCCCATGGGGTTTTAATGCTGTCCTCTGTAGATATGTTGGGCACTCCCTGCCTTGTCCTGAAGGAAAATCAGTCCTTGGTGACCGGTACAGACAGGACACAGTAAATTCCAGATTTTAATCTGGGTTCTGTTTGGGAAGTGGGATTTGGGCTGTGCTGGGCTCTCCCTTCCCTTCCCTGAGGGAAAATCAGCCCTTGGTGGCCAGCACAGACAGAACATGGCCAAATTCCAGATTTAAACCTGGGTTCTCTTTGTAGAGAGAAATTTAGGCTGTGCTGGTCTTCCCTGCCTTGTCCTGAGGGAAAATCAGTCCTTGGTGGCCAGCACAGACAGGACAGGGCCAAATCCACAATTTAACCCTGGATTCTGGTTTTGGCCCCTCATTTTTCCCTCATGATCCGGCCCTCTCCAGGCTCCCTCCTGCTGGGCCTTGGCTTTGCATTTGTTGCCCAAGTTCTCAGCATGTTTGGGATGTTCTGCTCTCTGTAGTGGCTCAGGATCACATTTTGGGGTGGAAATGGGAGTTCCTGCACAGTCCCCATGGGGTTTTAATGCTGTCCTCTGTAGATATGTTGGGCAGTTTTTTTATTGCCCTGACAGGACCTTCCTGCAGGAGTTTTCCCCAGAGTTTTCCCTCTCTTTTCCCCAGCTGGTGATAACCTCACTCTTCTTTTTATCTCCTTTTCTACTTTGTTGGCTCTGTTAAAATCTGGGCCTTGGAGCAGGGGAGTGAGGCTGAGCCTGAAAAAAACAGGAGAGGAAAATGCAGCTGAGGGAGGGGAGAATGGAGAGGGAGAAAGCAAAAATGTTGTTTTTAGAAGTGCAGGTGCCAAACTGGGGGGGAATTCCAGTGGAAATGTGGTGTGGCAGGAGCTGATCCATAAAAAGGATGGAGCTGGGAGGGGAAAACCAGATCCTGCAGAGCTGGATGAGGGTCTGGAGTGTGGTAATCACATATCCTCTGAACAGAGAGAGAGATAATTCTGCCAGGATTTTCCTGGGAAGCTGTAAGAAACTTAGAGAAAAGAATTCTCTATTTCTGTAAGCATTGTTTATAATTATATTTCTCCAAAGTACACTGTTCATAACTCACCAATAATATAAAAAGTTTTCACTTTGAGACCAATCAGGTCTGAATTTAGCGAGTCAGACTATAAAAATCACACCTTTTCCTAATAAACAATTCTGTTCTGGAGGAGCTGGGAGAGAACTGGGGGTCGTGGAGAAGGGGGAGAACCAGTTTGAAGCCAGTGCCTTTCTTTTCAAACACTGATTTAAGCTCAGAGAAATGCCTGGGGAAGGGAAGCAATTCCTCTGAGTGCTGCCTTTTCCAGCTGAACTTAGAGAAAAGAATTCTCTCTTTCTGTAAGCATTGTTTATAAATATAGTTCTCCAAAGTACACTATTCATAACTCACCAATAATATAAAAAGTTTTCACTTTGAGACCAATCAGGTCTGAATTTAGCGAGTCAGACTATAAAAATCACACCTTTTCCTAATAAACAATTCTGTTCTGGAGGAGCTGGGAGAGAACTGGGGGTCGTGGAGAAGGGGGAGAACCAGTTTGAAGCCAGTGCCTTTCTTTTCAAACAGTGATTTAAGCTCAGAGAAATGCCTGGGGAAGGGAAGCAATTCCTCTGAGTGCTGCCTTTTCCAGCTGCCATCCCTCCCTTCCTGTTTGGCTTTTTCTCTTTGTAAGCAAATCAGCTGGAGGTGCTGCTGAGGAAATAAAATATTGGAGTTTTTCCTGATTGTCTGAGGGGTGGGAAGTGTTAGACTGGTTCTGTGCTGGTTTTTCCTTTTAATTTCTTGGAATTTCAGGTGACTTTGGACAAGTTGGTGTGGTTGAGGCTCGTGCTGAGAGTTTGGAGTGAGAATAAACCTGTGGTTTGTGCTCAGGGCAACAGAACTGGGTTACAGCAGACTAGAAAGGAGATTTTTGGTAAAATAGGATTATTGATACTGATCAAATCGAGCCCCATCCATTCAAAGCATAGCAGGAGTCTTTCAGTTCAAATAATTCCAGTGTGATCTGTTCTCTGTGGCTCTGGGGATATTTATGGATCAATGAGACAATGTGCAGGCAGTGGGAAAAATACCTCACAGACCCCTCCTGACCTTCACTCCTGATTTCTTGTGCAGCAGGAGGGGTCACAGGACAAAATGTCTGAATTCCAGGTGGGAAATGTTGGGAGACCATCAGATGTGAGGGGGGAAATGAGGGAACCCTTTGCTTCTGTGAAATTTGGGGTCTGGGGGGTTGTTTCTTTGAAATTTGGGTGTTGGGGGGGTTTGTTCCTGTGGGATTTGGGAATCTGGTTGGTTTTGGGGTGTCTGGGGGTGTGTTCCTCTTAAATATGGGTGTTTGATTCTGTAAAATATCAGTGTCTGTTTCTGTACAATTTAGGTGTCTGGATGTTTGTTTCTGTCCAATTTGGGTGTCAGGGTACCTGTTCCTGTACTTTGTGGATGTCTGGGTGTTCATTTCTGTACAATTTGGGTGTCTGGGTGTTCATTTCTGTACAATTTGGGTGTCTGGGTGTTCATTTCTGTACAATTTGAGTGTCTGCATGGCTGTTTCTGTGCAGTTGTGTGTATCTGGGTGCTTGTTCCTGTTCCATTTGCGTGTCTGGGTGTCTGTTCCTGTTCAATGTGGGTGTTTGAGTGTTTATTTCTGTGCAATTTGGGTATCTGGGTGTCAGTTTCTATGAGATTTGGATGGCTGGGTGTCTTTTCCTGTTCAATGTGAGCGCCTGAATGTTTTTTCCCTGTTAAATTCGGGTGTCTGGGTGTCTGTTCCTGTTAAATTTGGATGGCTGGGTGTTTGCTTCTGCAAAATGTGGGTGTCTTGAGTGTTTATTTCTGTACAATTCAGGTGTCTGACTGTCTGTTCCTCTTCACTCTGGGTGTCTGAGTGTTTATTTCTCTACAATTCGGGTATCTGGGTGTTTATATCTTACAGTTTGGGTGTCTTTCTGCACAATTTGGGTGTCTGGGTGTTTATTTCTGTACAGTCTGGGTGTCTTTCTGTACAATTTGAGTGTCTGGCTGTGGGTGATGGCTGAAATTCTTCTCTCTGTCCTGCACCATCTTGCACTGCTTGAACCAGCTCCATAATTCTGTTGTTGTCTTTGAAAATGGCATTTCCAGGGTTGGGGAGTGTGGTGTCTGTCACAGGCCAGGGCAGTTCCATACCCAGAACTCAATTTTGGCCAGAATTTGTTCCTTTTTCTCAGCAAAACTCGGGGTGGGGGAGGCATTGGATAAATGGAAATTGGAAAACCCTTGTGCTCCCTTAGCTGAGGTTTGTGCTCTGATTTGGCGACAGAATATCCTGTGGCTGAGGAGATTATTCCGTTTATAAATGGAGAATCAGCTCCACAATTCCAGCTCTGGAGCTGCTGACACTGAGGATGGAGATGTGGTGAGGGAGAGGGACATCCCAGAGCTGCCAAAACCTCCAGATCCAGGGTGGGAATTGCTGTTCAAACATCCTCGTGTGGAGTAGAGAAAAAACCCCCTCATTTTCTGATTTTGTTTGCAGTGGGAGGCCCCCAAAATTCACTTCACAAGGTTTATTTGACAGAAAGAGCAGGGCCCTGGTGCTCCTGGGGGGGTTCTGCAGTGAAAGAGTCTTTCAAGGATCTTTGTTCTTTCCTTCCCTGCTCCTCCCACCTTTCCCAAATTTTCATCCTGCATTTTTCTCTGGGTGCTTGACCCATGCCAGGCAGCGCCGTCCTGTTCCGTGGGGGATGATTGTGGCACTTGGAGTGACAATAAATGCCATTGTCACCACCTGGGGCAGTAGAGGCAGAGCTCCTGCCTTGGTTTAGGTGCCCTCTGCCAGTTCTGGGAGAGTCACTCCAGAATTTCTGCTGCAGCTTCAGTTTGTTGGGATCAGACTTGGAAAATCCAGGTTTTCTGGACCCGCCTCGTGTCTGGCAGGGAATGAAATGGTGGGGGAGTAAAAGGAGGGGATTTGTGCCCAAGAAATCCCCAGGAGGGGAGGGTCTGCACTGACCCCAGCAGGGTTGGGTTGGCTGGCGTCGCTCAGCAGAGTTTTGGGATTCATGTGGTCATTCCTGGGAAAGTTTGGGGATAAATCTGGGAAAGTTTGAATGGATTGGGAGCAAACACATTCATTTCTGGAAATGTTTGGGTTTGAGATTCATGTGGTCATTCCTGGCAGTGTTTGAATGGATTTGGGGCAAATCTGTTCATTCCTGGGAATGTTTGACTTGGATTGGGATTAATGGGGTCATTCCTGGGAATGTTTGAATGGAACATGTTCATTCCTGGGAATGTTTGATTGGGTTTGGGACTCATGTGGTCATTTCTAGGAATGTTTGAATGGATTTGGGATAAATCTGTTCATTCCTGGGAATGTTTGATTGGGTTTGGGATTGATGTGGTCATTTCTAGGAATGTTTGAATGGAGCACATTCATTTCTGGAAATGTTTGGTTTGTGGTCATTCCTGGGAAGGTTTGGGGATAAATCTGAGAATGTTTGAGTGGATCGGGAGCAAACACATTCATTTCTGGAAATGTTTGGGTTTGAGATTCATGTGGTCGTTCCTGGGAATGTTTTGAATGGATTTGGGGTAAATCTGTTCATTCCTGGGAATGTTTGACTGGGTTTGGGATTAGTGTGGTTGTTCTGGGAATGTTTGAATGGAACATGTTCATTCCTGGGAATGTTTGATTGGATTTGGGACTCGTGGTCATTTCTAGGAATGTTTGAATGGATTTGGGATAAATCTGTTCATTCCTGGGAATGTTTGATTGGGTTTGGGACTCATGTGGTCATTTCTAGGAATGTTTGAATGGATTTGGGATAAATCTGTTCATTCCTGGTTTGAGATTCATGTGGTCATTCCTGGCAGTGTTTGAATGGATTTGGGGCAAATCTGTTCATTCCTGGGAATGTTTGACTTGGATTGGGATTAATGGGGTCATTCCTGGGAATGTTTGAATGGAACATGTTCATTCCTGGGAATGTTTGATTGGGTTTGGGACTCATGTGGTCATTTCTAGGAATGTTTGAATGGATTTGGGATAAATCTGTTCATTCCTGGGAATGTTTGATTGGGTTTGGGATTGATGTGGTCATTTCTAGGAATGTTTGAATGGAGCACATTAATTTCTGGAAATGTTTGAATTGGTTTGTGGTCATTCCTGGGAAGGTTTGGGGATAAATCTGAGAATGTTTGAGTGGATTGGGAGCAAACACATTCATTTCTGGAAATGTTTGGGTTTGAGATTCATGTGGTCGTTCCTGGGAATGTTTTGAATGGATTTGGGGTAAATCTGTTCATTCCTGGGAATGTTTGACTGGGTTTGGGATTAGTGTGGTTGTTCTGGGAATGTTTGAATGGAACATGTTCATTCCTGGGAATGTTTGATTGGATTTGGGACTCGTGGTCATTTCTAGGAATGTTTGAATGGATTTGGGATAAATCTGTTCATTCCTGGGAATGTTTGATTGGGTTTGGGACTCGTGGTCATCCCTGGGAGTGTTTGAATGGATTGAAGATAAACATGTTCACTTCTGGGAATGTTTGAATGGATTGGGAGCAAATATATTCATTCCTGGCAGTGTTTGATTCCATTTGGGGATAAATCTGTTCATTTCTGGGAGCGTTTGGGTTTGGGGATAAACGTGTTCATTTCTGGTTGGTTTTGAGTGGATTGGGGACAAATGTGTTCATTCCTGGGAATGTGTGAGGGGTTTTGGGATAAATGTTTTTGTTCCTGGGTTTGTTTGTTCACACGTGTTTGTTCCTGGGAATATTTGAGTGGATTGGGAACAAATGTGTTCATGGATTTGGGATAAATGTATTCATTGCTGGGTATATTTTAATGGATTTGGGATAAATGTGTTCATTAACATCCCAGTTATTCCTGCCAAAAATATCTGCCACAGGGAAGTGGTGGCTGCCCAGAAATGTCCCCCTGGCCCTGAGGGACAGTCCCATCCCACCTGCAGGAGCTGGATGCAGCACTTGGCAGAGGAGGGAGGAGCGCAGGGTGGGTGAACGGCAGCACCACCAGGCTTTTTTTGGGCCAAAAAAAATGGCCACAAACTTCCACCTTCTTGTAGCCACTGCAAAAATTCCCAAGGGAGTCTGCTGGGAGAGGAAGAGTTCTGTTGGAAATCATGGGAACTCGGGAGGGAAAGGTGCAGAAGCCTTGGAGCATGTCCCAGGAGCAGATGGCTGCAGGATCCCTGGCAGGAGCAGCCCAGCCCTGTCCCAGTGGGGATCAGCAGCTCCCAGTAAGTTTTAAAAAACTTCAGCTCCTTCCCAAAGCCAGTCCCTGCTCCTGCTGGAGTGGGTGGCAGTGAAACCTGCTCTTCCCTGCACATCTATTTTAAATTCAGTGATATTTTCCTCAAGATTTGGTTCACAAAACCTGCCTGGTTTTCATTCTTCTCCTCATACCTGCAGTCCCACCCCCGGACTGAGCTGGGTTTTGTTGGTCTGAAATAACAAAACCCTCCCAGTTAATTTTGCTCCAAACTCCTTCCCTCACCTCCCACTTGCCCTGTGGTGTCACAGGGTTTTCAGGAGGAAAAGGCACCATGAGATGCAGATTTTTTTTTTTTTTCTCCTGCTGAAAACTCCCGCCTGATCCATGTTCACATCCATGTCCCTCTCCCAAGAGCCAAGGAGCTGCTCCTTCATTGTTTCAGAGGCAGAATCCTGGTGGTGCTTGTGATAACCTGAACAAATCGCTGTGCTGGTTCATTCGTGCCGTGCTTTCGCTGCTCTGTGTCTGCTGTGATTTATTCTTTATTTAATAAAGGGATTTTTCTCATTGCCTTTGCAGTAATTGGTCAGCAATAAGGATTATTGACAAATGTAGCAATTATTGACAAATAAAAAAATTATTGACACAGGCAGCTTTTGTAAACAGGCCCCTGTGCTGTGCACATAATGAAATGGCCTCTGCTGGCATTTAACAAGGGTAATAAATATTAATTGCAGCCAGGGCTGCTCCTAGCCCGTGCTGCTGATGGGCAGCTGCAGGCAGCAGGGCTGGCCTCTGTCACGTTGGGAATGATTCCTGCAGCTCAGGGCTCTTTGGGATGCTCCAGCAGCACCAGGCAGGTGCAGCTGGGCTGTCTCCACCCTTCCTGCTGCCATCATCTTCCTCCTGACAGCCTGGCCCTGCCTGTGACACGTTGTTAAACAGCTCCTGGTTTGTCCCAGTGTCCAGCTCCAGGGAGGCTGAGTGGATCAGAGCTGAAACCTCCTTCCACAGCGAGGGAAAACGTCCTTCCAAGTGAAGAAAAACCTCCTTCCACAGCGAGGGAAAACCTCCTTCCATAGTAAAGAAAAGCCTTCCACAGAGAAGAAAAACCTCCTTCCACAGTGAGGAAAAACCTCCTTCCAAGTGAAGTAAAACCTCCTTCCACAGTGAGGTAAAACCTCCTTCCACAGTGAGGGAAAACTTCTTTCCAAGTGAGGGAAAACCTCCTTCCACAGTGAAGAAAAGCCTTCCACAGAGAAGAAAAATCTCCTTCCAAGTGAAGAAAAACCTCCTCTGCTTCAAAAGATGAAGAAAATCATCATCTCACAGACTCCCTGGTCTTGTTCATGAACCTCGTGGCTTCCTGGGCTGGATGTTCCCCTCTGGGATGTGGTTCCAGCTCCCCTCTCCATCAAGGAGAGATTTTTCCTGGCCACAGCTTGGCCCAGTGGCCTTGGTCCTCCAGCTCCAACTCGCCTTTCTCCTCCCTGATCTTATGGAAAATCAAAATCCTCATTTACTTCCCTGCAGTGGAGACTCTGGGAGGTTTTTTTGTTTTTTTTTAATCTGCTCCTCTTTAATCTGTCACTTTGTTTTATCTGGCAAAGGTTAATTTTATATTCTTCCCTCGTTCTGCTCCTCTCCCCTTTGTCAGCAAGTCCTTTCTTGTTTTATTTTCTGAACTGGCGACTGCACCTCTCTCTTGCTGGGCTGCTGGACGTCCTGGCTGAATGCTAATTCACCCCTTTGGATTTAAAAATTTAGAGGAGACACCTCATCCCTGCTGCTGAGACATTTCCCTGGGTGCGAATGAATTTATTTTCAATTTTCCTGAGGCAGATTACACCGTGCTTATGCTGACAGAATTATTTGACAGCATCCCCTGATATTTCAGCGTCTGGTAAAAAGAGAGAGAGAGCCCAAAAAAAAAAAAAAATTCCTGAGGATGTTTTGCAGTTTGTTTTCTCTTTAATCTGCTCTCTTTGTGGCTGAGAGCAGGGAATGGATTGTGCAGCTCCGTGGCCTTGATAACGTCACGGGAACGTCCGAATTATTTGATCCCAGCCCATTAAGTGGTGAGGGGAGACAGAGGGAAAATAACAGAGGGAGGCAGAGCAGTGATCCAAATAATTGTCTAAATGCCAACCCCAAGCCAAGCTCATCCTCTGTGCCAGGAATTAGGGAGATGGATGTTCCCAATAATGGGTTTTTCCAAGGGTGGCGGTGGGGAAAAAGGATGAGCAAAGCATCCATACATAAAATATCCCAAAGTTTGGGCAGGTAGCACTTCAAAGGCAGCCTTGCCTTCCCAAATTAATGGGCCTTGGCAGCTGCAGCCCGGGATAGATTGAGCCCCTGGAGAGCTGGAGGGTTTTTCATGCATGCTCTTCCCCTCAGCTTCGTTTTGAGCC
Source organism: Pyrgilauda ruficollis (assembly GCF_017590135.1). Lineage (NCBI taxonomy): Eukaryota > Metazoa > Chordata > Aves > Passeriformes > Passeridae > Pyrgilauda > Pyrgilauda ruficollis. Next base: position 4,397,049 of record NW_024526377.1, read on the forward strand.
TGGTTTTAATTATTTCTGTGGCAATGGCAGCCTGGTTGGGTGCCTCTTTTTGGGAACCAGCAGAAGTCAGGGATTTATTTGTGGTGGGAAGATCTTCCCCTCCTCCAGGGCTGCAGATTCCTCTGGTTTGTCCCAAACCCCAGCATTTGGGAATGTTCTTGGGCTGTTCCACCTCTCCCAGTGCTCAGCCAGGTGTAAACGACTTCCCAAGGACACAGACAAAGCAAATTAACTCCCAGCTCCTTCTCCAAGCACTCCATTTGTTGCTGTGTCCCACAAATACTCCCTGTGGGACGGGCATGGTGTGGATGGAAGGAGTTTGATGAAGGTAGAGTGGGGGGGAAATGAGCTCAGCAGATGGAAAGGGCAGATTTTATTGTGAGCAAAGCCCTGAGGAGTCTGCAGCACCCAGGGGATGGATGTGTCACCTGTGGGTGACAGGGCTGAGCCAGGGACAGCAGCAGGGGAGGCTGGAGCAGTGCCCAGAGGGACTGAGCTGGTTCCTTGCTCCAGGTTCTGTGCTGGGATGTGGCCACAGCAAAAAAATCTTGAGGTAAAACTTGGCTGGTTTTATTTTGCACTAGCTCGAGTCACCCACTGGATTATTGGGGGGTTTCCTGAGGGGAGAATTCACCTGGAAGATGCCAGATCCCACCTAAGAGGCATTTTCTTCCTGCTGTTCATTGGAAGTCCCTGGAAGGGACTGGAAAAAGGCAAATCCACCCAAAGTCCCAAAGAACGGGTGCTTTTCTTATCCCAATAATAAAAGATTCTGATTTAGTGGTGACCAAAAGATTCTGAATTAATGATGCCTAAAAGGTTCTGATTCAGTGGTGACCAAAAGGTTCTGGAAGATGCCAGATCCCACCTAAGAGGCATTTTCTTCCTGCTGTTCATTGGAAGTCCCTGGAAGGGACTGGAAAAAGGCAAATCCACCCAAAGTCCCAAAGAACGGGTGCTTTTCTTATCCCAATAATAAAAGATTCTGATTTAATGATGCCCAAAAGGTTCTGATTCAGTGGTGACCAAAACATTCTGAATCAGTGATGACCAAAATATTCTGATTCAGTGATGACCAAAATATTTGGATTCAGTGATGACCAAAAGATCTGGATTCAGTGATGACTAAAAAATTCTGATTTACTGATGACCAAAAGGTTCTGATTCAGTGATGACCAAAAGATTTGGATTTAGTGGTGACCAAAAGATTCTGATTTAGTGGTCACCAAAGGCTTCCCTGCTGCTCCTGCGAGGGAGGGAATTAAAGAAAAAATGGAAGGGAATTAATGGAAGATCCAGGGTGGTGTTTTCCCCTCCTGGTTCTTGATGCACCTGAAATGCTGATATTTATATGATGACAGAAGTTCTGTCAGTGGGCTCTGGCAGCCTGGAAATGACATTTTCCCCTGAGCAGAGCCCTCCTGAGGCAGCCTCAGAGCAGGAGCTGGGAGCATCCCAGCCAGGGGGACGCGGGCAGCGACAGCTGCGGGGACTGACGCCACTTTCCCTTTGCAGTCTCCTGCTTTTTCAACTTCACCAGCCCGTCGGGCATCGTGCTGTCCCCCAACTACCCCGAGGAGTACGGGAGCAGCCTGCACTGCGTGTGGCTCATCATCGCCAACCCCGAGAGCCGGATCCACCTGGCCTTCAACGACTTCGACGTGGAGCCCCAGTTCGACTTCCTGGCCGTCAAGGACGGTGGCACGGCCGAGTCGCCCGTGCTGGGCACCTTCTCGGGGAGCCACATCCCCTCCTCGCTGACCAGCAGTGGCCACGTGGCCCGGCTGGAGTTCCAGACTGACCACTCCATGGAGAAGAGAGGATTCAACATCACCTTCACCAGTGAGTGGGTGTTGTATTTGCAGGTGGCAGGGAGGAATGGTGCATCTGATTCCATCTTAGCAGAAGGCTAATTTGTTACTTTACAACACTATATTAAATTAATATAGTGATTTAATTAATTAATATAGTTATTGAATTAAGTTAATATATTAATTATTTATTATTACATTATATACTAAATTAATATAATATTATTATATTATATTAAAGAATACTGAACTAAACGATACTAAAGAATACAGAAAAGATATTTACTCAATGCTAAAAATATAATAATGAAAACTCGTGAAAAGATAATGATAAAAACTCATGACTCTTTCCAGAGTTTCGACACAGCTTGGCCCTGATTGGCCAATGAGTGAAAATAACTCACAAAAGATAATGATAAAAACTCGTGACTCTTGCAGAGTTTTGACACAGCCTGGCCCTGATTGGCCAATGAGTGAAAATAACTCACATGAAACGAATGAAACAATCACCTGTGGGTGAACAATCTCCAAACACATTTCACACATGAGCACAACACAGGAAAAGCAAATGAGCTAAGAATTGTTTTCCTTTTTCTCTGAGGCTTCTCAGCTTCCCAGGAGAAAAATCCTGGGCGAAGGGATTTTTCCAGAGAATGTGAATGCTACAAGTGTGGTGCCTTTTTAGGGCTATCTAAAAAACAGAGACTGGACAAATTTAAAGGAATAAAAAGCAGTTTTATTTATTGAAGGGCTTTCAGGGACATTTAGGATTGACCAAGCCCCCCCAGGGGCTACACCCAAAATGGACAACAGGTCATGGATTTTCACATTTTTATAATTTTGGGGTTTTATAATTTTGTATATTCAGGGTTAATCTTCCAATTACATCTTCAGCTAATGAAGTCATTGACCCCAAATTTGCTCCCCCAACTCACTTTTGTTTCCATCTCTCAGGCCTGAGGCAGTGAGGTGTCCTTGATTGCCAGGCCTGGAGAGGAATTGTTGTGTCTGCCCAAAATGGGAAAGCAGCAGCTCCCACTGTGTGTGGAGTTTGGAGTTATTGGAGTTCTTAGAGCTAAAGAACTGCAGGATTACAAATATATAAAAAACATAAAAGCTCAAATCCCAATGCATCAAGTGCCTCACCCTTCCTTCAACTCTAAATTCGTGTTGGAAACTGCAGAGATGGAGCTTGCTAAAGCTGTTGGCATTCCGAAGTAAACCCCAAAATTGGGGATTAGTTTGGATTTGCAGTTGGGTGATGGAGGATTGGTGGCACAGATTCTTTCTGGCTGTGAAGTTGAAGGCTCCCTCTCAGAGCCTCCTTTCTGCTCAGGGAGCTGAGGTGATGCCTTGGCGGCAGCTCAGGAGGAAATGTTGGGTCTGGGATTGTCCCTGTGTCTCTCAGTCAGTGCCACCCTCGATTCCTGACAGCCAGAGATGCAAAATTTTGGAGAAAAAGGCAAATGTAGCCCTGCCTTGTGTTAGAAAGCCTTGAAATTTCCAGAGAGAGATTTGGCTCTGTGTTAAGTCCACTCCTCAAATCCCCACGGTAATTTTAGCTTCATATAGTCCTGTAATTTTCCAAAGAGCCTTTTTAAACCTCTTCAGCAGAGCTGAGCTTTGTTAGGCTGGCCTTTGGATAAATTAATGGCCTTTCCAGCCCTGATTGCAGAGCCTTTATTTAAAGAGAAATTTAAAAAAATAAATAAAATCAGAGGTTTTAAGGAAGCATTTGCCAAACTCCAGCAGGCTGAGGGCTCCTCAGAGGAGGGGTTTGGGTGAGGGGCTGACACCTCAGGAACGCGGCTGGTGCCTCTCCCTTTCCCCTGCTGGGAGCTCTCCCTTGCATGGGGACATTTTCCCAGGACATTTTTCATCTTTTTTCAGTGCTGGGGTTGACTCAGGAATGAGTTAATTTGTTCTGACTGCTTCGAATTCTGCGCTGAGCCTTTCCCAGACAGCTCCAGGCCCTTCCCCTCAGTCTGGGGGAGGGAGAGGGGGCCAGGGACAGGTACCAGAGCACAGGACTCACTTCCAGCCTCTTTTCCCCTCCAGCCCTGTGGAGAACAGGAGATGCTGAGGGCAGAGATGCTCTGGGAGCCATCCAGAGCTCAGGTGGCTTTGCTCAGGTGCATTGAAGACACTGAAACCTCAGGTGTGGGATTAACCCGGAGCCTTTAATCCCTTCTAGGCTGCTCCTCTCCAAGCAGGAGGAGATGTAGGACATAATTATGCACTTAATGAGGAATTAAGGCCTAATTGCCAAATGTTTGGCTGGTGGAGCTTAAACTGCTGGAGAGGGTCTTAAAACTGAGCCAGGTGTCCCCACAATCCCACGAGGACTTGGTGGCACCTGAGAGATTTCTGTGTGTGCTTTGTTTTCTCCCAGCAGGGCTGTGAATGGAGCTGAAAGGGGTTTAATTGGGATTTTGGGAAAGAATTGTTCCCTGTGAGGGGCTGGGATAGAAGTCCCAGAGAAGCTGGATGCCTGGAAGTGTCCAAGGCCAGCTTGGGCAGGGCTTGGAGCAACCTGGGATAGTGGAAGGTGTCCCTGCCCATGGCCCTGATGAGCTTTAATGTCCCTTCCAGCTCTGTGATGTGGCAGTCACAGAACGTGCTGAGGTTAATTTTTAACCTCAATTTGAGGGTGCAACATCCTAATTTTGGGGACAGGTTGTAGGGAAAAACAAGATGCTGATTGTTCTCTTTTCCTCTTCTCTCCTCCTCCTCCTGGTCTCCTCCTGGCACTGGGAAGGGGAAAAATACAATTTTTCTCAATTTGAGGGTGCAACATGCTAGTTTTGGGGACAGGGTGGGGGGTACAAAAAGATGCTGATTCTCCTCTTTTCTTTCCCTCCTCTCCTCCTCCTCAAAGGGAAAAATTCAATTTTCCTCAATTGCACCCTCAACATCCTTGTTTTGGGGATGGGTTGTGGTGGAAAAAAAAAGATGCTGATTGTCCTCTTTTCTTTCCCTCCTCTCCTCCTCCTCATGATCTCCTCTTCCTCAAAGGGAAAAATTCCATTTTCCTCAATTGCACCTTCAACTTGAGGGTGCAACCTCCTCATTTTGGGGACAGGTTGTGGGGGAAAAAAAAAAAGATGCTGATTGTCCTCTTTTCCTCTTCTTTCCCTCCTCTTCCTCTTCCTCTCCTCCTCCTCAAAGGGAAAAATTCCATTTTCCTCAATTGCACCTTCAACTTGAGGATGCAACATCCTCATTTTGGGGACAGGTTGTAGGGGGAAAAAAAGCTGATTCGCCTTTTTTCCTCTTCTCTTTCCTTCCTCTCCTCCTCCTCCTGGCACTGGGAAGGGGAAAATTCAGTTTTCCTCAATTTGAGGGTGCAACATCCTCATTTTGGGGACAGGGTGAGTGGTACAAAAAGATGCTGATTCTCCTCTTTTCCTCTTCTTTCCCTCCTCTCCTCCTCCTCAAAGGGAAAAATTCAATTTTCCTCAATTGCACCTTCAACTTGAGGGTGCAACATCCTCGTTTTGGGGACAGGTTGTGGTGGGAAAAAAAAAAAGATGCTGATTGTCCTCTTTTCCTCTTCTTTCCCTCCTCTTCCTCCTCCTCCTCTCCTCCTCCTGCTCCTGGCAGCGTTCCGGCACAACGAGTGCCCGGACCCCGGCGTGCCGGTGAACGGGAAGCGCTTTGGGGACAGCCTGCAGCTGGGCAGCTCCGTGTCCTTCCTGTGTGACGAGGGCTTCATCCGCACCCACGGCGCCGAGAGCGTCACCTGCGTGCTGCAGGAGGGCAACGTGGTGTGGGACAACGCCGTGCTGCGCTGCGAAGGTCAGCCCCACCCCTGGGCACCAGCTCCCAACGTGGTTTGGGCTGGGAGGGGCAGAAAAGATCCCATCTCGCCTCTTCCCGTGGGGAGGGATACTTCTGTGTCCAAACCTTGGTCTTGGGCACTGCCAGGGATCCCGGGGTGGCCACAGCTTCTCTGGGAATTCCATCCCAGCTCCTCCCCAGACTCACAGCTGAGAATCCCTTCCCAGTATCCCCAAACCTCCCCTTTCCCTGTTCAGGGCCATTCCCTGTGTCCTGCCCCTCCATCCCTTGTCCCCAGTCCCTCTCCAGCTCTCCTGGAGCCCCTTCAGGCACTGGAAGGAGCTCTGAGGTCTCCTTGGAGCTTCTCTTCTCCTGGTGAGTGTTCCCAGCCTGGTGGGAGAGAGATTCTCTTCTTCTTTTCCTCCTCCTCCTCTTCTCTTCCTCCTCTTCTCTTCCTCTTCTCTTCCTCCTCCTCTTCTTCTCTTCCTCCTCCTCTTCTCCTCCTCTCCTTCTCCCCCTCTTTTCCTCCTCTTCTCTTCCTCTTCTCCTCCTCCTCTTCTCCTCTTCTCCTCCTCTTCTCTTCCTCCTCTTCTTCTTCTCTTCCTCTTCTTCTTCTCCTCCTCTTCTTCTCTTCCTCCTCCTCTTCTCCTCCTCTCCTTCTCCCCCTCTTTTCCTCCTCTTCTCTTCCTCTTCTCCTCCTCCTCTTCTCCTCTTCTCCTCCTCTTCTCTTCCTCCTCTTCTTCTTCTCTTCCTCTTCTTCTTCTCCTCCTCTTCTTCTCTTCCTCCTCCTCTTCTCCTCCTCTCCTTCTCCCCCTCTTTTCCTCCTCTTCTCTTCCTCTTCTCCTCCTCTCCTTCTCCCCCTCTCCTCCTCTTCTCCTCCTCCTCCTCTTCTCCCTCTCTCCTCCTCTCCTTCCTCTTCTCCAGGTGAGCATTCCTTCAGGGAGATTTCTTTGGGGGGGAATTTTGCAGCCTGTTGGGATCCAGAATCTGGGTTCTGCCTGTCAGGTTTCACTCTCACATTCCACAGTGTCCAGCCAACACCTTCCAGGATTTTCCACGCCTCTGGAAGGTGCACAGAGGATTTTGCTGGGGAGGAAGTTTCAGTTCAAATATTCCTGAGCTCTGTTTATTTTCCAATTTTTTTTTTTTTTTTTGTGTGTGTGTGTGGAATGAACGCTGAGGAGTATTTTTATTGTATTTGTTTGATGATCAGTTCTTGTTACAACAGGTGTTTTTCTAATAACAATAACAATAAAAGGTTCTGGTTTAGTGATGCCTCAAAGCTTCACTGCTGCTCCTGTCAGGGAGGGAATCAAACAACAGGGAATGGAAGATCCAGGGTGATGTTTTCCCATCCTGGTTTTTGATCCATGTAAAATATCTGATATTTATGTAATGACAGAAGTTCTGTCAATGAGCTCTGGCAGCTGAGAGGCAGAAATTCTGCATTTCCATCTCCTGGCTGCAACAACCAACCCTGCCGTGGGGGGAGCTGGGCTGAATTAAAGGCTTTAATTCAGATTTCAAAGCTTTTTTAGGACTTTCAAGCTTCTCCTCTGGAAAAGAGAAGTGAAGAAGGAGCTCATTAGGACTGAAAATCTTCCTGTGCCCTGTGTTCTCAGGGAAGTGATGCTCTGCTCTGGTATTTGCAGCAATTTGAATAACAAGTGCTGAGCTCTTGAGAAACAGCCCTGGAATATTGAGAAATAATTGGAGTAATTGGCCCTGCATTGCCTGAGCAGCAAGAATTGCACAATCCTGGCCATTGTCTTTGGGACTGAAGGAAAGACTCAATTGTCTTCAACAGCTTTTATAGGATAAAAAGCTGGACTTCTTGTATTCTTACATAATTTTGCTCCTGTCAAAATGTAGGTTTAATTCAGGGCTCCTGTTACTTTCAAAGCACAAGCCTTGAAATTTACATATTTTTAAGTATGGAAGGGAAACATTCATTAAATAATACACTTCTAATCAAGTTTTATATTTGATAACCTTCTGCCTTCTCCTCCTGATCACTCTGGTGATTTCTTTGACTCACCCTTCAGTCTGGACATTTTAATTACCCTTTTTAAGCAAGGAGAAAAGCCCAGAGATCTAAAGTCCTGTTCAACACTTGAAAAAAAAAAATTAATGGGAACGAAGGAGACAGAGAAAAGGGTGGAAATCCTGACAGGAGACCATGCAGCTTTGGGGCAGAAAGGAAAAAATAATTGCTTTGGAGCCAGCTGGGATCAAATGACTTTCATCTGCCACCCTTCAGAGCAGCAGGGGAGCTTTGGGGCTGGGGCTGGCACATTTTGGGCTGGCACAGGGGCACGGTGACATTGGGGCTGGCCCTGGGTCACTCCTTGGAGGACAAAACCTGGCAGTTCCTGGGGTTTTTGTGCCTCTGGGCTCTCAGACCCGGTGTCCTTTTCCCAGAAAATGCAAGGAAGTGCCTGCAGCTCCTGCTGGTGGCACTGGGGAGCACGGGCTGGAATTAATGCCCTGCTCTGGTGATGTCCCTCGAGGCAGCAAAGCCATGACTCAATTAGCAGGGCTGGGAGGGATTTTCTGGCACCTGAAATGCCAAGCGACCTTGCGGTTTCCTCTGCTTTTATATCCAATCATTATTTTACACCCCGTCCCCTCCGAGCAGGGCCCAAGGTCAGCACTGCTGGCTCCCAGTGGGGCAGTGTCTGCACTTGGAGCTGAAAAGGCAATTTCTGAGCAGTTAATGTTGGTTTTCCATCTGGCTCTGGTGATTTTTAACTCGTGGGGGGACAGAAATGCGGGGAAGGGGTTTCAGAGGTGGGGACATCTCACGGTGCTGCAGCTCGGTGACATTTTTCTCCCCAGTTTTAAAGATGTGGCACTCAGGGACGTGGTTTAGTGGTGGCATTGACAGTGTTGGGCTGGATGAGCCTGAAGGTCTTTTCCAGCTTGGGTAATTGTGTGATTCGTGTCCTTTTTGTGTCCCCAGCACCCTGTGGGGGCCACCTGACGTCACCCAGTGGAACCATCCTGTCCCCAGGCTGGCCTGGCTTCTACAAGGACTCGCTCAGCTGTGCCTGGGTCATCGAGGCCCAGCCTGGCTACCCCATCAAGATCACCTTTGACAGGTGCCCACCACCTCGGGCAGCCCCCAAATTCCCTGGCTTTGGGTGCTTTTGGTGACTGCAAGGTGCAGCCAGGAGAGGGGAGTGAGCTCTGAGGTTCTCCCCTCTCCCCTTTTTAATTTATGAGCTCCTGGCAGGGAATTAAAACTCACCCAGCACTGGGGGGGATGGTTGTGTCTGAACCACTCCTGCTGGTTTTCAGGGGTGTTTTAGACACTTTTTTTGGGGGCTGAGCTGCCACATGGGTGGGGGGAGCAGGAGGGAATGCTGAGTTTTTTGACTTTCCCTGGATTTCCTGGCCCTGGGGCTGGCTGTGTGGGAGGGCTTGTTCAGGGATGTAGATGGATATAGATGCAAATATCCTGAAAATTCAGCTGCTCTTTGGATTCCTGGCAGTGCCAGGAATGCCCCAGAGAGCAGAGAGGAGCTGCCACTGCCACTACTGCTGTGACATTTGGGGCTCCATGGCTCTTCCAGCCCTGTCTCATTTGCTGGCTCAACACTTGGGCAACATCTTAGGTGGGGGCCAGCAGGAGAAGAGGTGAAGGATCAGAAAAAAAGCCCAAACACGTGTGAGGTGCCTTAATGAGACTCAGGCAGTGGAAAAGCTCAGCTCAGACAGCCCCCGTGGTGGTTCCAGGAGGGAATGAGGAGAAAGGAGCAGTGCTGGGGTTTCATTTTCCTCCTGTCCCTTCCAGGTTCAAGACAGAGGTGAATTATGACACCCTGGAGGTGAGGGACGGCCGCTCCTACTCCTCTCCCCTGATTGGGGTCTATGATGGCACCCAGGTGCCCCAGTTCCTGATCAGCACCAGCAACCACCTCTACCTCCTGTTCACCACGGACAAGAGCCACTCTGACATCGGCTTCCAGATCCGATACGAAAGTAAGGGCCCCTTGTTCTTGGGATTCCCTGCAATTCCCTGCAATTCCCTGCAATTCCCTGCAATTCCCCGTCTCCAGCAGCCCCACAGCCTCCTCAAGTCCCCCTGGGTCTCTTTTTCCCCGTGCCAGGCAGCTCACACTGCTCAAGGACAGACCGTGGGAAGCTGCTGCCAGTGGAGGAGCAGTTTCTGCTTTTCCTGGCATCCCAGACTGGTTTGGCTGGGAAGGAAACTCAAAACCCAAAGGCAGGGACAGCTCCCACTATGCCAGGTTGCTCCAAGCTGACCTTGCAGGGATAAGGCAGCCACAGCTTCTCTGGGAATGCCATCCCAGCCCTTCCCCACCCTCACAGGGAAGAATTCCTTCCCAATATCCCATCCAAATTTCCCCTTTTCCAATCTGAAGCCATTCCCTCTCTGCTTGTTTGTAGAAGCTTTTTATTTTTTATTTTACCATCTACAGAATAGTCTTGATGTTAGGAGGCAGAGCTGAGCTCAGAGAATCAGAATATCCAGAGCTGGATCCCACAGGGATTGTGGAGTCCAACTGCTGGTCCTGCACAGGACAGACCCAAGAATCCCAGACCAGTTCCTCTCTTCATTTCCTCTTCTCACTTTGGGGATTTCCATCTCTCCATCCCTTCATTTCAAGCATTTCCCTCTCTCCATTTCATCCTCTCACTTTGGGGATTTTCCTCTTACTTTGAGGATTTCCCTCTGTCTATTTCATCCTCTCACTTTGGTGGTTTTCCTCTCTCCATTTCCTCCCCTCCCTTGGGGCATTTCCCTCTCTCCATCCCCTCATTTCAGGGATTTCCCTCTCTCCATTTCCTCCTCTCGTTTTGATGATTTCCCTCTCTCCATCCCCTCATTTCAGGGATTTCCCTCTCTTCATCCTCTCACTTTTGGGATTTTCCTCTCTCCCTTTCCTCTTCTCACACTGAAGATTTCCCTCTCTTTATCCTCTCACTTCAGAGATTTTCCTCTCTCAATTTCCTCCCTTTCCTTGGAGCATTTCCCTCTCTCCATCCCCTCATTTCAAGGATTTCCCTCTCCCTTTCCTCCTCTCACTTTGAGGATTTCCATCTCTCCATCCCCTCATTTCAGGGATTTCCCTTTCCTCCTCTCACTTTGAGGATTTCCCTCTCTCCATCCCCTCATTTCAGGGATTTCCCTTTCCTCCTCTCACTTTGAGGATTTCCCTCTCTCCATCCCCTCATTTCAGGGATTTCCCTTTCCTCCTCTCACTTTGAGGATTTCCCTCTCTCCATCCCCTCCCTTGGGGAATCCCCTCTCTCCCTTGCACCCTCTGACTGTGTGATTAACCAGCAATACTCAGGACAATCCCGTGGGTGGGCTGAGCTGCCCCTGAGCTGCTCGGTGCCCAGCTGAGGGCTGTGACCCTGCTCTTTGTGCCCAGCTGTGAAGCTGCAGTCTGACCACTGCCTGGACCCGGGCATCCCGGTCAACGGGCAGCGCCACGGCAACGATTTCTACGTGGGAGCCCTGGTGACATTCAGCTGTGACCCTGGCTACACCCTGAGTGACAGCGAGGCCCTGGAGTGCGAGCCCAACTTCCAGTGGAGCCGGCCCCTGCCCAGCTGTGAGGGTGAGGAAAGCTCTGGTCCAGCATCTGCAGGGTGTTCTTGGTGTTGGGAGGCAGAGCTGAGCTCCCAGGGTGGGAATACCCAGAGTTGGTCCCACAGGGATGGTGGTTCCAGCTGCTAGAAACCCTTCCCATGCTGGAAAGCTCCCAGTGGAATTTAATCCCTGGGTTTTGGTGCATCTGTCCATGTATTTTGGTGGATTTTGGCCAACAAAACCCAATTTGGGTTGGTTGGATTTGGGTCGATCAGTCTCTTTTTGTTGGATTTTCCCATGTTGGGTTTTGGCTTTATTTCTTCCTTCCAGCTTGTGAAAGTTTCTGGATTATTAAACTCTTTTTCTCCTTTTTTTGTGTGTTTTTAGCTCTCTGTGGGGGCTACATCCGTGGCTCCAGTGGCACCATCCTCTCCCCAGGCTTCCCTGATTTTTATCCCAACAACTTGAACTGCACGTGGACGATAGAAACATCCCATGGGAAAGGTGAGGAGAGGACTGAGGCAGTGGGAGAGAAACTTTTCCCTGTGGGAACCAAGAGTTCCTCTCAGGAATGATGATTCCATTGTCCCTGGACAAGATCCAGAGGGTTTTGATGTCACATCTTCATCCTTTTCAAGAGAAAATTCTTATCAAACAGAGCCTGTGCTTTGTGTTATCTCCTGTTCCAGACCTTTGTGGCCCCATCCTGAAAGTCAGGATGTGGATGCAGATATCCTGCAACCATTCCCTGTCACAGAGAGGGATCTGCCCCCTCTGAGGAATTTGTGGAGGAGTTCAGCTCCTCCCCTCCCAGGTTTTTTGGGAATATCTCCCACATGGCCACCACACGAGTCCTGGAATTGCCCCAGCTGCTCCAACAATTATTTTCCTGTGACACTTTATAGACTCCCAGGCTGTGCAAGTGGAGTTTAAAAGCAGCTTAATTTTAAAGGTATTTAAATGCCTAAAGAGAGACCATTATTTTTAATCTCACTGCTTCAAAGTGATTTCTTTCCCCTCTAATTTGTTTTGCTGTTTCTTCTGCAGAGAATGGGGGGAGAAAATAAAAGCCCAACCTTGTGTTTGCAGAGATGTTTTGTGCCACAGTAAATTGCAGACCAGAGCAAAGGTTTAATTGGTCACAAATCCTTTAAAATGAGTTTATAATTAGCCCTTTTTGCTACAGTTCCACAACCCTTCAGTGCTGGAGGAGCCTCGTGCCCTCTGCTTGGAGTTTTTACTTTAAAACCTTGGAATTTGGGCATGTTCTCCAGGATAACTGAATTATTCTTGTGCTAATTCCAGAGGGGTGGTGTTATTTCTGTTCCTTAGGCTGGATTTGCTAAAACTGAGGGTTTAAATTTGCTGTCAGGGGAGAATAAAGTCATTTTGCATTCCCCACATCCCAGTTTTCAGTTCAGATCTATTTCTGTTTTGTGCTTCTGATGGAAATAACAAACAATTTGGTAACTCTTGGAAGTTTCCTGCTTTTGTGGAATTTTGCAGGGGGGGGGGGAAAGAGTGAGACTAAAAATATTCTCCACAGAATGGATATAAAGAAAGAATTATCAAGGTCAATCCTTATCAAGCTTTGGGTCATAAAAATCCTTCTGAGACCCTGAAGGGCAGTGAGGGATAAAGGCTGGGATGATCCCACAATTCCTTCGTTCCCAATCCCATGGGAAAAATTCCTTATTGGTTTCCAGCCTCTCTGACCTTCACTTCTTGGAAGGGAAGAGCTCCATGTGAGCAGCAAACCTCCAGGAAGAACTTGGGATAAATAAATGGAATTTTCAGCTGGAATTTGATGCTGTGGGGTTGGATATTGGATCTCCAGGGCTTTCCCTGATCTCCAGGAATTAATAGGGAATGGGCAGCAAGGAGGAGGATCTTCCTCTGGGCTTTCTTTGCAGGTTTCCTGCTGTTTCTTTGGGATGCTGTATTTTGGGAATGGTGGGATGCAGAGCCAGCCCTTGGGGTGGGAATTATTGGCTTAAATGAAATAACCTGGTCAAACCAAGCAGGGGTCTCTCCCAAAGCCCAAATTCCATCCTTGGGTTTCCTGGAGGGGTCTGTGTCTCTCCAGAGGGGTTCTGAGCAGGATAAATCCCAATCCTACACCAGCAGGGGCTCGGGAGCCTGCCCTGAGCTGGGAGATCAGGATGGAAAAATCCATCTAAATGCAAAAAGGCTTTTTACTGCTTGGCATCTCCTTGCCTTGTTAAGTCGGTGTGACAATGCTGTGACAGAGTTCCTGAGCTCAGATCCTGCCTGGCTCTGCTCTCACTGCCGTTTTTTTGTTAGTTTTTGGTGTTTTTTTTTTTATTATTATTTTATTTCCAAGCTGGAATTATTTTCCAGAGAATGAGTGTTTCTAATGGTGTTTGAATTCCAGCATGAAAAATCACCTCGCTGGAGGCTCCTGCAGGAGCCTGAAGTGCTTCCCATTGTGTGTCTGGAGGTGTGAAGGGGACTTTAAGTAATCCATTACTCCTCTCTGGCTCATTTACAAATGCAGCAAGGTCACAGCCTTCTCCCCAAATGTTTCAAATCGTTCAAATTGAATTTGGGAGGAAAAGGCAAAATAGTTTTGCTGTGTTTGGCTGGGATTTCCGTGGCTGGGGCTGTTGTGGGGTTTATTTTGGGGAAGAAAAGGTGAATAAAAAAGTAGGGTTTAGGGGAAGTGCCCCTTCCTATGGTAGGGGGATGGAATAAAACAATTTTAAAGGTCATTTCCACCCAAATCATTCTATGATTCTCTGATTCAGCCCATCATGGGAAGGTCCTTGCAGCTGCACCACTGACACACTTCTGGAAAAGCCTCCCTGACCTTGAGGCTGGGTTTAAATCCTGGTTTTCCAGGCAGGAATTCCTTCTGGAACACGCTTGGCCCTCCCATCTCCAGCCTTGCTGCTCTTGCTCTCCATTTAAAAGTCACTTTTAGAATAAAAGGCTCCCCTGGGCTGCTCCCTCAGCTGCTGCTCTGTCCCTGGAGCAAGTTTGTGTCATCCCTCACAAGGGCACAGGAATCCAACATTTCCAGAGCCTGTCCCTGCTCTGGGCCTGCTCCCACACCCAGGATTTAGGGGTTTTATTCATTTCATCTCCACCAGAACAAAATCCATGAGATCTCAGAGTGATCTCCTGCCTGCCCTCGGTGGGAAGCAGGGAATGCTGTGGGATGACTCCACCTGTGGTTCCCCCCTCCTCTGCAGGTGTGTTCTTCACCTTCCACACGTTCCACCTGGAGAATGGCCACGATTACCTGCTGATCACAGAGAACTCCAGCTTTGCCCAGCCCCTGAAGCAGCTGACGGGCTCGCGGCTGCCGGCGCCGCTCAGCGCCGGGCTCTTCGGCAACTTCTCGGCCCAGATCCGCTTCATCTCCGACTTCTCCATGTCCTACGAGGGCTTCAACATCACCTTCTCAGGTGACAGCAGCTGCCCAGCGCCTTCCTTCTGTCCCTCCCTTCCTTCTGTCCCTCCCTTCTTTCCCTTCTTTTCTTTCCCTTCCTCCTCACTTCTTTCTTTCCCTCCCTTCTTCCCTTTTCCCTCCCTCCCCTCTTTCCCTCCCTTCCTTCTGTCCCTTCCTTCTTTCCTCCCCCTTTTCCTCCCCCTTTTCCTTTCCCCTCCTTCCCTTCCCACTTTTCTGTGGATGATTTGAGTTTGGAGGGACCTTAAAGCTCATCCAGGCCCTGCCCTGCCCAATCTCCCACTATCCCAGCTTGCCCCAACACCTGGACACTTCCAGGGATGGGCCACCCCTTCTCTGGGGTGCCAGGGCCTCCCCACCCTCCCAGTAAAATAATTTTCCATTGATTTGGGTCACTCCTTTTGTCACCCAGTAAATTATCCCAGTATTAAACCCCAGTGTGTCCCAAGAAATTTTCCTGGTGTGTCCTGAGAAATTTTCCCAGTATGTCCCAAGACATTTTCCCAATGTGTCCCAAGAAATTTTCCCAATGTGTCCCAAGAAATATCCCCCTTGCAGCCCCCATACAGCCAGGGGGAACAGTTCTGTCTGTCCTGGATCACAGGAATGGACCCACTGGAATTAAACCCGTCTCCAGTCTCCCTCCTCCCACCTTCCCCTTCCCTGCTCTGTTTATGGACAGCTCCAGCTCAGGATTTTTGGGGAATGCTGTCCCTGTTTCCCCAAACACCTTCTCTGGTTTTAGAGCAGAATCCCTGCAGCAGGGCCAGCATTTCCAGCACAGGGACAGTCAGATGGGATCCTTTGGAAGCAGCATGGAGCAATCTGCACTGCTTGGGTCAGGAGCAGGGCAGGGCTGGTCCCCCTTGTCTGTCTGCTCCCTCTTTTTGCCTCTGGATGCTCCTCCAGTGCCCCTCCTGAGCCTGCAGCCTGTCCTGGATCTGTCTCTGCTCTGGGGCCAGCCTGGCACAGCTGGGAATGTTCACCTGGAGAGGAGAAGGATCCAGGGAGAGCTCAGAGCCCTTCCAGGGCCTGAAGGGGCTCCAGGAGAGCTGGAGAGGGACTGGGGACAAGGATGGAGGGACAGGACACAGGGAATGGCTTCAAACTGGGAAAGGGGAGATTTGGGGATATTGGGAAGAAATTGCTCCCTGTGAGGGAGGGGAGAGGCTGGGATGGATTTTCCCCTGGATCCCTGGCAGTGTCCCAGGCCAGGCTGGACAGGGTTTGGAGCAGCCTGGGACAGTGAGAGGTGTCCCTGCCATGGCACTGGAGGATTCTTAGTGTCCCTTCCATGATTTTATCATGGAAATCCATTTTAATAGTGGAAAACCATTCCATGATTTTAACCAGGCTGGGTTTCCATGATCCCACTGGCACTTCCAGGGAACTGGAAAATGCATTTTCCCTGCCTGGGCTGGCTCAGTTGCTCTGCTGTGGTACCAGATGGGAGCTCCCTCCTGCTGCACCCAGCAGGGCTCTGAGGGATCCAGATTTTCCTGACTCCAGGAGTCAGGAGGAGGCTGAGGGAAACCATTCCTGTCCAGAGAAGTTCCAGCAATCCCATGCTGAGCTGTGCTTGCTCAACCATCATGGTGATGGTGGCTTTGAGTGCGTGTGGCGATCCAAAGTGCAGATTTTTCAAAGGAAATCCTGATTTTTCAGCAGTTGTCAGTTAGAATGAGTGCAGGGACTTGGAGAAGGACCCAGAAAAGTGACATGTGGCACTGCAGGGCAGCTCATGGCACTGGGGCAGCCTCTGGTTGAAGGGTGGGAGGTGTTTGACTGTGTCCTCTGGGCTGGAGTCCTCCAAATGACTCCCAAGTGCTCCCATTCCAGGGAATGTCAATCTTTGCTGCCTGAGTGCCCCAGAAGCCATTCCCTACAACAACCAGTGAGGGACAGGAGCTTTATTGCTGTTCTTGCCTCTGTCCCTGTGTCCTTCCCAGTCCTGAGCTGCCACTTCAGCACCCAGGGAAGGAGAGAAATTCCCATTTTTCCTGTGGAGCTTGGTCTGGCACCCTCCCTGACGGGCAGAGCTGTTGCCATAGATGCAGCTGAAACCTGGTTCCCAGTGCCTTTGTTCCTGGCCTCTGAAGTCAGGGATTTGGATGTGGAAACCAGTCAGAAAATTTCCAATTAACTCCCATTTTGATGAGGGGAAAATGGCTTTTTGCCTTTCAAAAGCTCGCCTCTAATTATAACTCTCATTTTCAGTGTATTTCAAGGTTTCTTTCCTATCTTGAAAGGCAAAAACGGGAGTCAGTTCTATTTTTAGCTTCCTTTACATATATATATATGTTAACATACAGGCTCTGGACTTGGAGATTTTGCCAAAAACACCCTCAGAAGAGTTTTCCTTCAGGCTGGTTTGGGGTCAGAGATGTGAGTTTGGCTGTTGGCCAGAATCCTACGTGACCTTTCTTGGAGCAGCAGCTTCAGTGTCCTCCTGCATTCCCTGAGCAGGATCATCCATTTCCAGGATTAGAAATGGAGAGGCAGCAGAAATCCCACCCGGATCAATCCATCCTCACTGGGCTGCTGCAGAGGGACAGTGACAAATCCCCATGCCCACTGGTGTCACTGTGACAGGAACTGGGACCTGTTGCCTTCGGAGGTGGTTGAGATGCAGGTGCTGGGGGGAGTTGTAGGTGGAGGGGGAAATTGGGATCCTCATGGATTCAGTGCAGCTGGATCAAGGCTCAGAGCTCCTTTGGATCTTCGTGTCATTTACAGGGAGGACAGAATCCTTGAGCTGTAGGTGGGGATGAAATCCAGGTGGATTTTCACAGCCTGGAATACTCATGGATTCACTGCAGGTGGATCAAAGCTCCCTTGGATCCTTGTGTCCTCTCCAGGGAGGACAGAACCCCTGAATTTTAGGTTGGGCTGAAATCCAGGAGGGTTTTCAAGGCCCAAACAGGATTCCATCCTCATGGATTCACTGCAGCTGGATCAAAGCTCCCTTGAATCCTTGTGTCCCCACTGTGGAGGACAGAACCCCTCAGTTTTAGGTGGGGGTGAAATCCAGGAGGGTTTTCATGGCTTAGAATCCTCATGGATTCACTGCAGCTGGATCAAAGCTCCCTTGGATCCTCGTGTCCTCTCCAGGGAGAACAGAACCCCTGAATTTTAGATTGGGGTGAAATCCAGGAGGGTTTTCATGGCCCAAACAGGATTCCATCCTCATGGATTCACTGCAGCTGGATCAAAGCTCCTTTGGATCCTCATGTCCTCTCCACGGAGGACAGAACCCATTTACCATCCCAAAAAACCCATCTATCCCCTCCAGAATACGACCTGGAGCCGTGTGACGAGCCAGAAGTGCCAGCCTACAGCATCAGGAAGGGGCTGCAGTTCGGAGTGGGGGACGTGCTGACCTTCTCGTGCTTCCCGGGGTACCGGCTGGAGGGAGCGGCCCGGATCACCTGCCTGGGCGGGAGACGGCGTGTGTGGAGCTCGCCTCTGCCAAGGTGTGTTGGTAGGTGGTCATGTGCTTTCATTTTGCTTGGCTGGTCCCGCTGTGCTGCACTGTTGAGGTGGGCAGGGATGGATGGGAGCACCCCTGGGATGGGTGACATCCTCTGGGATGGAGGGGTGACATCCCCCAGGTGGCTGTGTGGGATGGAGGGGTGACATCCCCGGGGTGGATGGCTGATATCCCCCAGGATGATGGGAGCACGCCTGGGATGGAGAGGTGACATCCTCTGGGATGGTTGGGAGTACCTCTGGAATGAGTGACATCCCCTGGGATGGAGGGGTGACATCCCCTGGGATAGAGGGGTGGCATCCTCTGGGATGGTTGGGAGTACCTCTGGGATGAGTGACATCCCCTGGAATGGATGGGAGCACCCCTAGGATGGGTGACATCCCCTGGAATGGAGAAGTGACATCCCCTGGGATGGAGGGGTGACATCTCCCAGGATGGAGGGATGACATCCCTTGGAATGGATGGGAGCACCCCTAGGATGGGTGACATCCCCTGGGATGGAGGAGTGACATCCCCTGGGATGGAGGAGTGACATCCCCTGGGATGGGTGACGTCCCTGGGATGGAGGGGTGACATCCCCTGGGATGGAGGGGTGACATCCTGTGGGATGGTGACATCCCTGGCTGTGTGGGATGGAGGGGTGACATCCCCGGGGTGGATGGCTGATATCCCCCAGGATGATGGGAGCACGCCTGGGATGGAGAGGTGACATCCTCTGGGATGGTTGGGAGTACCTCTGGAATGAGTGACATCCCCTGGGATGGAGGGGTGACATCCCCTGGGATAGAGGGGTGGCATCCTCTGGGATGGTTGGGAGTACCTCTGGGATGAGTGACATCCCCTGGAATGGATGGGAGCACCCCTAGGATGGGTGACATCCCCTGGAATGGAGAAGTGACATCCCCCAGGATGGAGGGGTGACGTCCCCCAGGATGGAGGGGTGACATCCCTGGGATGGATGGGAGCACCCCTAGGATGGGTGACATCCCCTGGGATGGAGGAGTGACATCCCCTGGAATGGGTGACGTCCCTGGGATGGAGGGGTGACATCCCCTGGGATGGGTGACGTCCCTGGGATGGAGGGGTGACATCCCCCAGGATGGGACCAATCCAGAGCAGGGATGGGGGAGCTGCTCCAGGCCTTGGGAAAAAGATGTCACACCTTTATTTTGGTGTAGAATTTCAATAGGAAATCGTTGCCAGCTCTGCTCACCCAGAGCCTGGGGGATTCCTCCAGGGCAGGGCTCTCACCTGGTGGCCAGACCTGCTCAGGAGATGGTCCTGAGCTCTGGGTGACCCTCGAGGGCCACTGCAGGGCAAAGCTCTCCAGCAGAGCCAGCTGCTGCCTCCTCCCAGCCTGTGGTGCTGAATTTCCCAGCTCTGCTGAGCTCTGGGGCCTCATCCTGCTGGGACAGGCAGGAATAACAATCAGGCTGCAGATAAAGCTCATCAGGGGAATGAAAATCAAAAATACAAATCATTTCCAGAGCTTTGAACTGAAGCTTCAGACAGCAGCACCAAGTGGACATCCTGGCTGCTGTTCCTGGCTCAGAATTAACAGCTTGGGTTTATCATAACAGGGCAAACTCAGGGCTGATGGCCCAGAGCTCTGTGGCAGGGTGACAGCTCTGTCACAATGTCCCCACTGCCTGCTCGGGTCTGCCTGGATAGGGATGGAAATGGGAGACTGGCTCGTTAAGATCACAGGAGATTTAATTGCTTTTCCAGACACTCTGTATTCAGCTGCTGTCCTAGAGATGGTCTGGGGAGAACTCAGAGTGGTTTTGTTCCTTTGTCCAAGCCCTCTGGCCAGGACAGCTCCCTGAGATGTCCCCAGCATTGTCCCTTAGGAATCTGTGCCAAAATCCAGCTTTTCATCCATGGCAAGAGCAGAGGACAAAGTCAGCTCCAAAGAGCCTCCTCTGGGTGCATCTGCTGCTGCCTCCTTCCTTAACCCTTCCCTGGAGGAGCAGCAGAGCTAGGAGCTGCCCTGGGATGGTTCCTTCAGCTCCAGGACCTGCCCTGGGATGGTTCCTTCAGCTCCAGGAGCAGCCCTGGGATGGTTCCTTCAGTTCCAGGAGCTGCCCTGGGATGGTTCCCTGAGCTCCAGGAGCTGCCCTGGGATGGTTCCTTCAGCTCCAGGACCTGCCCTGGGATGATTCCTTCAGTTCCAGGAGCTGCCCTGGGATGGTCCCTTATCTCCAGGAGCTGCCCTGGGATGGTCCCTGATCTCCAGAAACTGTGAGGACTCAGGGACATTAGATTGATGCCAAAAACTGCTCTCGGGGGACTTTGGAGTGCCCAGCCTTGCCTGCACAGCCCCAGAGGAGCAGGCAGTCAGTGTTTGACAGCAGAAAATCTTGCAGGGTAAACAGGCTGGGAAAACAGTGAGTCACGGCTCGCTCGTGTGGGAGCTCGGCAGGAGGAACAGAAAATCCTCAGCGTGGGGTTGTTCTGAGGCAGATCCACACAAATTTATACAGATTTCCCACAGATTTTCTGCAGGTCCACACAGATTTCACAGAAGTTCACACAGATTTATATCTACACAGATTCCTCACAGATCCCCCCCAAATTTCCACAGATTTCCAACAGATCCACACAGATTTCACAGAGATTCACACAGATTTACATTTACACAGATCCCCCCCAAATTCCCCTTGATTTCTCACAGATCCACACAGATTTCGCAGAGATTCACACAGATTTATATTTACACAGATTCCCCACAGATTCACACAGATCTCCCCTAAATTCCACCCAGATTTCCCACAGATCCACACAGATTTCACAGAGATTGACACAGATTTATATTAGCAGAGATCCCCCACAGATTCACCCAAATTCCCACAGATTCCCCACAGATCCACACAGATTTCGCAGAGATTCACACAGATTTATATTTACACAGATTCCCCACAGATTCACGCAGACCTCCCCCAAATTCCCCCTGATTTCTCACAGATCCACACAGATTTCACAGAGATTCACACAGATTTATATTTACACAGATTCCCCAAATGATGCCCCCCAGATTTAAATTTACACAGGTTCTGAAGGAGGAGAGAAGCCTGGCTGGGAAAACGTGATGGCAAAGGGGACAGTCTGCAGGTTGTAGTGGATCACAACAGGTTGTAGTGGATAACAACAGGTTGTAATGAATAACAACGGGTTGTAGTGAATAACAACAGGCAGAAGCCCCTTTCCTTGCTGCTGCAGGAGGGGCTGAGCAGCTGTGGCCTTCAGAGGAGTCTCCTGCATGTGTGGCGTGGCCAGAACACGCGTGGGGTCACTGAAATGTGCCTTTGTGTCTCGGTGCAGCTGAGTGTGGCTCGTCCGTGACGGGAACCCAGGGTGTGCTGCTGTCCCCCAACTACCCCCTGAACTACAACAACAACCACGAGTGCATCTACTCCATCCAGAGCCAGCCTGGCAAGGGCATCCAGCTGAAAGCCAGGACCTTCGAGCTGGAGGCAGGAGATGTCCTCAAGGTAATTCTGGCTCAGGAGAGCAACGTCTCTAAATGCTCTAAAATTTTGATGGGATTAGGTGGGAGTGACCTCTTTGTCACCCCAGTGTCATGGAGTGATTGCCGTGGCAGTTTGGAAGACTAAATTTCCCCCAGACCAGCTAAACTTCATCTCCCACCTGTGGGATTGCACAGGAAAATCTCCTCATCCATCAGAAGGGTGAGGGTTTGAGCATTATTTTAGTGCTTTGAAGAATCAAGGCTGGTTTGTCCCAAAAAGGGGCTGATTGAAATGCAGAACTCCAGACTCTTCTGAGATTATTCAAGCTCCAGGACTCTGTGGAGGAGGAGACAAATCCAGGCTGAGTTTTTTTATTAACCAAAAGAATGGTTTTGAAGGAGGCATTAATATTGCAAGGATGTGCTGAGCCATCTTCCCAGGAATGCCTCTGTCCTCATTGAAGTGTCACACTCCAGGAGAGATGTAATCCACGTTTCCAGCTCAGAAATGACTGGAAAGAGAGAAAGATTTCCTGTTAATGCAAGGAATGTACTCCTTGTCAGAGGAATTACGTTCTCTCAGCAGGTTTGTCATCAGCTGCTCATCTGAGGAAAGTTCCTATCGATCTCCACTGGTGAGGAGCTGCTCTTGGTCCTCACAAAAGGAAGGAAGAAAAAAAAAACCATTTGTGTTTTTCTTAAATCACAGTGAATTCAAGGCTCATCTCTGAGTCAGTCTGGGGGGAAAAACGTGGGTTTTTTCAGTAGCTGCTCCTTGGGAAAGAGAGCTGAGGAGATGCAGCTCTGTGTGCAGAGTAAACCAGGGCTGAGGAGGAGGGTGCAGATCCTCCAGGGTGGAAATCCTGCTCCTCAGGTGGGCAGCACTGTGGAGTTTCAAGTCAGACTTTTAGTTGAGATCCCTGGATCTCAACCCACATTGCCTGAAGGATTTGTCCCTGTTTGCACTTGTGGATCCAGGGACCACTGCTGGATCACCTGTGGGACAAATCCTGAAGGGTTAGAGTTGCTTTTCCAGCTTGATGCTGGAATTCAGAGTAGGGTTGGTTCTTTCCTTCTCTTTTCCCTCCAATACCCAGGATCAGCTCAGTGCCAGGAGCAAATTCCTTGATTTGAGGTGACCCCAAATCAGGGCATTTATCAGGAGCTGCTGGCTCTTCCAGGAAGCTGCTCCATCAAAAAAAGCCAAAGGACAGCCCAGGGTGTTGCTGTGAGCAGAGCAGGGGCAAGGTGGGATAAATTCCTCATCATTTCTCTGTTCTAGAGCTCAGTGAAACTGCAGAGAAATCCTGGAATGGTTTGGGTGGGAAGGGACCTTAAGGATCATCCGGTGCCACCCCTGTCAGTGTAGGGACACCTTCCACTATCCCAGGTTGCTCCAAGCCCTGTCCAACCTGACCTTGGGCACTTCCAGGGATCCAGGGGCAGCCACAGCTTCTCTGGGCAGGTTTGATCCCTGGAGTAGCACAGGGATGGCTTTTCCAGGCTGGATTTCTTGTTCTCCCCAGGTCTACGATGGCACCAACAGCTCTGCCCGGCTGCTGGGCACCTTCAGCCACTCGGAGCTGCTGGGCACCAGCATCAACAGCACCTCCAGCTCCATGTGGCTGGAGTTCATCACTGACACTGCCAACACCAGCAAAGGCTTCGAGCTGCAGTTCTCCAGTGAGTTTCAATCCCATGTGTGCTGGCAATCCCACAGGTCAAGGTGTATTTTTGTGGTTTTGTGTTGCACGTGAGCAAAGAGTCCTTTCTGGGGTGATCTTGCACCCAAAGTGGAGTTGGGGTGTGGTAGAGCACAGAATCCCAGGATTATTGAGGGTGGAAAAGCCCTCCAAGCCCATCCAGTCCAAGCTGTGCCCACCTTGTCACTGAGTGCCACATGCAGCCGTTCCTTGGACACCTCCAGGGATGGGCACTCCAAACCTCCCTGGGCAGCCCCTTCCAACCCTTTCCATGCAGAAATTCCTCCTGTCCAACCTGACCCTCCCCTGGCACAGTTGGAGGCCGTTTCCTCTTCTCCTGTCCCTGTTCCCTGGGCTATGATCAAACCTTTCCTGTCGAGCCTGTAACGATCCAGAAATTCAGATCAAAACTCCAACATTCATTAAAACCCCTCTAATTTCCAACATGGCCCTTTTGATTCCCAACAAATCATTGTCGGAAGAAAACACCACCATGGCTTTGCGTGAAACCCTCCTGGCTGTGAAATTCCCAGTGCCAACAGCTGCCCTTCCTCCCTGCTGCAGGTTTTGAGCTCATCAAGTGCGAGGACCCCGGCGTGCCCCAGTTTGGGTACAAGGTGCACGACGAGGGACACTTTGCTGGCAGCTCGGTGTCCTTCAGCTGTGACCCTGGCTACACCCTGAGAGGCACCAGGGTGCTGGTGTGCCTGACAGGGGAGAGGAGAGCCTGGGACCAGCCCCTGCCGACCTGTGTGGGTGAGACACCTCCTCCTCCTCCTCCTCCTCCTCCAGTACCTCCAGGGAGAGATTTCCTTGGATCCCACACCCTGAGCATCCTTGGTCCCTGCTTTGCTGATCCACTGACATTAACTCTGCTGTTAATTGCATCTGCACTAATTAAGTTGTGTGTGGTGAGGGTCCTTGGGATGGAGATACCTCCTGCTCTGCCAAAACTTCCAGGAATTTATTTCCTTGTGGCTTCCCCACCCTGACCATTTTTTCTCCCTGCTTTGCTGATCCACTGACATTAACTCTGCTGTTAATTGCATCTGCACTAATTAAGTTGTGGTGAGGGTCCTCAAGATGGAGTCACCTCCTGCTCCTCCAGCACTCTCCAGACTGAGATTTCCTTGGATACCCCACCCTGACCATTTTTTGTCCCTGCTTTGCCGATCCATTGACATTAACTCTGCTATTAATTACTCCCATCTACACTAATTAAGTTGTGGTGAGGATCCTCTGTGAGGCATCTCAAGATGGAGACACCTCCTGCTCCTCCAAAACCTCCAGAAAATTATTTCCTTTTTAGAATTTCAGGGATTCTATGCCCTGCCCTTGGTCCTTGCTTTGCTGTTCCACTGACATTAACTCTACTGTTAATTGCATCTACACTAATTAAGTTGTATGTGGTGAGGGTCCTTGAAATGGAGACACCTCCTGCTCTGCAAAACTTCCAGGAAATTATTTCCTTGGATCCCATACCCTGACCACCTTCTGTCCCTGCTTTGCTCATCCGTGTGACATTAACTCTCATATTAATTGCATCTGCATTAATTAAGTTGTGGTGAGGATCCTCTGTGAGGCATCTCAAGATAGAGACACCTCCTGCACCTCCAGGAAATTATTTCCTTGTGGATTGCCCACCCTGACCACGCTTTGCTGATCCATTGACATTAACTCTGCTATTAATTGCCCATCAGCACTAATTAATGTGGTGAGGATCCTGTGTGAGATAGAGAGCACTTGAAGCAGCTTTAACATGAAACACTTTGCCCTAAACACACATTTGACAAGGGTTTTTTGCTTCCTTGTGCTGTCCCAGCCCTTGTCCTTTCACTCTGGACGTGTTGAAGTGAGTGGCACCTCCTGATAGTGACATCAACGTGTGTCCTGGCATGTGACAGCTCAGAGCCAGGTTTATTTGAGAGCTGCCTGACACCTGATCCCATCCCCAGACATTTCAATTCCCTTTGCTGAGTTCCCTTTCACCCGCACCTCTTCTTGCTTGGAAAATTCTGATTTTGTGTGTTAAATGAATGAGGCTGATTGCTGATTCCTGTCCTGCTGTGCCCAGGACATGGGGAAGTTGTTGGACACTGAGTCCCCTGGGAGATCTCCACACCCAGGGCTGTGCTCAGCCCCTGGCACTCCGTGTTCTCTCTCCCAGGAGGCAGGACCATTCCTTGGCTGGGATTTTAGCCTCATTTATTGATGTAAAAAGATAAATCTCTATCATTTGTGCAGTTTCTTAACCTTCACCCTGTTTGCTCTACATGTGTTGGATATGAGGCCGTGTCTGAGTGTGTGGAAATTAAAAAGAAATGAAAGAAATCTCAAAGAAATGAAAATTTGAATGGATATGTTATGGAAATTACTCCAAATCCTCACGTTCTTTGCAGTTCATTTACAGCGACATTTACAAGTTCTTTGCCTTCTTATCCTTCATTTTCTGATGAATCCAAGCAGAGCTCCTTCACCCCCCACGTCTGGAGCAGGGAAGCAGGATCCTGCCAGGCTCTGCCTTTGCTCCCTGGGGATTCAGAAAGGTGGAGCAGGGAAGCTTTGCCAGGTGTTCAGAACGAGCACAGAAATGCAGAATAATTCTGATAACTCAGCTGAATTCAACGATTCTCTTAATCTTTGTAAGCTTTTAGAATCCCTGGAAAAAGCCAGGACTAATCTCTGTTGCAGGGTGAGATTGTTGCCAAGCAAGAGCCACAAAAAGCCACGAATCTCCTCCCTAACCCCATAAATATTTTTGTTCCAGCTGAGTGTGGAGGGACAATCAGAGGAGAGGCCTCGGGACGGATCCTTTCTCCAGGATATCCAACCCCCTATGACCACAACCTCAACTGCATCTGGACCATCGAGGCAGAGCCTGGATGCACCATTGGGTGAGCTGGGCTCCTGTGGTTTGGCTCTTTTCCCACGTGGAGCTGATTTTTCCAGATCAAAAATTAAATAAAGCAAGGTGGGAGAAGCTGCTGTCACTCTGAGAGGGACAAGCAGGGAGAAGTCACTGCTTTGGTTCCAGATTCAGGGAATGGTTTAGGCTGGGATTAAGGATTTACAGGGACATTTCCCACCAGCCCAGGCTGCTCAGAGCCCCCTGTGGCATCACTGCTCCTCTGTTTTCAGCCCTGTGTGTCCCCTGTGTGTCACAGCCCTGGGTGGTGACACCAGACCGTGTCCTGGTGCTGCCCATGGTGCTCCTGAGCTTGAAGATCCCAGAGCTTCAGTGTCCATGGACAGCGTTCCACCCCTCTCCTTTTTTTCTCAAACCTTTTTTCCATCAGATTAATGAGGAACTTCCCAAAAGTGCTGAATGGCCACCTGGCACAATCCTGGAATGAGGGTGTTGTAGGAAATCACAGGGAATGTCCCAGGATCCAGCCAGTTCCTGCTCCCTGATCCTTCACTTCTGTCCCCACCATCCCCAGAGATGTTTGCCCAGCCCTGCCAAACCCTTCAGGGCTGCCCTGGGTGTTCCCACAGATTCCAGGCTGGCCAAAGCCCACAGAAAACTGGAATATTTGGGCAAGCCAAGCTTTGACTGAGTGGTGGGATTTGAGGGGGAGAAATGCACCTTAAAAGTTCTATTATTATTATTATTATCATTGTCATCATCATTATTATTATCATCAATATTATTATTAAAATAATTCTAAATAATAATAATGATGATGATAATAATAATAATAATAATAATAATAATAATAATAAATATATTTTTTAATCCTCTCTCAGCATCTCCCATCAGAGTTCCCAGTGCTTGTCAGCCATTCCTGGCTCATCCCAAGCCTGTGGCTGTTCCATCCTGAACTCCTTCCCTCTCAATCCCATTTTTTCCTCCCTGCTGCCTCAGCACCCATCACCCCTCCAGCACAGCCTGTCCCTCAGGGTGAGCTCTGTGCTGCTTTTAGCCCGTGGATTTCTGCTGGAGACAGGTTTGGGCTGGTGTTTTCATCTTTATTTAATGTAGAAATTCCCTCCATTAGCACTGCCCTTTGGAATGGCTCAATAATGGATGGGTTTGGGTGTGAACAGAGGAGAAAAAGCCCAGCCAAAGCAGCTGAATCCTTGCACAGGCAGCTTCCACTTGAAATCTCCTCTATTTTTATTCTCCTGGAAAAGGTTTTTATAGGACAGGGTAGAGAGGTCCCTTTTTCCCCCCATCCAGGGGCTGCTTCAGCAACTTTAATCCCTAAAAGCACCCACATGAGCAGAGATTTGGGGTCAACCAAAGGCTTGGAAGAGGCCAGCAGTGAAAGGAGAAGGTTCCAGGAGGTGTCAGAGCCACACACACCTGGTGACCCTGCCTTTCCAAGAGATCAGAGCTCCCTTTCCCTGCCCCTTCATTTCCCAGCTCCAGCAGCACAGCTGATCTCAGGGGAGTGGAGAGAGCACATTCCCAGCAACTTCATTTTTATGGTAATCCATTGGAAAAATAATCCTCTTCACGCATGATACAATTGTATAAAGCTCTCATTTATAACTTACATGAAAATTAATCACCAGAGCTTTTGGAATGAAGCTGTATCTGCACAGCACGAGGGGAAGGGCAGGGGGGTGAGACGGGGAGAAAAATGAGTCTGCACTTCAGAGCCATGAAAGGGAAAGGACTGCTCTTGCAGAGGGGATTGATCTGGGGCTTGGAGTGCCTTGCTTGGGCTGGGAGAGCTGGGGGAGAGGAGGAAGGAAGAGGAAAAGGAGGAGGATGTGCTGGAAAATGGATGGAAATTCCTTGCCCAGCTGGGAGCTGGAACACAGAGACGTGGCAGAAGTAGGTTGTGGTCAGTCCCTGATCCCAGTGTTGTCAAAATCCACTGATGTTGTTAATTCTTTCATGGGTATTGACAGGTTCCATTTTCCAGACTTTCATCTAAAAACAGCAGTGAGAAAATACCCAGAGCTGGAAGGGACCATGGGGATCATCCAGTGCAGCTCCTGGCCCTGCCCAGACCCCCCAAAACCCCAACCTGTGCATCCCAAACACTCCTGGAGCTCTGGCAGCCCTGGGAATGTGACCACTTCCAGCATTTTGGGATGTTCCACTTTCCAAGGACAGGATATTGAGCAGCTTTCAAGCTGGAAAAGCCTCTCTGGGGCAGAGGGAGGCAGTGGGCAGCCCCCAAACTGCTGCTGGGGTGGGAGGTGGTGGCTTTGGTGGCACCTCTGTGCCAGGGGAGTGCCAGCCTTGCACAGCACAGCCAAGCTGGAATGGCCAGAGCTTGGATGGGGAATGTCAGAAAAGATAAAAACACCTCAGGATGGTCATTGGGGTTCTGGGGAGCTTTGGGAAGAGCTCCTCAAGGGTTGTTCACACTCTCAGGGCAGAGCTGGGCTCTCCTCTCTGCTCCTTGCTAAGCTGGCAGAACTTCCCCTCTCTCACACTTATATTTATATAAATCTCCCCAATTTCTATTTTTTTTTCCTGCATTTCCATGCCTGTAATTGGGAAATTGGGATTGTCAGTGCAGGAATAGAGCTCCTTTCCCCTCAGGAATAAAACTCCTTTCCCCTCAGGTATAAAATTCCTTTCCCCTCCACTGTCTGCTGAAGCAGGGGCTGTGCCTGGTCTCACACATCAGACTGAGGGAAAAGCTGAGATGTGCCTGTGGAATAGATGGATTTGCTCCAGAGAGCTCCAGATCTGATATCCCAGCAGATTCCAGCCTGTCCCATAGATCACCTGGATCAAGGTGTTCTCCCCCTGGCACAGCCTGAGGTTGTTTTTTCTCAAATAAA
Organism: Pyrgilauda ruficollis; assembly: GCF_017590135.1. Taxonomy (NCBI): domain Eukaryota; kingdom Metazoa; phylum Chordata; class Aves; order Passeriformes; family Passeridae; genus Pyrgilauda; species Pyrgilauda ruficollis. Next base: position 4,426,046 of record NW_024526377.1, read on the forward strand.
GGGGGGTGGTTTAGGCAGCCCTGGAGCTGCTGGTGGCAGTTCCAGGGTGTTCCCCCAGCCCAGCTCAACCTCTGGCAGCCTCTCCCTGATCCCAAGGTCTCCAGGGATGAGTTTTTTCCAGCGTTTCTGGCTCACTGGGCCCAGTTAAGGCTGGGAACAAACGTAATCACACCAAGGCAGCCGTGGAGAACAGCTCTGCACCATCCATCCTGATTTTCCTCAAGCTTGGCTTTATTTCTCTTTGCTCAAGGTCTCTGCTTGGGAGATTTATGATTCAGCTCTTTTGGTTTCTCCCAGCTTTTGTGGGCATCATTTTGTTGCTGAGGATTTTGCAGTGGGGCTTTTTTTTTTTTTTCCCCTCCCCCCTTTTTTTTTTTTTATGGCTCTCCCCTGATTTATTTATGTTTGCCCCAGATAAATGGGAAAGCAGCCAAGTGAAAACTTCCCTGTTTGCCTCTGTGGGCTGGCAGGGATTTCAGCACAGCACCTGATGGGTTTATTTTTTACAGATTTTTTTTTTCTGTTTCTAGGTTTCTGTCCCCATTTCACACTGGGGTTGAGTTGCCCATGGTTGGCCTGATTTTGTTGTGCCAGAGGGAAAATGGGGCAGTGACAAACAGGGACAGGGAAATTCCTCCTCTCCTCTCCAGGTGGGATTTGAGTGCAGGAGTGGAAGGGATCAGCTCCTGCTCCATCCCCAGGGAATGGTCACATTCCCAAGAGCTCCAGGAGGGTTTGGACAACACCCTCAAGGACAGGGTGGGATTTGGGGGTGTCTGCAGGGCCTGGAATTGGATTTGATGATCCCTGTGGGTCCATTCCCCCTCAGGACACTCAGAACTGCATCCTTCAGCTGGTGACTCCCCCAGGTGTCACCACAGCCAGGGCAGGATCTTGTTCTTGCATGGTTCTTCTGACCTGGGAAGATCCCAAAGCTCTTGGAAAAGCCTGGATCCATCTGCTCCTCATCCTCCCACAGCAGAGCTGGGCCTGGGGAGCAGCAGGGTGAGATCCCACCAGGGATGTGTTGGGACCATGTTTGTCCTGTCCTGGAGTGCCACCAGCTCTCACCTGGCACAGAGGGACCTCCTGCCTCTCCCTTGGGTCCATCACTGGCCCAGACTCATCAGGAATTGCCTCACATGGGGCCTCCTGCAGCTTTCCCTGAGGAAATCCCTGTGCCAGTGCCTCACCTGAAGGCCTTGAACCCTGACTCCAGGACAAACCCAACTTTGAAATCCTGAGGAAGGGAGTGAAATCTGCCTTCAGAACATCCAAATAAACCCTCAGTGTCAGCTCATTGTCACCTTCATAACTCCTGCTTTCCCTCCCTTCCCTTCCCTTCCCTTCCTGGTGTGGATTTAAAATCCTGAGGAAGGGAATAAAATCCGCCTTCAGAGCATCCAAATAAACCCTCAGTGTCAGCTCATTGTCACCTTCATAACTCTTGTTTTCCTTCCCTTCCCTTCCTGGTGTGGATTTTGGAGCTCTCCCTCCTGCTGCCTCATTTTCTCTCTGTTCTCTGCTGAAGTTCCTCTGTTTGCTGATCTAGACCCCATTCTGCAACATCCAGACCTTCCCAAAATACATCAAAATCCTGGAGGTGCTGCAATCCAGCATCAGAACTGGCTGCATGAATTTGGCACAAACCATACTCCAGGTCTGAGTTCCAGATGAGACAACACATTCTGTGTGAGCCTGGCTGCCTGAATGTGGCACAAACCATACTCCTGGTCTGAATTCCAGATGAAACAACACATTCTGTGTGAGCCTGGCTGCCTGAATTTGGCACAAACCACGTTTCAGGTCTGAATTCCAGATGAGACAACACATTCTGTGTGGGTCTGGCTGCCTGAATTTGGCACAAACCATGTTTCAGGTCTGAATTCCAAAGAAGACAACACATTCCATGTGAGCCTGGCTGCCTGAATTTGATACAAACCACACTCCAGGCCTGAATTCCAGATGAGACAACACATTCTGTGTGAGCCTGGCTTGCGTGAATTTGGCACAAATCACACTCCAGGCCTGAATTCCAGGTGTTTTTTGCCCCTCAGGCTCCACTTCATGGTTTTCCACACCGAGGAGTTCCACGACGTGCTGCGGATCTGGGACGGGCCGGTGGAGAACGGGATCCTGCTGAAGGAGATGAGCGGCTCGGGGCTGCCTGGGGACATCCACAGCACCTTCAACTCTGTCATCCTGCAGTTCAACACCGACTTCTTCACCAGCAAACAGGGCTTTGCCATCCAGTTCTCAGGTGGGATGTGCAGGGATTCCTCAAAAACCTGACCAGACCCAGAGGGAAAACCCAACCAAACCTCAGCCCTGCAAACACATTCCTTTCAATCCTTTAGGGGGATATATTCCAATATTTACAGAGGATTCCAGGTTTGTGTTGTTGTTTTGGAGTGATAATAGAGAGTACCTGGGTGAGTGATGATGTGACTTTCCATGGACTGAGACACATTGAAGCATCTTCCCAAGTTTTGTTGGGGTTTTTTTTTTTTCCGTAACTTTTTGTCCAGGGTGCCTTGCTTGGCTGGGGGAACAAGGCAGCATTTTGGGGAGAATTTTTGCTGGATTTCAGACCTTTGGGATGACCCAGACAGAGGCAGAGCTTTGTGTCACCCAGCACAGTGGTGCCATCCTGGGTTTTTTTTGCCAGATTTGTGTCTCGTCCTGCCAGGAAGGACCAGCCTGGGCTGTTAACTTCCTTATCTCCAGCTGCACAGAAAGAGAGGGATTTCCTCTGGCTCTTTCAAGAGCAGCTTTCTCTAAACTGCCTGGCTGTAACAGACTCTCATCAACTTAGCAGGAAATAAGCTCCTGATCTGGAGCTGGGCTTTATTGACTGCTCCTGCTCAAAGCCTTTGTTCAGCAGGTGTGACTAAGCAGCCAGACCTGAGCTCAGACCTGTCCACTTAGGGATCTTGGGAGCTTTAATGAGGTGGATAAGCTCACAAAACTCCTATTACTCCAGGATTTTCCCTGCTGGTAAATCCTTGTGCTGTTGGCAGACCTTGAGCTCAGGCAGCAGTGAAGCTTTGCCCGTCCCCAGCTCAGGGGACATCTCGGATCTCAAAGAGAGGCAGCAACAAGTCTGGAAGGGAAACAAACACATTTCTGAAAGGTCAGGCTTGATGCTTCACAGATCTTGAGGCTAAATTTCTCTGCCACTCAGGGGAAAGCGTGAAGTGCTGGTGGCTGAGTTGATTTTGCAGCATGTGCTTGGCACAGAACTCTCCAAAAACACCGTGAAAGATCAGTGGGTGTCTGGCCTGATGGAGTAAACAGCCATGTGCACAATTCTACATCAAAGCTGCTCCCTGGGTGCTGCTCTTGAACTTGCTGGTCCCCAGAGCCTGTCCCAGCTGGAGTGGCAGATGCTCAGAGCAAAGGGAAAGGCACTTTTTGTGTGGGGGAAGTTTTTGGGATGCTGAGGGAGGAGGGATGGGGAAACAAGGCATGGCCTGGATGTCTGGGTAAGGACAGAGCCTGAGGACAGCCGGTGCTGCAGGCCTGGTGTTAAATAAACATTGATATTCAAGAGTGCTTTTAATTCCTTGCAGTGTCCACAGCCACCTCGTGCAACGACCCAGGAATCCCCCAGAACGGGAGCCGGAGCGGGGACAGCAGAGAGGCCGGGGACTCCATCACCTTCCAGTGCAACCCTGGCTACACCCTGCAAGGGGAGGCCCAGATCACCTGTGTGCAGATCCAGAACAGGTTCTTCTGGCAGCCAGACCCCCCCACCTGCACAGGTACGGGTGCAGATCCATGGTCTGGGCACAGGGACGCAGATCTGTGACCTGGGCACAGGGCCCTGTCCTGGCACAGGGACACACATCTGTGATCTGAACACACAGACACAGATCTGTGACCTGGGCACAGGGGCACAGGGCCCTGTCCTGGCACAGGGACACACATCTGTGATCTGAACACATAGATACAGATCCATTATCTGAACACAGGGACACAGATCTGTGACCTGTACCCATGGACACAGATCCATGATCTGAGCCCAGGGATGCAGATCCGTGTTCTGGGCACATGCACACAGATCCATATCTTGACCCCATGGAGACACATCCATGTCCTGAATCCATGAACACACATCCCTGTGCTGAATGGACAGAGATCCGTGATCTGAGCACAGGGATGCAGATCCATGTGCTGAATCCATGGACACAGATCCATGATCTGAGCACAGAGACAAAGATTAATGTCCTGAACCCATGGACACACATCCCTGTGCTGAATCCATGGACACAGATCTGTGTCCTGAATCCATGGACACACATCCCACACATCCCTGTGCTGAATCCATGGACACACATCCCTGTGCTGAACCCATGGACACAGATCCATGATCTCAGCACGTGGACACAGATCCACGTCCTGAACCCATGGACACACACCCTGTGTTGAATCCCACACATCCATGTCCTGAACCCATGGATACAGATCCATATCCTGAACCCATGGATACAGATCCATGTTCTGAACCTATGGACACAGATCCCTGTGCTGAACTCATGGACACACATCCCTGTGCTGAACTCATGGACACAGATCCATGATCTGAACCCTGTTGTAAAATTTCGCCTCACACATCTTAAAAAATTAAGAAATACTTAAAAAAATATCCTTCAGGTCTCCAGATAAAAATATGTGATTTTTTTTATCTGTGATAAAAAAATGCTGATTTTCTAATACTTCAAATTGTGTTTAAAGTTTATTTTCCATCCAGTTTTATTTTCCATCCAATTTTCCATCCAATTTTATTTTTCCAAAAGGAGTTGGAGTGAAATATGAGTAACTGGGGGAGAGGCAGCTTGGTTGGAGCTAAACTGGGAAAATTCAGTGTTAAATTTAGGGCTCATTTGGGGTATTTAGCATTTCAAATGTGTTTTCCCCTCTTTGTGGCACAACTGCCAAACAATCTGGGCTGGGAGGGCCCCGGGAGGTTTGGGCCATTTGAAGTTTGCATCCCTCCCAATCCCAGGCAGCACTGGCTGGGTCCAGTTCCTGCTTCAAATCCTTTGGAGACTCTGGGTGGGATTTTCAAAGGAATCCGAGGGTGTTGAACACTTGTCTCCCTCAGGCTTTTCAAAAATGAGTCCTTAGATTTCAGTCTCTTTGGAGTTTTCCCCTGACGTTGCAGTCTGGGAGGGGAAAGCACCCTTGGGGTTAAAATTGGGGTGAATGGGCACAGAAGAGATGCTGGTGGGTTCTTCCCAGGCATTTTTGGGGGACTTTCACCCAAATTTTCCATGTCTGTGCTGTGATTTCCTGGTGTGTCCCAGAGGGATAAGAGTTCTCCGTGCCTAAGTCTGGACTTGGTTGAAGTTGCTTTAAAGCTTTGGGGAAGGGTCTCTAATCTCTATTTGGATGTTTCTAGACCAGCCCCAATGGGTTTTTCCTGATATTTTTCTCATCAAAGCCCACAGGACAATCCCATGTGCTCGTTCCTTGATGGAAAACCTTTCAAGATTTATCCCACCACTTGTGTCCCATCCCCTCGTTTCCCTCTCTGTGAGCTGCTCTCAGACCCCCTCACAGGCTGTGCTCTCCTTGCTCTCATCCCATCCCAAACGTGGGAGGTTTGGTGGTTATTCCAAGGTATTTTTGGGTGGCCTTCAGCCAAATTTTCCATATCTGTGCTGTGGTTTCCTGGTGTGTCCCAGAAGGATAACATTTCTCCATTTTTGGACTTGGAGAAAGGTCTCTAATCCCTACTATGACATTTCTAGACCAGCCCCACTGGGTTTTACCTGATATTTTTCCTGATATTTTTCTTTATCAAAGCCCACAGGGCAATCCCACGTGCTCGCTCCTTCATGGAAAATGTTTCCAATGTTTATCCCATCATTTTTATCCCATCCCAGCTCATTTTCCACTCTGTAGCTGCTATCAGACCCCCTTCCTTTCTCCCCAAATACGTGAGGGTTGATCTGGGGAATCTCAGAGCCCTCACAGCCCACTCTGTAGCTGCTCTGTAGACCCCCTTCCTTTCTCCCCAAATACGTGAGGGTTGATCTGGGGAATCTCAGAGCCCTCACAGGGAGCCTGCCGAAAAAGCTGACAGGAAAAATATCAGTCATGTTTTTGCCACGGTGAGAAACACAAGCAGGCACTTTGAGCCTTAAAAAAGTAATAATTGATTTTTCAATCAGCTTGGCATTTAATGTGCTGGGAAGTGGAGTAAACACGGCGGAGCCGTTTAGGCCCAGACATGTTTTCACCTCGTTACAAGCGAGCAGGCCTTGACAGGGAATTCCATAAATGCAGCAGAAAAGTGGAAGATCTCCCTCTCTCCCCTCCTGGCTCCTCGCTTATGGATTTTAGGGAGGTCCTGGTGGCATCCAGAGCTCTCTTTGTGGTGTTTGGCAGAGCCCTCACCTGGCAGAGCCACCACAACCTCACGTCCCAAGTGAACCTCAAGGTCACTTCCCACTAAAATATCCCAGGATTTTGTGCTGTCTCAAGCCCCCCTGTCTATCACATCTTTTTATTCCATTCCTGCTTCCCATTTGGTGCTTTGGAAGTCTCTGTGCTCCAAAGCCTCACCCTTGGTGGTTCTCCTGCAGCTCCCTGTGGCGGGATCCTGACGGGCCCAGCTGGGGTGATCCTGTCCCCACAGTACCCGGAGCCATATCCCCCAGGGAAGGAGTGTGACTGGAAGCTGACAGTGTCCCCTGACTATGTCATTGCCCTGGTGTTCAACGTGTGAGTACCCAAGGGTTTGGTGCCATGGCCTTGGGGAGGGCCCACGTGGTTTGGCGCCGTGGCCACAGAGAGGGGAGGGATGGTCTGGGTGTGGATGTCCTGAATTCTGGGAAGGAACCAAAGCTGATGGAACTGCCCCATGCCCCTGGATAATCTGTTCCCAGACTTTTTCTGGGGGGGGAGATCCTCATATTCCAGCTGCAGCTCCTCTTTGATAGACAGAACATGGTGTGGCACAGCCCAGGAATCCCTGCAGCAGCTCTGGCTCAGCCTCTGTCTCTTGACTCCATCCCCACTCCTGGATTCCCCACTCCTGGGATGGAAGCAGGAATTTCCTCTGCCTGGCAGGATTTTGGAGCAGGAACAGCTGGCAGGAATGTCCTGCTTGGCAGAACTTTGGGGCAGTAGCAGCCAATCCCTACCCTGGGGTTCCACATCCCAGGACCTCAACCCGGAGTTCTCCAGGGACATTTCCCAACTCCAAGCTCTCCTTTGCTTTTGCAGCTTCAGCCTGGAGCCTGGCTACGATTTCCTGCACATCTATGATGGGCCTGACTCCCTGAGCCCCCTGATTGGGAGTTTTTATGGCTCCCAGCTCCCAGAGAGGATCGAGAGCAGCAGCAACAACCTTTTCCTGGCGTTCCGGAGCGACGCCTCCGTCAGCAACGCCGGCTTCGTCATCGAGTACACAGGTGAGGGCTGAGGGCACACCTGGCCCAGCAGCTGCCTGGGGCTTTCCCTGGCCTTATTCCCAGATGATTCCACCTCGTTGGAACAAGTGGGAGAGGTTCTAGATGCTGGGGAAAACTCCTTCCAGGGGGAATTCTGGTGTTTTGCCACCCCAGAAGTAGAGGGTGGAGAAAAGGAGGGAGAGAGTCCCTCTTGCCCAAAGCAGTGGGAGGAGAGAGGAAGGTGAAGAGGAATGGAATGAAACAGGAAAAGTGGTGCTCAAAGTGTCTAAAATGTGGGCATCAAGACTCCACTGAGCCCAGGAGAACACAGGATTTAAAAGTTGAGGGTGCAAATGTGTGATGGGCAGTGGGGGCTGACCAAAACAGGGAATTGGTGCTCTGGGAAAAAAAAAAAATCCCATCCTTTTGTGCCCCATTCACTTGGATCACCTGGTGTAGCTGCTGTGGACAGGAAACCATGGGATCATCTGATTTTTCATGCAGAGAAGTAAAAGCAAGACCTGCGGGCTTTACAGTTTCCTGTTTCTCCTTCCACACCTTCCCCAAAATCTGAGAGCCCCTGATTTAATGCTTAAGTACACTTGAATTGTTCCCAGAGCCACTGCTCTCAGAAAAGTCCTTGTCTTTAATGAGCAATTTCCAAATGACAAAAGAGCAGGATTAATCAAAGCCTCTAATTATATTGCAGGCATGAAAAAAAAATAAGAGAAAGAAAAGAAAAAACCAAAAAAAAAAAAGCCGTTAGAAGAACAACATGAACAACATGGAGGAAAGAAATATCTAAGTCCTGACAGCTCTGTAGTGTTCCCTGGAATGTTTGTATGGAAATGAGATTTTAAACTCTGCAGGGCAGAGAATTTTTCACTCTCTACCTGCCAGGAGGGTGGAGCAAGGTGGGGTTTGTTTGGCCTCTGCTCCCTGGGAACAGGGACAGGATGAGGGAACAGCCTCAAGTTGTGCCAGAGGAGGCTCAGGTTGGACATCAGCAGGAATTTCTGCATGGAAAAGGTGTCAGGCCTTGGAAGGGGTGGAATCCCCACCCTTGGAGGTGTCCAAGGAATAAATAAAAGAATCCCAGACTGGTTTGGGTTGGAAAGGACCATAAATGCATCCAGCTCCATAGGCAGGGACACTTCCACTATCCCAGAGTGCTCCCAGTTCCATCCAGCCTGGCCTTGGACACTCCCAGGGATGGGGAATCCAGGATTTCTCTGTGCCAGGGCCTCCCCATCTCAAATATGATGTGTCCTTGTGGCACTCAGTGCTCTGAGCTGGTGACAAAGTGGGGATGGGTCACAGCTTGGACTTGATGGTCCTGAAGGGATTTTCCAGCCTCAGCAATCCTGGGATTGTGTGAAATCAAAGTTTTGCCTTACTGCTTGGGGTTTGGGTGCCTGTGTGGGAACTGGAGCCTCCCACACATTCCCAGGTGCAAAAAAAAAATCCTAAAAAAACCTCTCATTTCACTGATGAAAACAGCAGAGGAATAAAAATCCTGGGAATTGAATTTTTTTAGCAGGTTTTTTATACTTTTTAAAAATTTTATCTCTTTCCCTGCAGAGAACCCCCGGGAGTCCTGCTTTGACCCAGGCTCCATCAAGAATGGCACCAGAGTGGGCACAGACCTGAAGCTGGGCTCCACCATCACCTTCTACTGTGATGGGGGCTACGACATTGAGGGGGGCCCCACCCTCACCTGTGTCATGGGAGGGGATGGGAAACCCACCTGGAACAAGCCTCGCCCCACCTGTACAGGTAAATCCCATGGGAAGGGGCAGGGGGGAGGATCTGCCCAGAGCTGGATCCCTCGATGCATCCCCCGTGGAAAACTTAAAAATTAAGTGTTAGTTTAGAGGGGTTTCTCAGTTTTTCCCTAATTTTTGAGGGGTTTTACCAGGAATTCGTTTTTATCATTTTTCAGGGGTTTAACAGCTCTTCTTTTACAAGAAGAGCTGATTTCTGAGAGTTTTCTTGAGGTTTTTTTGGAGACAGACAGGAAACTGGACGTGGCTGATCCAGTGCCTGGCACGGGGCAGGAGTCAGGAATCCACTTAAACCCTGGCTAAACCTGATCCTTGCTAATCCAAACCCTCAGTCTTGGGCGTTCCTGAGCAGGGGCAGAGCTCAGTGACAAAACAAGGGGTTTTTCCTTAGGGTTTTTCTATGGTTATTTTGTTTTCTTTTCTGACTTCATGGTTTGCAGTCAGACTTGATCTGAGAAGGGAATCAAGAGGCAGCTGGTGGGGGGAAGGAATGAAATCCCTAATTTGGGAAGGCTCTGGCAGGGAAAACTGAGGAAAGGTGGCAAAAGGAGCTCATCCCCAGCTGTGAGGTGGGGAACAGTGCAAATACCACATTAATTAGTAGTTTGATAATTCCACGTGGAGCCAGCACGAACTCAGGGTGGGATAAACCTGATTTTTCCAATGAGAACTTTCAGGGTGCAACACCTGGAGCAGGGAATGGTGGCTGAGGACATTTCCAGGCTCCAGGGATGCTCCATTTTCTTTTCCCTTGCAGCTCCCTGTGGAGGGCAGTACACAGGCTCAGATGGAGTGGTCCTGTCCCCAAATTATCCCCAAAACTACACCAGTGGCCAGGTGTGCCTGTACTCCATCGTCGTGCCCAAGGACTATGGTACCATGCTCGGAATTTTTATGGGATTCTCTTCTTCCAACTCTTATTTGTTGGGTTTTTAATGCTGTCTTTTAATAAGTGCATCCAGAACTGGAGATAAGGCAGATGGGAGAGTAGCAAGAGGTGCTGTTGGGTGCTCTTTGTGCTGGAGTCAGAGAAAATTCTGGGTTTGTCCAAGTTTTGTCCAAAGCTCCACCCAACAGGAGCCAATTACAGCTAATCAATAATTATTATTCCTCACTGGAATTCTGTACCTCGTGTTCCCTAGGCAGGGAAAGGGGATGAGTCACAGAATATTCCCAGAAGACTGGGAATCAGTGGGAAAACGTTGTGTTAATGAACCCAAGGGAGGCTGGTGCTGCCTCTGGAATTTAGGATAAATAAAGGGCTCCCATTTTTCCAGGCTGTCACTCAGGCCTTGTCCCTGCCTGGAATAAAAGCAGCTGAAACACGGGACAAAAGTTGTGCTGGGAAAATGGATCCCAGTTTGGAATGCTGGGAATCCTGGGGGGTCCTGGGCAGCACCAGGGGTTGGACTCGATGGTCCTTGGGGTCCATTTCAGCTCAGGGCATTCTGTGAGTCCATGGAAATGCCCTGGCTCTGTGGCCTGGCTGTGTAGGGACAGCAGTGGGGTCAGCCGTGGGATGATAGTGGGGACAGCAAGGGGACAGCAGTAGGATGACACTGGGGACAGCGGTGTGGTGATGCTGTGGACAGCAGTGTGATGACACTGGGGACAGCAGTGGGACAGCAGTGTGATGATGCTAGGGACAGCAGTGTGGTGACACTGGGGACAGCAGTGGGACAGCAGTGTGATGGTGCTGTGGACAGCAGTGTGGTGATGCTGGGGACAGCAGTGTGGTGACACTGGGGACAGCAGTGGGACAGCAGTGTGATGGTGCTGTGGACAGCAGCATAGTGATGCTGGGGACAGCAGTGGGATGGCAGTGTGATGACACTGGGGACAGCAGTGGGATGCAGTGTGATGACACTGGGGACAGCAGTGGGATGCAGTGTGATGACACTGGGGACAGCAGTGGGATGCAGTGTGATGACACTGGGGACAGCAGTGGGATGCAGTGTGATGACACTGGGGACAGCAGCCTGGTGATGCTGGGGACAGCAGTGGCTGGTCCCAGCCCTGTCCCTGTCCCTGTCCCCACAGTGCTCTTCGGGCAGTTTGCCTTTTTCCAGACGGCGCTCAATGACGTGGTGGAGGTGCACGATGGCCCCACGGAGCACTCACGGCTGCTCAGCTCCCTCTCAGGCTCTCACTCAGGTAGGGAGCTGCTCCCTGTCCCCTCTCCCTGTCCCCTGTCCTTGTCCCTGCTGGGGAAAGCAGCTTTGTCACAGCTGACACCCAACACCTGCTCCCTGTGGCTCATTCCTTCACCTCTGTCTCTCCCGTTCTCCCTCCTCCCCATCCAGGGGAATCTTTGCCATTGGCCACCACCAACGAGATCCTCATCAAATTCAGCTCCAAGGGTCAATCAACAGCCAAAGGCTTTCATTTTGTCTACCAAGGTGAGTTCAGGTGTGTTCTGGAAGTGTCCTTGGGTCGCTCCCAGGGGTGTCCTGAGTGTCCTGAGCTGCTTTTGGTGTCTGGGGGTTCTGAGCAGGGAATATCACAGGGAATTAGGATTCCTTTGGGAGCAGAGCTCTGGTAATGCTGTCTGACTGCTCTGGGTACTTTGTATTCTGCCCTTTCATTCCCACTCAGCCTGAACCCTGCACATCCCAGGATTACCATCAGCCCCATCCCGGCGTCGTGCCCGGCGTCACACAGGGAATTTGGAGATTTATCCCGCAGCAATTCTTCCCAGTGGCATTTTTAGCACTTTGCTGGGTGTAAGCAGCTGAAATCCCGTCTGGCAGCTCGGAAATCTTCCCTCTGTGCGTGTCACAGGCTCGGGGCTGTCACACTCCTGCCCCTTGATCCTTTCAGTAACAGCTTTGTGCTGCACTGGGCGAGAACAACTCAGGGATTTTATGGGAGTAAATAGCAAATGATGCATGGAACAGTGGGAAAGCAGAAGGGATTTCTCACCCACGTGCTCCCTGGAGTTATCTGTGGGAACATCCAGGTTTTTGCTGCAAAGAGGGGACAGACACTGGCATGACCTGAGCCTTCTCCAGGGGTGAAGCAAAGCCTGGTTTGGATTTTGGAGTAGTTAGAGATCTGTTCTCTTGAATTCCTGCCTAATGAGTGTGAAACAGCCGTGGTTGTGATCGTAATCTTCAAAGAGCTCAGCAGAGCAAAGGTTTTGATGAAACCAGGGAAGTTTTCCTCCTCCCTCCTGCTCGAGCTGCATGGGAAGCAAGGGGAAAAGGGCAATCCTGATTTGGATCTGCCTGGCCAGACTCTAATTAGCTAAACACTCATAAATTTAAAGCAACTCAGAGGAAAATATTAATTGAATTCTTCCTTGGCAATAGACCTGATTTTTTTGATGAGTTTTTCTCCTCACTTATCTGCCAGACTCATTCCTGTCTTTGACTGTAATTCCCAGTACTCAACAGGAATATCAACAATTTCAGCACCATCACAACTTAAATCCCCCTTTTCTCTCTTTTCCAAAGAAGATTTTTTCCCAATTGCTGCTCCTTCATGGCCACGAGGCCCAGGGAGCTGAGGAACCCACAGAGGCTCCTGCATTGGGTGACAAAACAACTTTTTGGGAAGCTACTGCCAAATCATTTGGTTCCCCTGGGTAAAAACAACCCTTTGATGTGGGGAAAGTTCTCTAAAGGGAGGCAGTGGAGGGGTTCTGGATGTCCCAGCTGCTTTTATTTCAGGTATAGAATAATTAAATCATTAAGATTGGAAAAAACCTCCAAGTTCTTCAAGCCCAACCTTCAACCAAGTGCCCCTGTGCTCACCCAGCTGTGTCACCAAGTGCCACCTCCACTCAGTCTGGCATGGAACCACTTGAATTTGGATCACTTGAGCTGGCAGAACTGGGAGTGAAATGTTCTTTTTTTCTCAGTGGTCATGCTTAGATTCAGCCCATCTTTGGGGTTTAGGTGCTTTGGGATTTAGGAATGATCAATCAATGGTCATGCTTGGATTCAGGCATTCTTTAGGATTTAGATACTTTGGGGTTTAGGAGTAATCACTCAATGGTCATGCCTGGATTTAAGTATAATCAGTCAATAGTCATGCTTGGATTAAGCCAGTCTTTGGGATTTAGATAAAATCAAGCCATGGTTGTGCTTGGATTCATCCTCTCTTTGTCATTTAGATACTTTGGGGTTTTAGGTACAATCAGTCAATGACCAAGTTCAGATTCAGCCCCTGCTTGGGGTTTAGGTACTTTGGGATTTAGGTACAATCAGTCAATGGTTGTGTTTGGATTCAGCACTTCCTTTGGGTTTAGATACTTTGGGGTTTAGGTACAACCAATCAATGGTCATGTTTGGATTGAGCCCCAATACTTTAGATTTTTAGGTACAATCAGCCAGTGGTCGTGTTTGGATTCAGCCCCTCCTTGGCATTTAAGTACAATCAGTCAATGGCCAAGTTTGGATTCAGCTTCTCCTTGGGATTTAGATACAATCAGCCAATGCTGTGTTTGGATTGAACCCCTCTTGGGGTTTAGGTACAATCAGCCAATGGTCATGTTTAGATTGAGCCCTTCCTTGGGGTTTAGGTGCACTCAGTCAATGGTCATGTTTAGATTGAGCCCTTCCTTGGGGTTTAGGTACACTCAGTCAATGGTCATGTTTGGATTGAACCCCTCTTTGGGGTTTAGACACTTTGGGGTTTATCAGTCAATGGCCATGTTTTGATTCAACCCTGATACTTCAGGATTTTAGGTACAATCAGTCAATGGCCAATTTTGGATTCAGCCCCTCCTTGGGATTTAGAAACAATCAGCCAATGCTCTGTTTGGATTGAGCCCCTCTTTGGGGTTTAGGTACAATCAGCCAATGGTCATGTTTAGATTGAGCCCTTCCTTGGGGTTTAGGTGCAATCAGCCAATGCTCTGTTTGGATTGAACCCCTCTTTGAGGTTTAGATACTTTGGGGTTTAGGAGCAATCAGCCAATGGCCAAGTTTGGATTGAACCCCTCTTTGAGGTTTAGATACTTTGGGGTTTAGGAGCAATCAGCCAATGCTCTGTTTGGATTGAACCCCTCTTTGGCGTTTAGGTACAATCAATCAACGACCAAATCCTCACCCACCACCTCCCGGGGTTTAGATACTCGGTGATCTCGCTGTAAAACTGACGAATCTTTACTCCCCCAGCTGCCATGCCCACACTAACTCTGTCGTGTCTGCCTCCCCCGCTGCTGGCAGCCGTGCCCCGCACCAGCGCCACGCAGTGCAGCTCGGTGCCGGAGCCGCGGCACGGCCGGCGCCTGGGCAGCGACTTCGCCGTGGGCGCCGTGGTGCGCTTCGAGTGCAGCCCCGGCTACAGCCTGCGGGGCTCCCCGGCCATCCAGTGCCTGGCCATGCTCGGGGCCCTGGCTCAGTGGAACTCCTCCGTCCCCACCTGCGTGGGTAGGTGTCGCCCTGGTTGGTTTTTTTTAAGTTTTTCTAAGCATTCTGATGTTTGTGTTCTTGTAGCGGACTTTCTCGCGCGCTGTGTGTGAATAACTTATTGTTTCGCGTTCTTTTATGGAAGAGAAATTTGATGGGCTGTTGGTTTTTCCAGTGTCATTGGAGAGGTGGCACTGTCACCCTCCAATCCACTGTCACTTTTGGAAATCTATAAATGTTAGAGTCAGAAATTAAACGCCCTCTTTTTACCTTGGAAAGTTGCATGTCCGTGTCATTTTATTTTGTGTCCTGTAGGGAGAGATAGGTGGCACTGGGAGAGGTGGGAGCGGGGTGGGTGGCATTGGGAATGTCATTCGGAGTGATGCCACTCTCTGGGTTGTCCTGGAAAGGGACAGGGATTGGATGTTGGTCGTGTTTGTGGGTCTCTTCCAGCCTGGGGTGTTCTGTGGGAAAAATCAACAGCAAAACAAAGCACTAATGAATGTGAATGTAAATGTAAATTAATGAAATGTAAAATACTTCTTTAAAACCCCCTGTGGTTCTATCCAGAAAGGTTGTGGCTGTCCCATCCTTGTAAGTGTCCAAGGCCAGGTTGGACAGGGATTGGAACAACCTGGGATAGTGGAAGGTGTCTGGGTGAAGGGATTTGGTGATCTTTAAGGTTCCTTCCCACCTAAGCTGTTCCATGATTGTCTGACAAAATACAAAGCCCAGCCTGGCTCTGAATAAGAACAGTTTAACCCCAAATTCCAGGGAATTGACATTTTTGATCCAGTACTCTTGTGAGATCTGGGACAGCATCTCAAATAAATCAGATCTGGCTGAAAGCTGCTTTCACCTCCTCTGAAGGAGAGCAGCTCCAGAAGATCATCCTCGTGCCTTCACCACACCCGAGGAATGTGCCAAAAGTTGCACGAAAAAAGTTACTGTAAAGAGGATTAGTCCTACAAATCTCATCCTTAAATCACAGCCAGCTCTTGATTTCTTGTCATGTTAATGATGTTTTTAGCAAAACCAATTCCTTGTGCTTTCCTCATGGCAGTGCCCTGCGGGGGGAACCTGACAGAGAGGAAAGGAACCATCCTGTCCCCAGGCTTCCCTGAGCCCTACCTGAACAGCCTCAACTGCGTGTGGAAGATCTCAGTGCCCGAGGGAGCAGGGATTCAGGTACAGCCAGGACAGACAGGAGGACACTCAGGGTGTGCTGCTGCTCTCAGAGAGGCCGTGTGTTGGGAAGTAGCTGCTCCTTGTAGGACAGGGATGGATTGATGTGGAATTCTCTGGAATCAGGCATTCATCTACTGCCAGGATTAGGCAGGGACTCACTGGTGATGTTTGTGACCAGGCAAGAGCTGGGGCTGTGCCAGGGGAGGGTCAGGTTGGATTTAGGGAAAGGTTCTTCTTCCCCAGAGGGTGTTTATCACTGCCCAAGCTCCCCGGGGAATGGGCACAGCCCCGAGGCTGCCAGAGCTCCAGCAGCATTGTCAGGGAGGGATTTGGGAAAGAGCAGGACCGTGGTCCCTCAGTGTGACCCACATTCTGGCACAAAAAGAGGGGGAATTTGGGTTATATTTTAGGGAGAAGTTTTTTTATTATGGTTGTCCAGGGAGGCTATGGATGCTCCAACCCTGGAAGTGTCCAAAGCCTGATTGAGCAGGGCTTGGAGCAGCCTGAGATAATGGGAGGTGTCCCTGCCCACAGCAGAGATTCTGGGGCAAGATAAACTTTAAAATCCATCCCAATCCCTTAAAATTCTTTGATGCTATATTTTTGGGCCCCCACCAGTGCTGAGGCCTCCACTTCATGGCACCGGGATCTGCTGTCACCTGGTCACGACCCATCAGCTTCCCTGGGACTTCCAAAAAGCCCTTGGAGAAAGGTTTTGGGTTTTCAGCTGCAGGGAGGGGTCTCAGGGCAGCCCCCAGGGAGGGAATGACCACGGAGCTGGAGCTGGATCCATCCTGGCTCCACTTCCTTTGGGTTCTCCATTATTAGATCTTAATTCCAGCATCACTTTACCCCCTTTTTGCACAACAATTAAAGGTTAAACAACTGTAAATCAGGGAAGGAGGTGAAATTGAAGCTTTCTTGGTAGCAGCACTCAGGAGCAGGATTTTTATGTAATCAGGGTAGAAGCTGGCACTTCTGCCATGAATTATTCATTCCCGGAGCAAACCTTCCTGAGTGAATTAATTTATACACGTGGCAGTAAATAGATGCAGATCCCTTGTGAATCCACATGTCAGACTAGCATTAGGACCTTAAAAATGTTTATTCCGTTAAGCTGGAGGAGGGGGGAGAGAGGAGAATAAATAATTTAGGCGGTGTAAGAGCAAACAAAACGCTCATTGTCACTCCACTTCCAATAATGTAAATCACAATAGGGGTGTAATGAGGCAGGAAAAAAAGGAAAAAAGGGTCAGTGGGAGCAGTGATGGCTCTGTGGGGGTCACTGCGATTCCTGCTGGGTGAACTCCACTCACTTTCTGCTAAAAAAAAACACTTGGGAGGAACTTTACAGCCAGTTTTATTACCCGGAGTAAATCAAGGAGGAAATGGGTTTAAATGGCTGAAGTGGGGGGATTGATTTTTTTTAATATTATTTATTTTCAAACGGGGGGTTTTGATTTGATGTTCGGCAAGGCAGAAGTAAGTGGGGAATTGGGGTGGATGGAGAAATCAGGGAATAGGATTTGGGGAGGAAGGGAGAGGGTTCACAGGTGTGTAGAGAAAGTTTGAGGGCAGTGAAGTCTCCTCACTGCTCATTTTGCCCAATTTTTCAGCACTCTCCTTGTTAAGAGCCAAGCTGTACAACTCATTTATGCTCCTGATTTATCTTTAAGATTCGTTTTGCATTTGTTTTTTCTTGGTTTTTTGGTTTTTTTGGGTTCTTTTTTCCCTGCCAATTTAATTTGAGATACCCAATGTTGGAAAATCTCATGCAGACCTTCCAGATTAAATCTGGATTTTCCCCAAAACCAGTGGCTCTTGCTCAGATTTTCTGCCTCACTCTCACCCCATTCACCAAACTCGGGTTTTTAATGGGACACTGAAGGCTTTGAACCACCAGCATTTAGAATTTAGGCAAAATCCCTGTTAATGGTAATCCCGGCAAACAAAGCTGTGCAATTTCATGGAGATCCTCACTCAAGCACGAGCTGCTTTTCGGTATAAATGCAGATTTCTCAGCTCTGCTTTTCGGTATAAATGCAGATTTCTCAGCTCTCCCGATGTTTCTCATCCAAGGATTTGTGTTGATGTTCCAACTAATGGAGCCAAGCGCCTTCCTAAGGCCTCCAAACCTTGTGGGGCATGGCAGGGAAAGGTGAAATCTGAAAATGCACTCGAGTGATTCCACTGAAAGCTGAGGAACAAGGCAGGAACTTGATTGGATTTTTGAAATCCTGTTGTTTAATGTGAGGTGGTTTTTGAGTTAATTTTATCTCTGGGTTGCTGCTGGTTGCTCTCATTTGAAAGGGCTCAAAGTCTTCAGGGATTTCTCCAAACAGGGGGGAAAAAAGGTCTGGGATTCTCAGCAGCTGTAAATGAGCTGGGCAGTTCCAGGAGCTCTGGAGAAGCAGCAGAAAATAGCATTTCTGTTTGGAAGTTCGGGGGGAAAATAGCTGGAAAATCCCAGTGGGAATGGTCAAAGGCAGAAGTCTCCAAGTTTTGCCTGTGCTGAACCCCCAGAGTGTGTAAAGTCAATTAGTAACCCTTTAATTGCTATAAATTTGATTTATTCCCATGATTTCATTTTTTTCCCTTGTTTTGTTTCTCTCTGCAGATCCAGGTGATCAGTTTTGTCACAGAGCAGAACTGGGATTCCCTGGAAGTGTTTGATGGAGGGGACAACACAGCCACCATGCTGGGGAGCTTCTCTGGTACGTGGCCCTTGAGCCCATCAGCTCCTGCCTCATTTCATTCACCTCACAAAATTAAACTTCAAAAAGCATCAAAAGCCAGGAATAGATTTAAAGGGAATCATGTGCTCTGTTGGGTTGGGAATTTCAACTGCATCTGCCTGTGGGAAGTGTTGGGAGGGAACCTTAAATACAAAACCAGTGAGGTTTTATTCCTGGAAATGGGAATTCCCTCAGCTCTGCTGGGATGTGAGGCCACCACACCAGCCAGGGTGACCTGGCCTGCCTGATGTGCCCCAGAATGGGTGAAGGGCTACAAAACAAACTCTGTTTTTCCCTGGAATTTTTGTATTTCCTTTGGAATCCATGTATTTTTCCTTGAATTGTGGCTTTTAGCAGAGCAGGGAGGAGCCAGGCTCCAGGAGCTTTGAGAAGTTTTCAAATGCAGCACCACTGGCAGAACAATGGCCCAAAATCCTGTTTATTTTCCAAATGTGCCCTGAGCTTGGCAGGAGAAGGGTCTGGGATGGAGCTGCCTTGTCCTGCTGCTGCAGCAGCTTCCAGGGGATGAAGGAATCCCGAATTTTCCCGGATTCCTGTGCTCCCCCTACGCTGCTTCCCATCCCTTGATGCTTTTTGTCCGTCGGTGGCCGAGCTCCACAGGCTGAAATCCAGGAGCAGCCACTGGAAAGGCCCTGGGTATTTCTCAATTGGCCTCATTAGAAAGAACCTGATCAAAACCAAGAGGAGCTCGTTAAGTTGAAAGGACTTTGTGTTGTCAGCCTCTCCTGCCGCAAATCTCCGAGGAGGGGGAGAGAGCTCCTCTCCACTGCCTTTGTGCACCTCTTGTTTTGCCAGGAACCACAGTGCCTGCGCTGCTCAACAGCACTTCAAACCAGCTCTATCTGCATTTCTATTCCGACATCAGCGTCTCTGCTGCCGGCTTTCACCTGGAATACAAAAGTAAGAGCGGTTCCAGCCTTGATCCCGCAGCTCCTGGGAGGTTGGGGAGGTGCCTGCGGGGATGGAGAGGTGGGAGAAGGAGCTGCTGTGGCTCCCTGCTCCCAGGGAGGGAGTGATAAACAGAGAAAAGATGGAGCAGAGGGGTGGGATGATCCTCGTTGTGTTCTTGGTGGCAGCTTTTTGTGGCTGGGTGGTGGCACAAAGGGGTAAAAGTCCATGGGTGCAGGGCTGGGATCTGGGTTTGGGGAGTGCTGCTTGCCAGGGGCTGGCAGAGACTTGCAGCTCTTGGCATTCCCTGCTGGAACCAGCAGCAGGCCTGGACATGTCCTCATCCCTAAAATCCTGGCTGGAAGGGTCCTCGGAGGTCATTCCATGGGAGCTGCTGAGGAAAGCAGGGTCAGAACGGAGATAAAACTCGATTTGCACATTTTGATGGAGCCTGAGCTTGGAAAAACTGCAGGGATGGGGCTGCACAAACACCCTGGGCAGGCTCTGCTCACAGCTGAGGGCTGAACTGGATGTTAGCAGTGTTATCAGTCAGTGTTATCAGTGTTGCTGTCAGTGTGGGCTCTCTGCAGTGTTTGAGGTGCTGCCTGGTGGCTGCTGGGGATGTTCCCCTCCCTCAGCTGCTGGATGTGCTCCTGTCCCCACAGCCCAGCACCCTGGGCACGCTCCTGGATCCAGGAATTTTCTGTGCTTTGTGCTCAGAGCTGTCCAGGCCCTGCACAGGAGCATTCCCAAGGTGGTTGATCCATCCTCCTTTTCCAGCCTCCAGCTGAGGGAGGCACAGCCTGTGGAAGCTCTGAGGTCGTGTGGGCACCCACTCCTCTCCATGAAAAATTAAAAACACCTTAAAAACATCCTTAAGGTCCCCTCCAACCCAAATTCTGTGGTGGTGTGGAGCACTTGAGTGGGCTCCTGGTTAGGGATGATCCCAACACCCCCTGGAATTGGCAGCACTTTGCTCCCAGCAGGTCTCATGCCAGGTTTTTTTGGGAATACAGACCCCAGCACGTGGCTAAATGTGGTTCTAGACAGAGAATGTGTTTTCAAAAAGAAATCCCCAGCGGTGAGAGAACAAACCTGACTGAGGCAGGGAAGAGAATCCTTTGGGAAATGGCTGTCAGGTTTGGATGGCGATGACAAAAATTCATTTTCCCCTGGGTCTGTGTTTGATTCCTGATGTCTCATCAGGAGAGGTGCAACAGCCCAGCCTGGGGTCTGTTATTGCCAGTGTTTGGATAACACTGGCAGAGAATCATGGAATATCCTGGGCTGGAAGGATCCACCAGGATCCAGCCCTGACCCTGCACAGGCACCCCAACAATCCCACCCTGTCCAAACCTTCTTGGAGCTCTGGCAGCCTTGGGAATGTTCCCATTCCTGCACCCTCTGGGGGAAGAACCTTGCCCTAAATCCAACCTAAACATTCTGGGGTTATCCTGCAGAGCCAGGATGGTCCTAGCAGGTCCCAGCTCAGGATATTCCGTGATTTTCTCAGCTCTGCTGCTGTGTGAGGTTGGAATTGGTGCCACTGAGCCCAAGAACAGTGAGGGGATGCAGGAGGGCACTGCCAGCTCTGCCCAGCACATCCAAAGGCAGGAACAGGGCTGGGAGCCAGCCTGGAGCTCCTGCAGCTCCCTGGCTCATCCCAGGCTGGCCTGGCCGTGTCCCACAGCAGAGCAGGGAATGCTGAGACACCTGGGGACAGCTGTGTCTGTGTCCCCAACCCTCTGGGGCACTGCAGGGCTGCTTGCTGCTGGGCACTGGGGCTGGTGGCTGCTTCTGAGCACGGCTCTGGCCTCTGGAGCCAAGCCACCTTCTGCTGCTTTGGGTTCTTTCCAAGGCTGCAAATGGATTTTTGGATGGTGCAGTTCACTCTGGAGAGTGGCCACAGGAATGCTGCCCGAGGAGGAGCTGGGCCTGCCACATCCCTGAGGGGTCCAAGGGCAGCCTGGCAGGGTGGGAGGGGTCCCTGCCCAGGCAGGGGGAGTTGGGTGATTGAGGACACTTCCCACCCAAACCAGTGTGAGATTCCCTGCAGTGGCAAAGCTGGGACTGTGCTTTGAGCCAAGCAGCACGAAACCTTCCAGGATTTGCTGCCTTTACTCACTGAAACCTTGTCCATTATTGAATCCAGTAGGATTACAGCCACCACAGGATTGGGGGAGAAAAATGTGCCCAGCCTGTGCTCTGGGAGCTGCAGGAGTCCTCCTGCTGCGACTCTGTTTCTTCTCCACCTCTATTCCAATCAATAAATCCTTTGAGCACCCTCCTGCAAAAAATCATGGCCAGGTTTTTCATGAGCCTGGGGATTATCAGCCCTGTCTGTTTCCTTGGCTGAGGAAATTAATAGGTGTTGATTTTCAGGGCAGCTGGAAATAATGTGATTTCTGCTCTGTTTGTACAATTGGAATCTCCCAGCCCTGAGCCCTGGGTTTTTTTTCTGTGTTCCTTCTGGCAGGAAGTTGGGAGAGATGAGCTTAAAACAGGGGAGGAAAACTCAGGTTTCTCCCTCACTGTGGTACTCAGGCTGAGCTCTTACCTCTGCATGCTCCAAAGCCAGGAACAATTTGGGACTGAGTGAAAGCCACTGATGTGAAGGAGAAGTTATTTAAAGCCATTTTCCCTCCTGCCTCTCTGAAGGTCAAGCAGCACATCCAGGAGCGGGGGGGAAGCGTGACTGGGCTTTAGGAGGAGACTCAGCCTCTCCTCGCTCCTTTTCTCTTTTATTTTCCCCCTGCCTGGGGCTCTGTGGGGCTGCAGCAGAGCAGGAGCCCTTGCAGGGATGCAGGTTATCGTGGAGAGGCAGCTGCCAGCACAGGCAGGGAGGGAGGGAGGTGCTGGGAGAGGCTGTGAGGAGCCTGCAGGATTGCTTTTATCTCCCTGGGCTGCGCAGAGGGGAGAGGGAGTGTTGGGAAGGAGAGGGAGATGGGGAAGGGAAGGAGAGGGGAGATTTGGAAAGGAGAGGGGAAGTGTGGGAAGGAAAGGGAGAAGATACGGGAAGGAGAAAGGAGAGGGATTTTAGGGAAGGAGATGGGGAAATGAGATGTGGGAAGGAGAGGGAGATGGGGAAAGGAAGGAGAGGGAGATTTGGGGAGGAGGGGGGAGAAGGGAAGGGAAGGGAAGGGAAGGGAAGGGAAGGGAAGGGAAGGAAAGGAAAGGAAAGGAAAGGAAAGGAAAGGAAAGGAAAGGAGAATGGAAGAAGGGAAGGACAGAAAAGGGAAAAGGGAAGGAGACCCCATCACCCCACACATGAGATGTCACAGGTTGTTAATTGAGTTTGCAGCAGGATATTCCCAGCTGTAAATGTGGGGATGGAAATGGGCTGTCCGTGCAGAATCCAAAGGAAACAGCATTTCCCCACCCAGAGCCTGCGGTGGCGGTTGGTAAACGGGAATGGGGTAAAACAAAAGTGTGTTCCATCCCTCCAGCCCCCTGCACAGCCCCATCCCCACTCCCTGAGCTCCCATCTCCCTTGCCCCCACAGCCGTGGGCCTCTCCAGCTGCCCGGAGCCGGCGGTTCCTGGGAATGGGCTGAAGATCGGCGAGCGCTACCTGGTGAACGACGTGGTGTCCTTCCAGTGCGAGCCCGGCTACGCCCTGCAGGTACCAACTCCTCCTGCAGCTTTAGCTCCCTGGTTTTCCAGATTCTGCACTGCCTCAGTGTGACTCTGAACTCCACATAAAGTGGCAGCAGCTCTCCTCACAGCTCAGTCACACAGAACAATCCTTTTCCAGCCCAGAACCAAGGACACCGCTGGAACTTCAGCCCAAAAAGGGCAAACAGCAGGGAATGGAGGGGAGCAACCTGGGAGGGTGGGACTGCATCCCCTGGAGCTGGAATTGGACAGTTAACCCAACATGGAAATGGACCAAAACTCATAAAAGTGTGAAAACTCTTGACTTGGGTCCATCGTGGGTGTAGCCCTGGCTGGGCTCTTGTGCTGCCCAAGGTGTATCCTGTAAAAACCTTTTAATAAATCCCTGCTTTATTCTTTAATTCTGTCCAGCTGTGTTCCAGGTCTTTAGGAATCACCAGAAGGATTCCTGCTTTTCTGTGTTCTCTGTATTCTTTACACATCTATTTGTAGCTCTGTTGTTGTATTTGTGGCCAGTCCCAGTACTTTTCCCTGCCTTTTCCTGAGGCAGAAAGACAAAACACGTTCCAGAGCTCCAAGCTGGGGGTCCCAGGTTCCTGTCCTGTCTTGGTTCTTCCTGCGAGCCAAGGTTGAGACCAGCTCTTGGAGACACATTTTCATCAACAAAGTTTAGTCCCTGTCTGAGGGAGAGGATTCGGAGATGGTTGAGTTACCTCACTATTTGTGTCCCTGATGATTTTTGTCAATTATGCTAATTTGCTAAATTTGAAGAACTGTATTCACCCCCCCTTGCAGGGATCGGCATTTTATGGACATTTTTCCATATCTTCCCTTGGATTCCTCCAATAAAGACCAGCCTTTAGATCACCTCCTACACTAATATTATCTCCAAAGATAATACCCAAGTGTGAAAGATTATCTCCAAAGTGAGTTGTTTTATTCCATTCTTTAAGGCATCACTTTTTCTGACACCCCACATACAACAGGCATCTCCCTCTGGATCAGATCCATCTTGCAAGGAATTTTTTCCTGCCAGGACAGGGACAGGCTCTACCCTTGTCTTCCATCCACCCCCCAAACCCTTGTTTTGTTTTTGTTTTCCATCCCTGCAGGGCCACTCCCACATCTCCTGCATGCCGGGCACGGTGCGCCGCTGGAATTACCCTCCACCCCTCTGCATCGGTAGGAATCAACTTCTTTCTACCTGGCTGATATTTATAACACTTCCCTTAAAAAAAACCAAAAAAACCAAGGCTAAAGAGCTGATTTAGAGAAATTCAGGTTGGTTCTGCAAGTGTGAGAGAGTGTGAGAAAACATTGGTTGCCAGGGAAATTGTGCCCGAGAAGTCCCCGTGGGCTGCCTGGAGTGCTTTGTTTTGGACGTTACAGATGTGGCTGTAGCACAAAATGTGAAACACAGAATTATCCCCCTCAGCACAAAACCATTCAAAAGGGAAAACCTAAAATTTCCTTGTGCTGGAAGCAGGTTGGTTTTATGGCTTGAGGATTTTTTCCATCTGAAGTGTGGTTTATTTTTGTGGAATGTATCTGATACCACCAAAGCTGCTCCTTTCACTGGGGCCTGGTCCCTCCCAGGATCCCAACTTGCTGTGGCCACTCTGCTGTCCAGCAGGTGACCACAGGTCCCTGGTCCAGGTCACTGTTTACCCTCAGATGTGTTCAGATTTTCAGGTCTAGAAATGACTGGACATTCCATTTTCCCTGTGGAAGAGGCCTGGAGGTGAAGGGAACTTGCAGGAGGTTTTTAAAATTATTTCCAGTCATTTGCTTTTAGCAAATGTAGATGTTTAATATTCATATTGTACATTTTGCAGCTCTGAGAGAGACATTTATGCATTTAATAGCTTTAGTTAACAGTTATTTTGGGCTCCTGCTGTTCCAGCTTACATCATTTGGCTTTAAAGTAATTATAAGAGCCAACAGTTCTTTTTATCTGATGATCTGCAGGCCAGGAATAAATAGAGAGATGTTTCCAGGAGAATGACTGAACTAAAGGACCCATTCCCTTGGGAGCTGCTCTGAATGGAAGCAGAAGTCCTTGGGCTCAGCTGGGAGATCCCAGCATGGAGGAGGATCCCAAAAGCTGGCAAGCCACAAGTTTGGTCCTTTGAATCAGCACCAGCCTCCCAATCCAGCAGGATTTTGGCTGCTTGGGCTGTGCCTGTCTTTTCACCTCCCTGGGAAAGGTCAGGCAGCTGCAGAGAGGCAGAAACACATCTGGAGTCACTCCTGGAGGAGTGGCTGTCACCCTTGTGGGTGTGACAGTCCTGGGGCTCTGTCCTGTGCCCACCAGAGCTCCTGCTCCAAGCACAGTTTGCAACTGTGCTGATTTTCTCCTGGTCTACTTCCTCCAGCTGCTGGGCTTCTAAATAATTCAGAAGCAGTTCTATTAAAGAGCCATTAAGAGGGAAAAGAAAGAGAAATCTTCTGGGAGAAACCTCGTTAGGAGCAAGTCTGGGGTAATGAGATATTGGACAAAGAGCCTGTACCTGACTGTCACAGCGAGTTAGGAGGACACCTGGCTGGATTCAGCTGAGTGCTGCTGCTGGGACCAGGTGGAGGTCATCCAGATAAGCATGAGAAGGTGCTGTCAGTGTTTAAATTTCATGTGATGCCTTTTGTAAACATATTTTTGGGCTGTTGTGGCTGGCAGTTGGCTGTGGGCAGTGAGCAAACACTCTGTGCTGGATTTATCAGTGACAGACTGCCCAGAGATTGGCAGCTGGGGCAGGGAAAAGAAGAGGCTGTAACTGGGGTCAAAATAGGATCACTCAGCTTCTTCACAGTCATTTTTTGAGCTGGTGAAAGTGTCAAGCAAGCGCTGGTGCCTGATTTGATGCAGTGTCTGTGGGCAGAGCAGGTGCCCATCCCCTCTGTCACTGCTCAGATCTGGCTCTCCCTCTGTGGTGGCCCAAACTGGATCCCTGGGCTCAGTCTCCATCTCCAAAGGGCAGGAGAAATGCACATCCATTCCTGATGTGGCCATGCAGTGCCTGGAAACTTGGTGCTGGTTCCTTTTCCTCAGCTGAGTCTTTAATTCCTTGATTTCCCGTGGCCGTCACCCAGACAGACCCCTCAGGGATCCTGGCAGGGATCCTGTGACTGGATCCTGACCATGAACCCTGTTGTTTTTCCAGCCCAGTGTGGAGGAACAGCAGAAGAGATGGAAGGAGTGCTCCTGAGCCCAGGATTCCCAGGAAATTACCCCAGCAACCTGGACTGCACGTGGAGGATCCTGCTGCCAGTGGGGTTTGGTGAGAGAGCTGGGTTTGGGTTGGTGCTGTCCCAGAAGAGGGGCTGAAAAATCAGAGAATCCCTGACTGGTTTGGGTTGGGAAGAACCTCGAGATCATCTCATTCCACCCCCTGCCAGGGGAAACTATCCCAAGGTGCTCCATCCAGCCTGGTCTGGGACACTGCCAGGGACCCAGGGGCAGCCACAGCTTCTCTGGGCACCTGTGCCAGGACCTCCCACCCTCCCAGGGAGGAATGCCTTCCTAACCTCCCATCCAAAGCTCCTCTGAGTCAGTTTGAAGGCACTCTGTGTCCCCAGGGCAGTTAGAGTCCTGCTGAGTGCCCAGGCTGTCCTGGGCTCTGCGGGTGGGCAGTGCTGGGGTTGGAGCTGATGTTGGGGTTGGGATTTGAATTGGGGTTGGGATTGGAACGAGGGTTGGAGCTGGGGTTGGTGCTGATGTTGGGATTGGTGCTCCTGTTGAAGCTTCTCTTGGAGCTGGGGTTGGAGCTGATGTTGGGGTTGGGGGTGCCCGGGCTGTCCTGGGCTCTGCGGTGGGCAGTGCTGGGGTTGGAGCTGGGGTTGGGATTTGAATTGGGGTTGGGATTGGGATTGGAATGAGGGTTGGAGCTGGGGTTGGTACTGATGTTGGGATTGGTGCTCCTGTTGAAGCTTCTCTTGGAGCTGGGGTTGGAGCTGATGTTGGGGTTGGGATTTGAATTGGGGTTGGGATTGGAACGAGGGTTGGAGCTGGGATTGGTGCTGATGTTGGGGTTGGAGCTGGGTTTAAAGCTAGGGTTGGGGTTGGTGCTGATGTTGGGGTTGGTGCTCCTGTTGAAGCTTCTGTTGGAGCTGGGGTTGGTGTTGATGTTGGGGTTGGTGCTGCTATTGGAGCTGGGGTTAGTGCTGATGTTGATGCTGGTGTTGGAGCTGGGTTTGGCATTGGGATTGGAGCTGGGGTTGGTGCTAATGTTGGGGTTGGGGTTGGTGTTGGTGTTGGAGCTGGGGTTAATGCTGATGTTGGTGCTGGGGTTGGTGTTGATGTTGGTGCAAAAACTCACCTGCAATTCTAGAGCCAAACTCCTCCTTCCCCCTCTCCAGGTGCCCACATCCAGTTCCTGAACTTCTCCACGGAGCCCAACCACGACTTTGTGGAGATCAGGAACGGGCCCTACGACACCAGCAGCGTCATCGGGCGCTTCAGCGGCGCCGAGCTGCCCGGCTCCCTGCTGTCCACCTCCCACGAAACCACCGTCTACTTCCACAGCGACCACTCCCAGAACAAACCCGGCTTCAAGCTGGAGTACCAAGGTGAGGAGGGACAATCCTGCCCTGGGGGTGGCGGTTGTTGAGTGAATTCCGTGGTTGTTGAGTGAATTCAGTGGTTGTTGAGTGAATGCCTTGGTTGTTGACTTAATTCTGTGGTTTTTGAGTTGATTCCTTGATTGTTGAGTTAATTCCTGGTTGTTGACTAAATTCCGTGGTTGTTGAGTGAATTCCGTGGTTGTTGAGTGAATTCAGATATTTGGGGTGTTTTGGAACCAAAGAGCAGCTTCTGATGGGGGTTTGAGTCTTGGGGTGTGGGTGAGGAGAATCTGTGTCTCTCACCTCCCTGCTGGAGCTGTTATTTCTGTGTGACACACTCCAGGGGCCTTGGAGTGGTAATTCCTTGGTGCTTTATTCCCTCAACAACATCCAGCTTCCATTGATCTAGCTCTGATAAATAAAAATAGTCGCTGGTAAAAGAGCCTGGCAGCTCTGAGGACTCTGTGTCCCTGTCTCTCTCCTTCTTGGGCATCTCCAAAATGATCCAGGTGGGAGATCCTCAGGAATCTTCCAAGGTGGTTTTTTTTTTTTTTTTTCTGAAAACTGTGCTCAGAGGACTCTGCAGGCTGAAGATTTACAATCCAAACTCACCCAAATTCTTATTTCCAACCCCCTCATGGCTGTTTCAGCCTTTCACCCCTCGGGCTGGTGGCCGGAATTCTGTGGGATTTACTTCCAGAAGGGTTTCAGGTGAACCTTTAAGAAGTTCAGACCTGCTTATTGAAGATTTCCCAGCCCATTTCCCGGGAGCACTGACCTTTATCCCAGCACAGGCTCTGCAGGAGCTGGGAAGGAGGGAGAGAGGTGATATTTGCCCTCTTGTAAGTCCTTGAACCCCAGAGAACACAAAGAGCTGAATCCTCAGCTGCTCTTTCTCTGTGCTTGTAGCAGAGAGGAAGTATTTGAGGCAAGTTAGGCCAAGATCTGGATTTTTCTGTATCCAGAATTGTTACCTTTGTACTAAAAAAAAAAAAAAAAAAAGGAATAAAAATAGGATATAAGGATGTTTAAGGGGATATTTGCTCACTGGTTTTGTGTTTCTCTCTGCTCCCCTGCAGTGCCTTGTGGGGGCAATGTCACTGCCCAGAATGGGACAGTTTATTCTCCTGGCTTCCCCAACCAGTACCCAAATTCCCAGGATTGCACCTGGCTGCTGACAGTGCCTGTGGGATATGGGATCCACCTGAACTTCACCCTGCTGCAGACAGAGCCCTACAATGATTTCATCACTGTCTGGTAGGTCCGGAGGGTCAGGAGTCACTCCAAGGACTCATTTTGGGAAATACTCCTGGCTTTGAAATAGCAGCAACTGGGAATGGGGCCCCTGGGATCCCCTTTGCAGGCTGGGAGCTTCCTGGTGTTTTGGAGAAGAGAAATTAAACATTTTTTTGAGCTTTCTTTTAATATGAATAAATAAAAATATTATTTATGCATAATAATGGAGATTATCAACTTTAAGCAGATTAAAGAGTTTGTGACCAAATTTTGAGCTTGTAGCACACAAAGTCTGACCTTCAGAATATCCCCGTGTCTGCTGGGCGAACAGGGAGTGAAATTCCTTTGGGAAACGGGTCCTAATTCCTCAGTTTCTGAGGTTAAAAGTGAAATTTGCATTTCTGATTATCAGCTGGGAGCCAGGAGAAGTTGTAGGGGTTAAACTGGAGCAGGGAGTCTGAAATGTGGATGTGGGAAAGGGAGGATGAGGAAGGGGGAGGAGGATGAGGAGTCCCTAGGCATGCAGGGCAGGAGGAGGTCAAGTTCCTAGGCTTAAATCCCTGGAAAAATCAATTTTCTTTATGTTCCTGCCATCAGGGACGGACCCCAGCAAACAGCCCCCCAGCTGGGGGTGTTCACAGGCAACTCAGCCAAGAAATCTGCCCAGAGCTCCTCCAACCAGGTGCTGCTGAAATTCCACAGCGACGGCGCCAACGGAGGCATCTTCGCCATCTACTTCTATGGTCAGTGCTGCTGCACTCCTGGGAGGGGAAACCTTGGGAATACTGGGGAATAGGTCTGGGAAAATGCAAAAAAATACCCTTTAACCCCAAGTTTTCCACAGAGTTTTCCAGCCCGGTTTTTCTTTTTCAATGAAGTTTTTCAGGTCAGGTTTCCCCAGGAAGTTTTTCAGCTCAGTTTTTTTTTTGTTTTTTTTCCACAAAATTTTTCAAACCAATTTTTTCCAGGAAGTTTTTCAGCCCATTTTTTTCCACAGAGTCTTTCAAACCAGTTTTTCCAGGAAGTTTTTCAGTTCAGTTTATTTCCACAAAGTCCCAGTTTTTCCAGGAAGTTTTTCAGCCCAGGTTTTCCATGAAGTTTTCCATTGCAGTTTTTTTCCACAAAATTTTTCAAACCAGTTTTTTTTTCCACAGAGTTTTCCAGCCCGGTTTTTCTTTTTCAATGAAGTTTTTCAGGTCAGGTTTCCCCAGGAAGTTTTTCAGCTCAGTTTTTTTTTTGTTTTTTTTCCACAAAATTTTTCAAACCAGTTTTTTCCAGGAAGTTTTTCAGCCCAGTTTTTTTCCACAAAGTCTTTCAAACCAGTTTTTCCAGGAAGTTTTTCAGTTCAGTTTATTTCCACAAAGTCTTTCAAACCAGGTTTTTCCAGGAAGTTTTTCAGCCCAGGTTTTCTATGAATTTTTCCATTGCAGTTTTTTTCCACAAAATTTTTCAAACCAGTTTTTTTTTTTTTCCCACAGAGAAGTTCAGTCCAGTTTTTTTTGTTTGTTTGTTTGTTTGGGTGGGTTTTTTTTGGGGTTTTTTCTGTTTGTTTGTTTGTTTGGTTGGTTGGTTTTTTTCAGGAAGTTTTCCAGCTCAGTTTTTTCCACAAAGTTTTGCAAATTTTGCCCTTTTTCACCTGGACTTTGCTCAAGTCACTCTGAGAACTCCAAGGATTTGCAGCTGGAAACATTCTCACTCTTGGAATTCTTTGTGGAAAAAATCACTAAAAAAAAATCACTTCCAAGTTTAAAAAAAAAAGTAAAAATCAGTAAGTTTTGAGATCCCTGTCCAAGGGATGGGATTCCCTGGATAATATTTTCATTCATGAGGTGCTGGAGCAGCCTGGGACTCTTTTCTTTTTTCCTGGGTGACTAAATTCCACTGAGGCCACCAAGATCCTTTTTCAGCATCTCAAAAATTGCTGTTGACATTCCCAAAGGAAAAACGTTGTCCAGGAACACCCAAAATCTTCCTGTTGGGGTGGAAGAAACAGCAGGATACAAATTCCTGCCTTCATCTCTGTAGGATTTGTGGGGGGAAAGGCTTGGTTGGATTTGGCTAATTCAGTTTCCTGGTGGAGAGGGAGGAATTTCCTGTTGGAAAAGGAGGATTTTCCTGGAAGAGAGGGATCATTTTTCTTGGTGGAGAGGGAGGAATTTCCTGGTGGAGAGGGAGAAATTTCCTGGTAGAGAGGGAGGATTTTCCTGTTGGAAAGGGAGAATTTTCTTGGTGGAGAGGGAGGATTTTCCTGGTGGAGAGGGAGGATTTTCCTGGTGGAGAGGGAGGATTTTCCTGGTGGAGAGGGAGAATTTTCCTGGTGGAGAGGGAGGAATTTCCTTGTGGAGACAAAGGATTTTCCTGGTGGAGAGGGAGGATTTTCCTGGTGGAAAGGGAGGATTTTCCTTGTGGAAAGGGAGGATTTTCCTGGTGGAGAGGGAGGAATTTCCTGTTGGAAAGGGAGAATTTTCCTGGTGGGGAGGGAGGATTTTCCTGATGGAAAGGAAGAATTTTCCATGTGGAAAGGGAGGATTTTCCTGGTGGAGAGGGAGGAATTTCCTTGTGGAAAGGGAGAATTTTCCTGGTGGGGAGGGAGGATTTTCCTGATGGAAAGGAAGAATTTTCCATGTGGAAAGGGAGGATTTTCCTGGTGGAGAGGGAGGAATTTCCTTGTGGAAAGGGAGGAATTTCCTTGTGGAAAGGGAGGAATTTCCTGGTGGAAAGGGAACATTTTCCTTGTGGAGACAAAGGATTTTCCTGGCGGAGAGGGAGGATTTTCCTGGTGGGGAGGGAGGATTTCCCTGCTGCCTTCAGGACGTGCTGCTCTTCCCTTGCCTTCCCAGCCTTCCAGCTGTTCCGCTGCCAGCCTCCCACCATCGTTCCCAACGCCGA
The DNA here is from genome assembly GCF_017590135.1 of Pyrgilauda ruficollis. Taxonomy (NCBI): domain Eukaryota; kingdom Metazoa; phylum Chordata; class Aves; order Passeriformes; family Passeridae; genus Pyrgilauda; species Pyrgilauda ruficollis. The sequence goes on from NW_024526377.1 coordinate 4,457,718, forward strand.
GATCGTCACGGAGAACGAGGAGTTCAACATCGGTAAAACCTTCCCTCGTCCTCCTCATCCTCACTCCCATCTCTCCAGCTCCTGGGAGTGCATTTTCCCCCCCAAATCCTGGTTTTCCAGGAGGGTTTTTCATGGGAGATCAACATCAAAAGCAGCATCCACGTGTTCCCGTTGTTCCCAGCCTTTTTCCTCCCTGGAAAAATGGGTTTTTGGGAGAGATTTGAGCCTGTTTGGAATCTCTCAGGAATCTTTGGGAATAATGATGTTTCTCAGGTGTTGCACATGAAGCTTTAGAGCCTTTATTCTGCTTTTTGGGGATCTTTCCAGGAGTTTTTTTGTGATTTTTTATCTTTTTTTTCATCCACATTTTCAAATGGTTGCAGCCAGGATTTTTCTTGGAGCAGCTTCTCACCCTGGCTGCTCTCTTTGAGGGGAGTCTGCACCTGGAATAATTCCCAAATCTGTTGTGGTGACAGGAGTTTATCCCAGGGTGACTCCAGCATGGCTTTCCTAGCCTTTTATTTCTGTTTTACGCCTTTTATTCCTGTATTTCTCCCTTTTATTCCTGTATTTACCCCTTTTATCTGCACCTACTCCTTTTATTTCTGCATTTACCCCTTGTATTCCAATATTTACCCCTTTATTCTGCATTTTCCCCTTTTGTCCCTCTATTTCCCCTCTTTATCCCTGCATTTCCCCCTTTTATCTCTGCAATTCCCCCTTTTATCCCCTTATTTCCCCCTTTTGTCCCTCTATTTCCCCTCTTTATCCCTGCATTTCCACCTTTTATCTCTGCAATTCCCCCTTTTATCCCCTTATTTCCCCGTTTTGTCCCTCTATTTCCCCCTCTTATCCCTCCATTTCCCCTTTTATCCCTGGATTTCCCCCTTTTATCTCTGCAATTCCCCCTTTTATCCCCCTATTTCACCTTTTATCCCCTTATTTCCCCGTTTTGTCCCTCTATTTCCCCCTCTTCTCCCTCCATTTCCCCTTTTATCCCTGGATTTCCCCCTTTTATCTCTGCAATTCCCCTTTTTATCCCCCTATTTCACCTTTTATCCCCTTATTTCCCCCTTTTGTCCCTCTATTTCCCCCTCTTCTCCCTCCATTTCCCCTTTTATCTCTGCAATCCCCTGTTTTATCCCTCTATTCCACCTTTTATCCCATAAATTCCCCTTTTTTTGGTGCATTTTCCCCTCCCATCCCTGTTTTCCATCCCTGCCCAGGTGACATCGTCAGGTACCGGTGCCTTCCTGGCTTCACCCTGATTGGGAATGAAATCCTCACCTGCAAACTGGGCACCCACCTGCAGTTCGAGGGACCCCCACCCACCTGTGAAGGTACAACTTCCACAAATCCCAGATTTCCCTGCTCAGGGATGGAGCTGGGGGAGGTTTTTTGGCACATTTTTCATCCTTGGGGTTTATTTTCCCATCTGCAGGAGTGTGGGATTTTGGGAGGAGGGAGTGAGACACCCCCTGAGCAGGAATTGCAGTTCTCATGTCCCTGTTAACAATTCCATGGGATGAGCTGTGGCTCCAGCTTTTGTTCTAAAAGAGTTTCCAGATATTCTTGGAGAGGTTTTTGTGCCTCAGGAGAGTTCTGGTCGTGATCCTCCTTGTTTTGGGAGAGGTGTGAGCTGAGGCAGTGGGAATGGTTTGTTGGCTTTGCTGCTTTTTGCTCCTTTCTTTGAGTGTGACAATGGTTGGGATTTGTGGGATTTTGGGATTCTTTGAGCCCCAGGGCTCAAGGAGTGCAGGGGTCGTGCTCTGCCTTGAGCTGGCTCATCAGGACACACCTTGTGCTTCCACCCTTGCTCTGAAAAACGTTCATTTCATGTTCATTTCCACTGAATGCTCATTTCCATTCCCAGTGCACTGCCCCATGAACCAGCTGATGACGGATTCCACCGGGGTGATCCTGAGCCAGAGCTTCCTGGGAAGTTACCCCCACTTCCAGACCTGCTCCTGGGTAGTGAAGGTGGAGTCAGGCTACAACATCTCCCTCACCATCGAGTACTTCCTCAGCGAGAAGCAGTTTGATGAGTTTGAAATCTTTGATGGTGAGAGACTCCCCCCTCTGACCTGCCTTCCATCCCAAACCTTCCTGGGGTTCCATAATCCCATGGCAGTCAAGGGGGAAGGAGCATTCCAGGGCCAACTTCCCACCTGGAACCTCCTGCTGGCCTTCCAGAAAGCTCCTCACTGATTCCTGGCATAAGGAAACAGCTATAATTTGATTTTTTGGGATGGATCTGAAGGATTTTTCCAAGGGGCAGGAGTTGGCAAACTCCTGGGAGAGGGATGGCAGCAGAGATTGCTGCAGTGGGTGAGTTGGAAAAGGGGGAATTCTCATCCCTGAAGGCCACAGGGAGCAGATTATCCAGCCCCAGGAGTTCTTGGGAATGGGGAGGGGATTCTCAGGATAAACAGTGCAGACACAGGGACTATGCTGGTGCTCCTGGGGTCACCATGAGGACCTGAGCAAAATCCTGCTTTTCCTGTCATCAGCTTTGCTCCTGGATCCCAGGAGCAGGATGAGCGCCCTGGAACTCCACAGGGAGCTGGGAGCTGCCTTTCCTCAGGGAAATCTCCCTGTGCTCCTTCCTCCTGCAGGGACACCGAGCCCCCCCAGTGGCTCCATGGCTGCTGTGACTTCTCCCTTCTCCCTTTTCCCTGTTCCTGGCAGGTCCCTCTGGGCAGAGCCCCCTGCTGCTGTCCCTGAGTGGGAATTACTCGTCCCCTCTGACCGTCACCAGCAGCGGGAACAGCGTCTTCCTGCGCTGGTCCTCCGACCACGCCTACAACAGGAAAGGCTTCAAAATCCGCTACTCTGGTGAGTCCCAGCTGCCTCTGCCAGGAGCAGGAGCAGCTCCGCAGCCAGGAGAATCCATGGAATTCCTGCAGAGATCCAGCTGTCAGGGCAGGAGCTGCCAAGGCAGGGGAGGCACGAAGCCGGGCGTGTTCCGAGCTGGGGAGGTCGGGAAAGGCAGGAGCTGTCCAGGAGAAACCTTGGAGCTTTGGCTCAGTCTCAACCACTCTGTAACAATCAGGACCAGGATTGTGGGATCACAATCAGGAGAAATTCTAGGGAGAAACCTTGGAGCTTTGGCTCATTTCCCAACCACTTTTCAGAATCAGAAGCCTGATGTGGAGTCACTGATGCCAGGGACTGGATATCAGGAAAGGTTTCTGGATGACGGGGTGGCCAGGCATTGGAAAAGTCTGTCCAGGCTTTGCTCAGCAAATGAACTAAAGAATATTAAATTACCAGGAATATTTAATAACCAGGAATTCCTGGAGCTGGGTGAGGCTCAGACCAGAGCCCTGCACTCCATCCCCACTTCGACTCCGCGTTTATCCATCGCTGATTTTTGTTCTGTGGTTTTTGGGGAAGCTCCGTGTAATTCCTGGGAGTGGGAAGGGAATGACCCTGCTGCTGCTCATCCTGTGGCTGGTTTGCTCTTCCCAGCTCCCTACTGCAGCCTCCCACAGCCACCAGCCCACGGGATGATCCTGAGCCACTCCGGGCTGCGCCCCGGCAGCTCCGTGCGCTTCGGCTGCGACGCCGGCTACCGCCTGGTGGGACACAGCACCACCACCTGCACCCAGCACCCCCAGGGCCACTTCCACTGGAGGGAAGCCATCCCCCTGTGCCAAGGTGAGAGCAGGGATGGGTTGGAATAGAGTTCTGAGAGTCCTTTGAAAAGCAATGAAAAAAAAAAAAAGATATTTGAATTGAGTAATTCGGTGTTGAGAACAAGCTCGGAACGCTGAGGGGTGATCCTCGTCTCCAGGGCTTTGGGAATAGATGGCAAAGAGGAAAGGGAATGACTGGGAGCTGGAAAAGAGCAGCAGGGAAAAGGTTGGATTTTCCAGGTGCTCTCTTTTCCCTGGGAGAGCCATTGGTATTCAGCCTGGCAGCCTGTCTAGACACCAGGCCTTGGAGAGGGATTGGCCAGCCCTGAGCTCACTGCAGTGACACTCCTGTCACCATCAGTGCCGCCAGGGATGGGCCTAATCCTGCCTCTGGAGCTGCTGAAACCTCTCAGAATTCCAGCACCTGCCAGCTGCTCTGGGATCCTGCTCCATGCTGTGGCAGGAGTGGGATAAAAGCTGGGCCTTGCATGGGGAAAGACCCAGGGCTCTGCTGATGCTGCTGCTGCACATGCAAAGTTTGGACTCTCCAGCCCTCACTGGGCTCCATGTCACCAAAAAGTGACTTTTCCTTTTTTTCCAGCCCTGTTTTTGTGCACAGGGAACACCAGGAAGGGGAATGTGTTGGGGTGGCTCAGGAGAGGAGCTCAGGAGCCAAGCTGGGGCTGCTCCAGGAGGGAATGGGTTTATTTGGAAACACAGGCAGATATTGGGATCAGGGGTTAGGGCTGTGTCTTCTGGCAGGTTCTGCTCCTCTCCCAGCCCCACAGAGCCTTCAGGAGCTTCCCAGGTCCTGGCTGCTCTTCCCTTGGCATCCCACCCTGTCCAGACAGGAGGGAAGTGGATCTGCCTTTTCCCCAGAGCCAGGCTTGGAGAGGGATGGGTACCACAGGGTGGGTTTGGAGTCAGATCTGGATTTGTTTTCCCTCCTCCTCCTCGTGCTGCTGGAGAAGCAGATCTGGGGGCATTTCCCAGCGCTGGCAGGGTTGGGAGAAAGGGTAACAGCATAAATGGCAGCGATTCTTTGTGTAATTTGGCTGTCACCTGCCTGTCCCCTCCCTGCCCTGCTCCCTGAGCCCAGGATCCCAGCAGGAATGGTGCAGAGCCTCCCCTCCAGAGCGCTGCCATCTCCAGCAGCCGCCTGGCGCCGCACCTGCTTTCCCATTTTTCCCACGAATTTCCCCCCTCTACCTCCTCAGCCATGAGGCTAAATTTAGCCTCCCTTCTGCCACCACGTAATCACACAATTTGCTGCCTTGTGTAATGCAGAAGTGCTCCTGGAGAGGTGTTTGGGGTCGGTGCTGCTGTGGGGTGTGAACACAAAGTGCTCCCACTATCAGATCCTTCATCTCCACGTGGAAACCCAGAGCACTCTGCTGATGCATCTTGTGGGATAGATATTATGGGCAGTGTGAGCCAGAGCCTCTTCCAGGAGAAAGTGAGATTCAGGGTTGGCTTTGCTGGTGCAAAAGCTGGTTCTTTACGAAGGGTGGGCACTCCCTGCAGTGTCTGTAGGAAAGTTCGGGATCCGGGGTTTCGATTTGGGATAAAAACAGCAGCTCCCTGATTTTTTTTTTCCCAAGCTCTCTCCTGTGGCGTTCCCAGAGCCCCAAGGAACGGGGTTGTCTTTGGGAAGGAGTACACAGTGGGCACCAAGGCTGTGTACCAGTGCAACCAGGGCTTCCAGCTGCAGCCGGGCGCCGAGCCCAGCGCAGAGTGCCTGCAGGAGGGAGTCTGGAGCAACGGGAACCAGCCCCCTCTGTGCCTGGGTGAGTGGGGGTTTGGGCTGCCCAGCCTGCAGTGATGCCTTCGGGGCTACCTAAAAACACAGGCCAGACAAAATTAAAAAGTGTAAAGCAGTTGTATTTATTGAAGGGCCTTCAGGGGCATTTAGGGCAGACAAAGCCCTCCAGGGGCTGCACCCAAAATGGACAATGGGGTTTTCACACTTGTGTAATTTTGGGCCATTTGCATATTGGGGGTTAATCTCCCAATTATAACTTCAGGTAATGAAGTCATTTACCTCAAGTTTGCTCCCCCCCAACTCAGTTTTGTTTCCATTTCTCAGGGCCTGAGGCAGTGAGGTGTCCTTGATTCCCATCTGATGATTTTAACACCATTGCAAGGGCTTTTTTCTCTTCAGATTTCAGGCACCATCACCACTTACAACACTACCCACAAAATTTTCCTTTCAATTCTCAACCACAGCTCCACTAAAAGCCCACCACACCTGGAATTTTTCGGTGTGTTAAAACCTCACTCAGCCAACTCCCTGTGCCACTTTTCCCCCTCAGCCGTGACGTGCCCCGACGTGAGCAGCATCGCGGTGGAGCACGGCCGCTGGCGCCTCACCTACGAGGTGCAGTACCACTACAACGCCCAGCTGATGCTCATCTGTGACCCTGGCTACTACTACACGGGCCAGAGGGTGATCCGCTGCCAGGCCAACGGCACCTGGAGCATCGGGGAGCCCGTGCCCACCTGTAAAAGTAAGAGCAGGGGCACCCCCCGGGTGGCACCGGGGCTGGTTTTGGTTTTTGGGTCAGCAAATGGTAGCCCCGGGGGTTTCAGGGTGGTGCTGGTGGTGGATAACCAAGGAGATGGTGGACTTGATGATCTCAAAGGTCTTTTCCAACCTGGCTCGTTCTGTGATTCTGTGATGGTGCCCTTTGGGTACAGGATGGGATGGTTTGGTGCAGATTTTGGGAGGAAATCCATCCCTGGAAAGGCAGGGAGGGGCTGGGGTGGTTTTCACAGGGCAGCATCACTGGGGGCTGGTTTTGTTTTTTGGGCCAGGAAATCCCAGCCCTGGGGGTTTCAGGATGGTGCTGGTGGGTGACCATGGATAACCAAGGAGATGGTGCCCTGTGGGTACAGGATGGCATGGTTTGGTGCAGATTTTGGGAGGAAATCCATCCCTGGGAGGGCAGGGAGAGGCTGGGATGGATTTCCCAGGGAAACTGTGGCTGCCCCATCCCTTCCAACCCACCCCATCCCTGGAAGTGTCCCAGGCCATGTTGGAGCAAACTGGGATAATGGAAGGTGTCCCTGCTGTGGGGTGGAACTTAATTACTGCTGGCAGCAGCTGAGGTGGAGACAGCAGAGCTGCTGGAAGGGAGCTGGGATGCAGGGAGATGCCTGGATGTGATTCCTGGTTTAATCCCAGCACTTCTCTGGGATCTCAAGCCCTTCAGCTCAGCTGTTGCTGTGGGGTCTCAGCAGCTTCTCTGCCACAGCTGCTCTGAAGTAGGGCTTTTAAGGACGAAAAATAAAGAATTCTGCTGTCAAGCCTCAGCTCTCACACAAACACCAGGTTTACAAGGGTAACAGTGTCACCTGCAAATCAAACCCAGCGCGGCACACCAGCAGCTCTCAGTTGTTCTGACACCACTGCTGTGCTTTGGATCTCTCCTTTTGTCAGAGGTGGAGAGTTTTTCTCTCCAAGTACAGACAGAGGCAGCAAAATCTCTCCTTCCCTGCTGCCTGCCTTTGTTTGTGGAGCTGTGGCTGCTGGCGTGGGTGACAGATGTACTTTTCCCCCTGCCAGCTCTTCCTCTGGTTCTGGGAGCAGGAGCCTGACCTCCTTTTGTTCCCTCAGCCTTATTGCCACCTAAATCCAAGTGACAGGATCTTGGCAGTGCCCCGAGGTCAGGAGCACCCAGCGGGAGCTCTGGAGGATTTGCAGAGCTTGAAGGCAGAGAAAATGAAGATAAAATCAAGAGCTGGAGTTCTGAGGGGGAGTTGGGTTTGCAGGGGTTCCTGCATCCCACAAACCCAGCTGGGATCTGCAGATTTCTGGATTTTGGCTTTTGGGGGAAAGCTGGCTGTCACTTTTAATTGGAAACTTTGTGCCATTCCAAGGGCAGGCTGGACAGTGCTTGGAGCAACCTGGCCCAGAGGGAGATGTCCCTGCTCATGGTCTTTAAGGTCTCTTCCAACCCACCCCATTCCATGATTCTGTGGGTTTTCTGGGAATCAGCAATGGGTTAATGACAGAAAAATATTCCTGTGTGAGGAAGTTCTGGTGTGAAAAAATCCTTTGGTTCCTTCCCAGCCTGTCTTTAGTGCTTTCCTTATGTCCTGAAACATAAATATTAACAGCTCTTATTTTTGTCACCTCGTCTAACATGGCTCTGGAATTATTACAATTCCTGGAATTATTTAATGAACTTTCCCACTCCAACAATAACTCCTGGTGCTGTGCCTGGATGCATTCCTTCAAAACCCAGCCTGTTCTCACTATCCTTTGGGATCTGTCCTAGTTATCTCCTGTGGGGACCTGCCCACCCCTCCCAACGGGAACAAGATCGGGACCCTCACCAGTTACGGGGCCACTGCCATCTTCTCCTGCAACACTGGCTACACCCTGGTGGGCTCCAGGGTCCGGGAGTGCATGGCCAACGGGCTCTGGAGCGGGGCTGAGGTCCGCTGTCTGGGTAGGTGTCCCTTGGGAACCTCCTGTGGCACCCACGGGTGTGGGGAAGGCTCCTGGAGGCTCCTCGGGAGGGAACGGGGGATTTAGGGACTGATGTCCACCCTGAGGGGGTTGAAGTGGATGTAACAGGGTTTGATTCCTGCATCCTCAGTAGGTGTGAGGTGTTGGGAGAGTTTTGGGATGGGGATGTTTGTTTGTGACAGCAGAGTCTTGAGGTAACAGCCTGGAGCTGAAAGAGGACAGGGTTGGGTTGGATATTGGGATGGATTCTTCCCTATAAACAACAGGTGTGGATTGACCAGAGAATCTGGGGCTGCCCCATCCCTGGAAGTGTCCTAGGAGAGGCTGGAGAGGGTTGGAGTGACCAGGAATGGTGGAAAGTGTCCTTGTGGACAATCCTTACGTTCTCTTCCAACCCAAACCAGTCTGGGCATCTCTGAACCCCATCTGTGCCCAGAGAATCTGGGGCTGCCCCATCCCAGAAGTCTCCAAGGAGAGGTTGGACAGGGCTTGGAGTGACCAGGGATGGTGGAAGGTGTCCCCATGGCAGGGGGTGGAATGGGATTTCAACTCCTTTCCATCCCAAACCATTCCATGATTCCATGGAATGAAGGCAAGAGGCAGCTCAACCCTGCTGGCCTGGAGCTCCTGTCCCTCCCTGTGCCTCAGTTTCCTGGGGATAAATAAAAGGGACAATCTTTTGGGAAGCATTAAACATTCCAGAGAAGCCCCATCCCAGAAGTCTCCAAAGAGAGGTTGGACAGGGCTTGGAGTGACGAGGGACAGTGGAAGGTGTCCCTGTGGACAATCCTTACATTCCCTTCCAACCCAACCCAGTCTGGGCTTCTCCAAACCCCGTCCATGCCTTGATGGGGATGGGAAGGGCTCAGCTTCCCCCCACTCTCCATGGCTGGATGCAGGAAAAAGGAATAGCAGAGGCAGCAGGGAAAAGGTTGGATTTTCCAGGTGCCCTCTTTGTCCCTTATGTTCCCTTCCAACCCAAACCATTTGGGCATCATGAACCCCATCCATGCCCAGAGAATCTGGGGCTGCCCCATCCCTGGAAGTGTCCAAGGAGAGGTTGGACAGGGCTTGGAGTGATGTGGGACGGTGGAAGGTGTCCCTGTGGGGGTGGGCAGGCCCTGGCACAGGGTGCCCAGAGAAGCTGTGGCTGCCCCATCCCTGGAAGTGTCCAAGGAGAGGTTGGACAGGGCTTGGAGTGATGTGGGACGGTGGAAGGTGTCCCTGTGGGGGTGGGCAGGCCCTGGCACAGGGTGCCCAGAGAAGCTGTGGCTGCCCCATCCCTGGAAGTGTCCAAGGAGAGGTTGGACAGGGCTTGGAGTGATGTGGGACGGTGGAAGGTGTCCCTGTGGGGGTGGGCAGGCCCTGGCACAGGGTGCCCAGAGAAGCTGTGGCTGCCCCATCCCTGGAAGTGTCCAAGGAGAGGTTGGACAGGGTGACCTGGCATGGTGGAAGGTGTCCCTGTGCACAACCCTTAACGTTCCCATCCAACCCAACCAGTCTGGGCTTCTCCAAACCCCATCCATGCCCCATCCCAGAGAAGCCCCATCCCAGAAGTCTCCAAGGAGAGGCTGGACAGGGCTTGGAGTGATGCGGGACAGTGGAAGGTGTCCCTGTGGACAATCCTTACATCCCCTTCCAACCCAACCCAGTCTGGGCTTCTCCAAACCCCATCCATGCCCAGAGAAGCTGTGGCTGCCCCATCCCTGGAAGTGTCCAAGGAGAGGTTGGACAGGGCTTGGAGTGATGTGGGACGGTGGAAGGTGTCCCTGTGGACAATCCTTACATTCCCTTCCAACCCAACCCAGTCTGGGCTTCTCTTCACCCCAATCCCGCAGAGATCCGGGCGATGCCTTTTGGGAACACCTCTGATGTGGATCCCCCAGCTGATTCCCGCTGTTTTCCCCCCTCCAGCCGGGCACTGTGGCGTGCCCAGCCCCATTGTGAACGGGCAGATCAACGGGGAGAACTACAACTACCGCGGCAGCGTGGTGTACCAGTGCCAGCCCGGCTTCCGCCTCATCGGCATGTCCGTGCGCATCTGCCAGCAGGACCACCGCTGGTCCGGCAAGACGCCTGTCTGTGTGCGTAAGTACTTGCCATTCCTTCAGCCCTGGGGGGAAATTCCAGCCTGGAAGGGGCTGTGGAAGGGCTTGTGGAGAGGGCTGGGCAGAGCTCACACCCATGAGAAGGAGGAAGAGCGAGGACTGACAGACGCCTCTGTCAGCTCTTGAGGATGAGCTGCAGGAGACAGAAGTGCTCCTAAAGACAGAAGTGCTCTTAAAGTTCATGTTCACCTAGTCTGGAGCAAGTGAGAGGCCAGAATGATGGTCTGGAGCAGCAAGACCTGTTCTTGATGACCACACTGATTTGAGACTCCATTTTCTTCATGCAAGAAAAAAAACTGTTCTTTATTCACATAACTCCTTTTGATGCAGTTTTACAGACCTCATGTGTCATTCCAACTGGTTAGTAGCTTTCTTGCCAATTACTTTATAGGTTAGGGTCCATCAAATCTTTCTATTCTTAAATTCCTGTGTGCGTAAGTACTTGTCATTCCTTCAGCCCTGGGGGGAAATTCCAGCTTGGAAGGAGTTGGGAGGGGCTGTGGAAGAGCTCACACCCATGAGGTGTGGGGTGGCCGTGCATGCACGTTCAGGGTGGTTTTCTATCAGAATAAATCACACAGGACTCCATTTTCTTCATGCAAGAAAAAAAATATTCTTTATTCACATAACTCCTTTTTATGCAGTTTTATAGACCTTGTGTGTCACTCCAATTGGTCAGTAGCTTTGTAGCCATTTACTTTATTGGTTAGTAAAAGGTATTTTACTTGTCCATCAAATCTTTCTATTCTTAAATTCCTGTGTGCAGAAGTACTGGTCATTCCTTCAGCCCTGGGGGGAAATTCCAGCCTGGAAGGGGTTGGAAGGGGCTGTGGAAGGGGTTGTAGAAGGGGCAGGGCAGAGCTCACACCCCCGAGGTATGGGATGGTCATGGATGCACATTCAGGGTGTTTTGCTACTGAGACTCCATTTTCTTCATGCAGGAAAAAAACCTACTCTTTATAACTCCTTTTTATGCAGTTTTACAGACCTCACGTGTCACTCCAATTGGTCAGTAGCTTTCTGGCCAATTACTTTATTGGTTAGTAAAAGGTATTTTACTTGTCCATCAAATCTTTCTATTAAATTCGTGTGTGCAGAAGTACTGGTCATTCCTTCAGCCCTGGGGGGAAAATTCCAGCCAGGAGGGCCAGGAAGGGGCTGTGGAAGGGGTTGTGGAAAGGGCTGAGCAGAGCTCACACCCCCGAGGTGTGGGCTGGCCGTGCACGCAGAAGGAGGAAGAATTTGGGGGGTGTCTGAGATCCTGCTGGAGATTTTTGGGAGAGGAATGGTTGGAAAGGGTGGAATTTACATGCCCATGGCAGGGGCTGGAATGGGATGGGCTTTAAACTCCTTTCCATCCCAAACCATTCTGGAATTCTGAGTTATTGCACACTTTAGACCTTGGGGGTAACAGAAATTTGGGATTGGCGATCCGAGCTCTGGTGGGGTGTGGAATGAGGCACCCCAGGGCTTTATTGACCCCACTCAGGGCACAGCACCATTCCCAGTTCTCCTGGTGTTTCCCCTCCCAACCTGCTGCAGTCACCTCCTCTGTTTGATCCGTGGAACTGTGGGAAGCCTGTTTTTATCCAGGGACAGAATCCCTCCCATTTCCAAACACGTGGGATGATATCCCAAACCTGCTTCCTGCAGCACTCCATATTTCTCATTTCTCCCTGCCACCAGCTTGGAACAAATCCCCATCCCCGTGCTCCAGCCCACCTGGGCAGTCAGATTTGTTATGGATCTTTTGTGGGAATTTCATCTTCCCTTCAATCTCCTGGTGCTGGCAGCTGGCCAGGAAAACTGAATTCGTCCTGATGGACAAATCAGGACATTCCGTGTGACAATGATCAATAAAGCTTTGTCCTCAGCTGTCCCAGGATGTCACATTCCTTAGGCAGCCAAGAATCTCCTGGTGGCTCATCCTGAGTTTCCTTTTGTGGCCTGGAGCTGGCTGGAATCAAAGGCTCTGCCAGCAGCGGGGCTGTGCCCTCCCTGTGTCACCTGCCGAGGTGACAGCAGAGTGTTCCAGCCACTTCCCAGAAGTATTTGGGATGCTGGAATTGGCTTTGCTTCCCTGGGAATTGCCAGAGCAGCTCCTGTGCCCTTCACTTCATCCCGAGCCAACAGCAACCTCAGAGAAAAAAAAAAAAAAGTCAAAAAAAAAAATCCTCACTTCAGGGATTTGGAAGTAAAATTTTCCCACAAAGTTTCTCCTACTTGGGCAGATTTCATCTCTTCAGGCTCTGTCCTGGAATTCTGATTTTCCTCCTATTTTCCCTCTTTTCTCTCTGCTTCCAGGTGTAACTTTTCCCTGCAGGGAGCAGCCAGGACTGGCATGGGGAGAGAGGGAGGGAACAACAGAGTTTGGGATGCCGGGGGTGGTGTGGGATTAAGAGCAGGAGCTGGTGTGGGATTAAGAGCAGGAGCTGGGATTTTTGGAGAGGGCTATGTGGTGTAAATCAGTGAGATCCTGGCACTCAGCTGCCTGGAGAGGGATACAGGGAATTCCTGGTGCCACTAAAACCTACAAAAATCCCTTTCTCTCAATGTCATCCTGTATCTCAAGAGAGCAGGCCCCAAATCTTTGGGTTTTGGGATTGATGTGGGGGTTTTTATGCTCTCCTACCTTCACAACTTTTTCCAGTGAATAATCCACCTTTTCTCCAGGAATAAATCCAGTGATATTTCCATTTTGTCCTTGCAGCCATCACCTGTGGCCACCCTGGCAACCCCCCCAACGGCCTCACCCAGGGCTCCCAGTTCAACCTCAACGATGTGGCCAAATTCCAGTGCAACCCCGGCTTCCGCCTGGAGGGAGCTTCCCAATCCCAGTGCCTGGCCAACGGCCAGTGGAGCAGCACCCTGCCCTCCTGCCGAGGTCAGTCTGGGCCTTCCTTGGGGATTTCTCCATGATCCCAAGCCAGAAATCCCTGGAAAGCACCCAGAGGATGTTGGAGATCCCAGGGTCGCTGTAAATCCCGTGGGATTTTCTCACCTCGCTGCGTTCTCCAAGGTGTTGGAGTGTGTTGGAAAAGGAAATTTGGGATCAGACCCAAATTTGGGGTCAGAGGGTGTTAAAGGCAGGCACAGCCCTAAAGACACACCCTGGTGGTCACAGTCCATGTCCATGGAAAATCAGGATCTCTCCTCTGCTCCCTCTCAAATCACCTTGTCCAACCTCCTCGTTTATCTTCCCAGGAAATATCTTCCCACAGCTTTGTGCAGAGCCCTCTTCCCTTTTTCCCATGGGATCAGCACTCAGGTTCACTTCCCAAATCCCCTCCTCTCCCTGCACTCCCTCCCTTTGCATTCCCCTAATCCAGGATCTCTGACCATGCTGGATTATCAATTATTCCCTGCTGGATGATGGAAATCCCAGTTTGGGATCAGTTATTCCCAGCTGGATAATCTAAATCCCAATTTGGGGCTGGAGATCCAGCCTCTGCTGCTGGGTGAGAACCTGCAGCATTGCCTGGACTCCCTTTTCACAAGAAATTTTTCCACTCCCACCCTCAAAAATCTCAGAGGGGGGAAAAAAAAAAACTTAAATCACAACATAAAATCTTCAACTTCCCACCTTTTTTCCCGCTTTTTTTTTTTTTTTTTGAGAACCACACATTTTCTGCCCCACCCTTTGCCTCCCGTTATTTTTTGGGTGTTGTTCTGTTGTTTGTTTGCAGTTGTGAACTGTTCTGACCCCGGGCACCTGGAAAACAGCGTCCGGCAAGTGCAGCCGAGCGGCCCCCACAGGTTCAGCTTCGGCACCACCGTGTCCTATCAGTGCATCCACGGATTTTATTTGTTGGGAACGCACGTCCTGACGTGCCAGGGCGATGGCACGTGGGACAGAGCCCTCCCCCAGTGCCTTTGTAAGTGGCCCCAACCCTCCCTGCCCAGCTCATGTCACGGGGTTTAGCAGGATTCATGAGGGAAAATCCCCCCCCCCCAAAAAAAAATCCACCTGGGAATGATCCCAGTGGTTTCAGGAGTTTCGCATGGAAGGGGGTTTGGGGTTGAGGAGAGGATCCTGCTGAGGGCATTCTCTGTGTAGGGACAGGTGGATCCTAGTGGATTTTGGGAGGTCCAGGTGGAATCCCAATGGATTTTGGGAGTTCTGGGTGGAATCCCAATGGATTTTGGGAGTTCCAGGTGGAATCCCAATGGGTTTTGGGGTTTGAGGAGAGGATCATGCTGGAGGGCATTCTCTGTGTAGGGAGAGGAGGATCCTAGTGGATTGTGGGAGCTCCGGGTGGAATCCCAATGGGTTTTGGGAGTTCCGGGTGGAATCCCAATGGATTTTGGGAGATCCAGGTGGAATCCCAATGGGTTTTGGGAGTTCCGGGTGGAATCCCAATGGATTTTGGGAGATCCAGGTGGAATCCCAATGGGTTTTGGGAGTTCCGGGTGGAATCCCAATGGATTTTGGGAGATCCAGGTGGAATCCCAATGGGTTTTGGGGTTTGAGGAGAGGATCCTGCTGGAGGGAGTTCTCTGTGTAGGGACAGGTGGATCCCAGTGGATCTGGGGGATTCCAGGAGGAATCTCAATGAATTTTGGGGTTTGAGCAAAAGATCCTACTGGAGGGAGTTCTCTGTGTAAGGACAGGTGGATCCCAATGGATTTTGGGGGTTCCAGGTAGAATCCCAATGGGTTTTGGGATTTGAAGAGAGGATTCTGCTGCAGGAGGTTCTCTGTGTAAGGACAGGTGGATCCCAATGGATTTTGAGGGTGAGGAGAGGATCCAGCTGGGACGGTGCAGGTGGAGAGGGCAGGACCAGCTCTGGAGCAGAGGGAGGACTCACCTGAGTGAGTGGAAACTCACCTGAGTGGCTGAGGGTACACCTGGGTGAGTGAGAACTCACCTGAGTGAGGGCTCACCTAAGTGAGGACTCACCTGAGTGAGTGGGTCCCAGTCTTACACTGGGAATTTGGGATCCAGAGTGGATTTTAGCTGCCTTAGGGAGGTGCAGGCAGGATCAGCCCCACTCCCAGCATGACCAGTTTGTCCCTTTGGGCACTAAACCAGCTTCAGTCCCATTCCCTGCCCTTGGGAATGGCCTCAGAACTCCGGAAATTCCAATTGGCTTGAGCTGTTCCAAAGCTGGGATTGTTCCTTTTTTTTTTTTCCATGTTTATCCCTCCACACCAAATCCTACTGAGCAGTTTTGGGCACATTTTCCTCTCCTTTTGTCCTGTCCTCACCCCTTGCATGGTTCCTGGGGAATTGGTGAGTGATGATCCATATTCCCACAGCCAGGAGGGAATTCCTGTTAAAACCCCAATCCCAGGCTCCCTCAGCCCCCTTGAGTACAAGGGATCTCCTTCCTCCATTTTATCTCCCATAAAATATTAGGGTTTGTAGGATTTGTGGGCATTTGGAAACCCAGGTCTGTTTTACCACTGATTCCTTGGATTCCTGGGGTTCAAAGTTTAAAAAAAAAATAATATTATCCCATGTTTTTGTTTCCTGTGTGTTGAACTTCCCTATGAGGGTGGGGAGGCCTTGGCACAGGTGCCCAGAGCAGCTGGAAGTGTCCCATCCCTGGAAGTGTCCAAGGCCAGGCTGGACAGGGCTTGGAGCAACCTGAGATAGGGAAAAGCATCCCTGCCCATGGAAAGGGTTGGCATTAACTGACGTTTAAAGCCCCCCCGAGCCATAATTCTGGAATTTCCAGGTGCTGAAGCTGTGTCTCTCTTGCAGTGGTGTCGTGTGGCCACCCCGGGTCCCCTCCCCACGCGCAGATCTCGGGGGACAAGCACACGGTGGGCTCCGTGGTCAGGTACAGCTGCCTGGGCAGGCGCACGCTGGTGGGCAATGCCACGCGGATGTGCCAGCTGGACGGGCGCTGGAGCGGCTCCCTGCCTCACTGCTCTGGTGAGGGGCCCCGGGAGGGGCAGCGGGGGTCACCCAGACACGGACAGCTAGCCATGGTCACCTGCTCATGGTCACCTGTTTATGGTCAGCTAGCCATAGTCACCTGTTCATGGTCAGCTAGCCATGGTCACCTGTTCATGGTCACCCAGACACGGACACCTAGCCACGGTCACCTTTTCATGGTCACCTTTTCATGGTCACCCAGACACGGACAGCTAGCCATGGTCACCTTTTCATGGTCACCCAGACACGGTCAGCTAGCCATAGTCACCTTTTCATGGTCACCCAGACACGGTCAGCTAGCCATAGTCACCTTTTCATGGTCACCTGTTCATGGTCAGCTAGCCATGGTCACCCGTTCATGGTCAGCTAGCCATGGTCACCCAGCCATGGTCATCTTTTCATGATCACCCAGACACGGACAGCTAGCCATGGTCACCCGTTCATGGTCATCTTTTCATGGTCACCCAGACAGGGTCAGCTAGCCATGGTCACCCGTTCATGGTCACCTGCTCATGGTCACCTGTTCATGGTCAGCTAGCCATGGTCACCCAGACACAGTCAGCTAGCCATGGTCACCTTTTCATGGTCACCCAGACATGGTCAGCTAGCTGTGGTCACCTGTTCATGGTCACCTGTTCATGGTCACCTGCTCATGGTCACCCATTCATGGTCAGCTAGCGGGGGTCACCCAGACATGGACAGCTAGCCATGGTCACCCGTTCATGGTCATCTTTTCATGGTCACCCAGACAGGGTCAGCTAGCCATGGTCACCCGTTCATGGTCAGCTTTTCATGGTCACCTGTTCATGGTCAGCTAGCCACGATCACCCATTCATGGTCACCTGTTCATGGTCACCCATTCATGGTCACACATACATGGTCAGCCAGCCATGGTCACCCATTCATGGTCAGCTAGCGGGGGTCACCCAGACATGGACAGCTAGCCATGGTCACCTGTTCATGGTCACCCAGCCACAGTCAGCCAGCCATGGTCACACATACATGGTCAGCCAGCCATGGTCACCCATTCATGGTCAGCCAGCCACAGTCAGCTAGCCATGGTCACCCATTCATGGTCACCAGTTCATGGTCACCCAGCCATGGTCACCCAGCCACGGTCAGCTAGCTATGGTCATCCATTCATGGTCACCCATTCATGGTCACCTTTTCATGGTCATCCAGCCATGGTCCCACAATCAGCTAGCCATGGTCATCCAGCCATGGTCACCCATTCATGGTCACTGGTTCATGGTCATCCAGCCATGGTCAACTAGCCACAGTCATCTAGCCATGGTCATGCATTCACGGTCACCCAGCCATGGTCAGCTAGCCATGGTCAGCTAGCCACAGTCACCTATTCACAGTCACCCATCTATGGTCATCCACTCACGTTCACTCATTCGTTGTCACCCATTCCTGGTCACCCAGCCACTGTCATCACCTCCCACCCATCATCACCTACTCCTTGTGCCTTATGGTCATCCATTCATGGTCACCCATTCATGGTCACCTTTTCATGGTCATCCAGCCATGGTCATTCGTTCATAGTCACCCAGCCACAGTCAGCTAGCCATGGTCAGGTAGCCACAGTCACCCATTCACAGTCACCCATCTATGGTCATCCACTCACGTTCACTCATTCGTTGTCACCCGTTCCTGGTCACCCAGCCACTGGCATCACCTCCCACCCATCATCACCTACTCCTTGTGCCTCGAGGAGGAGGCACTTCCTTTCCCTGAACTTCCCTGCCCTTCCTTGAACTTCCTTCCCTGAACTTCCCTTCCTTTCCCTGAACTTCCCTTCCCTGAACTTCCCCAACCCTTCCCTTTTCCCTTCCCTTTCCCCCATGCTCCTGAGTGCCGGCTGCTCTGGGCTGGCTTGGAGCATGTGGGAATTCCTTTGTGGAGGGGAAACATCCCTGGGGCTGATGGGGGAGGCTCCACCTTGTGATTCAGGAATTGTGGCCATGTTTGCATCCAGCTCAAAACCAGGGGGGCTCCTGGAACCAGGGAATGTTTAATTTGGAATTGCACTGCTCTGCTGGGGGTGGCATTCCCGATGAGGGTGACAAGAGCCACCGTCCCCTGGCGGCTCTGGTGACTCTGTGCTCTCCCTGGGCAGGGGGCAGCCAGGGCGTGTGCGGCGATCCCGGGATCCCTTCCCATGGGATTGGGCTGGGGGACGCCTTCGACGTGGGCAGCGTGGTGAGGTTCAGCTGCGAGCCCGGCTACTCCCTGCGGGGCTCCTCCGAGAGGATCTGCCACGCCAACGGCTCCTGGAGCGGCACGCAGCCCGAGTGCGAAGGTACCCCTGTGCCACAGCCCCGGGGCTCTTCTGGTGTCCCCAGAGCTGCCCCGGTGTCCCCAGAGCTGTTCTGATGTCCCCAGAGCTGCCCCAGTGTCCCCAGAGGTGTTCTGGTGTCCCCAGAGCTGCTCCAGTGTCCCCTGGGCTGCCCCGGTGTCCCCAGAGCTGCCCCAGTGTCCCCTGGGCTGCCCCGGTGTCCCCAGAGCTGCCCCGGTGTCCCCAGAGCTGAACTGCTGTACTGTCCCCAGAATTCCTCTGGTGTCCCCAGGACTGCTCCAGTTTCCCCGGGATTGCCCTGGTGTCCCTAGGACTGCTCTGGTGTCCCCAGAATTCCTCTGATGTCCCCAGGACTGCTCTGGTGTCCCCAGAACTGCTCCAGAGTCCCCAGGAATGCCCTGGTGTCCCCAGAATGTCTCTGGTGTCCCCAGAAATGCTCTCATGTCCCCAGAATGTCTCCCAGAAGTGTTCTCACATCCCAGAATTTGCCTTTACTGAGGACAGGCAATGCAGGAGGAGCCCCTCGGGGTTCTGGGGGTTGTTTGTGTTCCCTGGGTTATTTTAATTTCCCCGTTTCCCTGGCAGTGATTTCCTGCGGGAATCCCGGGACGCCCAGCAATGCCAGGGTGATCTTCAACGACGGCCTGGTGTTCTCCAGCTCCATCATCTACCAGTGCAGGGAAGGTTATTATTCCACAGGGGTGCTGAGCAGGCACTGCACCGTCAACGGCACCTGGACTGGGACCAGCCCCGAGTGCACTGGTGAGCACTGGTGCTGCCTCAGGTTTAGCTTTTGTGGTTTTTGGGTTCTGTGCTGCTTTAGTGAGTGGGTCTGAGCTTTATTTTAGGGGATGGTGAGCTCTCTGCACAGAGCAGGGAGACAAAACAATTCCTGCTTCAGCTGGGGACGAAGGAGAACCACCCAAATCTCAGACCCAAGGGCACAAACAGCGTGGGCTGAAGAGAAAAAAACAACAAGAATGGGACTTCATAACCTAAAGCTGTAATTGGGCAATTAACTCCAATATGCAAATGGACCAGACTTATAAAAATGTGAGATGTTGTAACCAGTGATCCATTTTTGGGACCATTTTGGTTCATTTTGGGTGCAGCCCTGGCTGGGCTCTTGTGTTGCCACACAATCTCCATTGAGGAGATTGTTTTAATAAATCCCTGCTTTATTCTTTAACTCTGTTCCAGCTCAGCCTTGACAGGGCATCACTGGGATGGAATCCTGCCACAGGGAGAGGGCAAGGATGAGCTGCCAGGCCCAGCTGTGCCCACTTGATGCCTTTTGGGCTACCTAAAAACAGAGGCCAGACAAAGTTAAGAGAATAAAAAGCAGTTGTATTTATTGAAGGGCCTTCAGATACATTTAGGGCAGACAAAGCCCCCCCAGGGGCTAAACCCAAAAAATGGATGATGAGTCACAGGTTTCACACTTTTATAATTTTGGTCCATTTGCATTTTGGGGATTAATTAATTCCAATTGCAGCTTTAGGTAATGAAGTCATTGACCCCAGGTTTTCTCCCCCCAACTCACTTTTGTTTCCATTTCTCAGGCCTGAGGCAGTGAGGTGTCCTTGATTGCCAGGCCTGGAGAGGAATTGTTGTGTCTGCCCAAAATGGGAAAGCAGCAGCTCACACTGTGTGTGGAGTTTGGAGTTACAGACTAAGAACTGCAGGATTAAAAATATATGAAAAATAGGAAAGCTCAAATCCTAAGGCACCGAGAGAGTGCCACCCTGAGAAACTCTGCTAAAGCCTGGCCTGGCACCAGCAGCAGCTCAGCCTGGGACTTCTGCTGGGATCTAATGGAAAAATCTTGCTCTAGGGTTCTTTTTCCAGCTGGATGGAGGGAGCTCTGGGGTAATTTTGGGAGTGGGTGTTGGCTCAGCTCGGGGGGGCTCTCTGGGGCTGCTCCTGAGTGTGACATTCCTGGGGCAGGGATGTGACCTCAGGGCTGGGAACGGGGTGGTGACAAAGCTGGATTTACATCAGAGGCAGTGACTGGGCTAAGTGGGGAGTGCTGTGGGCAAACTGCCTTCCCTTCACCCAGGTTTGACCCGGCTTTGCTTTAAAGTTTAATGAGTGTTAATCCAGCTCCTTTCAAGGTCTTAATGAGCCATTAAGCTCCACCTTGTGCTACAAACCTGCTCCACATTTAACTGGTTAAATCCCACCTGGGAAAAAAACCACTCAGGAGCATCACAGGTGTGGTTCCAGCTGCCAGAAATTCTCCTTTCTCCCTTCCTTGGCAGTGATCAACTGTGGAGACCCCGGCGTGCCGGCCAACGGGCTGAGGCTGGGCAGTGACTTCACCTACAACAAATCCGTGGTGTTCCAGTGCACTCCTGGCTTCATGATGGAGTCAGACAGAGCAGCTGCCCTCACCTGCACCAAGGACCGCACCTGGAACGGCACCAAACCTGTCTGCAAGGGTAGGAACCCTGCTGGGGGTGCAGGAGACAAGTTTTGCAGGCCACCAGAGTTTCCCTGGAAGCCTGGCTGGGCGCTCCTCAGCTCCCTCCTTCCACCCAAAGTTTGGCGTTTGTCAGGGAAGCAGCAACACCTTGCTGTGTTCAGGGCTATCAATCTGTGCCTGGGAGGGAGGGAAGGAATTGCTCTTCTCCTTCAAAGCCCAGGGAGTAAAGTGATTTTGCACAAAAACTCGGATCAAGCTCGGATGAAATATTGTGTTTTTCCAGCAGACGCTGTGCTGGCATCACCCAGAAACATCTGAAAAATGTTCCCTGCGAGTCTTTTCATTATTCTGAGACGGCTCCTGTGGTTCAGAGATAGAAAAGGAAAATAGGAAAGCAGTGGCTGGGCAGGCTGGATCTCTTTTCCTCACCCCCCAGTGCAGATAAAATGTGTGGCAGCATCTCTGCATTCCTTTAAAAATCTGGAAAATTCACCTGTCACGGAGGTGATATAAAAACAGGCCACATAAAAACCCTCAAATGCACTCCAGCTCCTTCAGAGGCTGTAAAGAGCAATTCTTCCTCTCCTTTTTCTTTCTCTGCACTGAGCAAATGCTGCAGAAATGATCCAGAATGTGGCCAAGAGTCTCATTTGGAGGCACAGGTTTAGCTGCTCTGAGCTGAAGAGCAGAGCACTGCAAAAATGTCATCTCCAAACACCCCAGAGTGGGTGAAAACCCGACAGGCTGTGGCTTCAACTGCTCGTCTGAGCCTCAGCCAGGTTGTCCAAAATGTGTGAATCTTCGGGGAAATCTGGGATGAGTTTTCACACCATGTCAGGGCAGATTTTTACCTTCAGCTGAGAATGAGCATTGACTTCAAAATCGGATTTGTAGAGATGTTGAGGAAAATGTTCTTCCCCCAGAGGGTGGTGGGGCACTGAACAGGCTCCCCAGGGAACGGGCACAGCCCCAGGATCTCAAGGAATATTTGGACAATGCTCTCAGGGTGGGATTTTGGGGTGTCTGTGCAGGGCCTGGGCTTGGATGTTTCATAATTTGGGATTATGAAATTATGATATTTCATAATTTGGGATTGAACTCCAGACATTGAAGGGTTTGTCCCCACTTTGTGCCAGTCCCAGGAGATGCTCTTGGAGAGCAGGAGGTGACTTCACCCCTGCGTGGAATTTGCTTGTTAATGGAAATAATTAAGAAGTGGAGAGACCTGACTCTGCTTTTCCTTTTCCTTCTCCTTCTCCTTTTCCTTTTCTCCTTTTCCTGTTCCTCGTCCTCCTCCTCCTTCTCCTCCTATTTTGCCTTTTCCTCCTTTTCCTTCCTTTTTTCTCCTCCTTCTCCTTCTCCTCCTTCTTTTCCTTTTCCACCTTCCCATCCTGCTTTTCCTTTTCCTCCTTTTCCACCTTCTCCTCCTTTTCCTCCTTCTCCTTCTCCTCCTATTTTGCCTTTTCCTCCTTTTCCTCCTTTTCCTTCCTTTTTTCTCCTTCTTCTCCTTCTCCTCCTTCTTTTCCTCTTCCTCCTCTTCCTCCTCTTCCTCCTCTTCCTCCTCTTCCTCCTCTTCCTCCTCTTCCTCCTCTTCCTCCTCTTCCTCCTCTTCCTTCTCCTCCTTTTCCTCCTTTTTCTCCTTTTCCTTCCTTTTTTCTCCTTCTTTTCCTCCTTTTCCACCTTCTCATCCTGCTTTTCCTTTTCCTCCTTCTCCTCCTTTTCCACCTTCTCCTTCTCCTCCTCCTCCTCCTCTTTCCTTCTCCTCCAGCCATCACCTGCAGAGCTCCCCAGGCCATTCCCAACGGGAAGGTGGTGGGATCAGATTTCAGCTGGGGTTCCAGCATCAGCTACCTCCTTCTTTTCCTTTTCCACCTTCCCATCCTGCTTTTCCTTTTCCTCCTTTTCCACCTTCTCCTCCTTTTCCTCCTTCTCCTTCTCCTCCTATTTTGCCTTTTCCTCCTTTTCCTCCTTTTCCTTCCTTTTTTCTCCTTCTTCTCCTTCTCCTCCTTCTTTTCCTTTTCCTCCTTTTCCACCTTCTCATCCTGCTTTTCCTTCTCCTCCTTCTCCTCCTTCTCCTCCTTCTCCTCCTTCTCCTCCTTCTCCTCCTTCTCCTCCTTCTCCTTCCTTTTTTCTCCTTCTTCTCCTCCTCCTTCTTTTCCTTTTCCTCCTTTTCCACCTTCTCATCCTGCTTTTCCTTTTCCTCCTTTTCCTCCTTTTCCACCTTCTCCTTCTCCTCCTCCTCCTCCTCTTTCCTTCTCCTCCAGCCATCACCTGCAGAGCTCCCCAGGCCATTCCCAACGGGAAGGTGGTGGGATCAGATTTCAGCTGGGGTTCCAGCATCAGCTACGCCTGCCTCGAGGGCTACCAGCTGTCCCTGCCCGCCGTGCTCACCTGCGAGGGCAACGGCTCCTGGAGCGGGGAGATCCCCCAGTGCTTCCGTGAGTAGGCAGCTTCCTTCTTTTCCAGCAATCAGCAGGATTCTGCTTCAAATCCAGCTTTTTGGGGCTTTTCCCAGCTTTTTTTTCTAAGCTCTGTGTCACTGGTTTGGCAGCTCAGGGTTTGGAGGGATCGTGCTGTGCTTCGTGCCCTGTTCCTAAATGGAGTTTTCCGGCAGCTGGAGTGGGAATTTTTGGTGGCATGGTGATGCTTCAGGAGTCTGGAGCCAAAGTCTGGCTGCTCTCCCGGCTCCCTCATGGCTTGGATTTTTGGGAGTCTTGGTTTGGCATCTGTAGGGAGGAGGCAGGGATGCTGGTGGTCATTCCAGGGACACAGGTGGTCACTCTACCCCTGTTACAGAAGGGTGATGCCACATTTGGGGTGAATCCGGGCATTTTCCATGTTCCTGCTTACAAAATATCCTCAAAACTGGGTGTTTGCCCTCAGTGACCCAATCTTCTGCAATCGGGATTCCTGGAACTGCCAAAAAATCCTTTGGCAAAGGGCACCATGTTGCAGCAGAAGTTGGGAGTGTTTTGTGGAGCTGGGTGGGTTTGATACAACAGCAAACACCAAACAAAAAAGGAAATTAAACATCTCCTGATGCTAAAGGCAGCTCTGAGTCCTTTTTCCAGCTGCACAATATCCATTTTCGTATTAAATCCCACAAACCCCTCACTGTTCCTCACACCTTTCCCAGGATCTGGGATAATTAGTGGGCTTTCCGTGTGATACAGAGCCAAGGAACAAAGTGACACCGTGCAATTAGGGGAGAAAAAAGAGGGGGGAAAAAAAGGCAAATCCGGGGGAGAAGGTGGAAGTTAATTAACAACCACTGCCAAAAGGAGATAATTACAAGGAATGCAGCCAGCAATGCCTTCTGCCACCCCTGATTCCTGAGCTAATCATGGAGCTGGATGGGCTGGATGGGATGCGACATTCCTGAGGGGTCTGTGGCCACCTCCTTGTCCCTTTGCTGTTGCAGCCGTGTTCTGTGGGGACCCGGGGACCCCAGCCCAGGGCAGGAGGGAGGACCGAGGCTTCACCTACCGCTCGTCCGTGTCCTTCTCCTGCCTGGCCCCGCTGGTGCTCGTGGGGTCGGCGCGGAGGTTCTGCCAGTCCGACGGCACCTGGAGCGGGACCCAGCCCAGCTGCATCGGTAAGGGGGGCCCAGCTGAAAGCTTTGGGGGCTCTCTTCACTTCCAATCCCAACCCCGTGGTCCTTGGAGATCAGGATGGGAGGAGGGATTTATTTAAAAAATACGGATATTGATCTAGTACCGATATCCAGCTGTGACAGACAGAGACTCTCAAACAGTTTAAAGTCAGAAAGTGTGTGTTTATTGCCAGGGATAGCTCCCAAACACACACTGCAATTCACAGGTGATTACAGACCCTTTTTATCTATACAAGTATTGAATACCCAAAATACAAATACATATTCATAATTTTGGTACATCCCATTCCCCTCTTTGTATGCTAATTAGTTCTAAAGCTATTAAGCGTGTGTAGTTTATTCCTTGAAATGGGTCAGTGGTCCCTTTCATGGGGAGGGGTCTCAAAATGAGGAAGTAAATGAAGTCTTCTACTTTTCCAATGCAAATATTACAAATGAACCCTTGGTAGAACTCCTATTCCCTGTCTTCAATTGGTTTCAGAGCAGAGGAGGCCCACAATTGTCTTATGTTCCTAAAGCTATTTATCAGTTTCTATAGTCTTCATTATAAACCCAGCTAACCAAACATTGTGTTGACAAGCAATCAAGTATTAGTTAACTACTAACTCTTAACTTCATCAAGGCCTACCCATTTATTTCAATGAACTCCAATAAAGCTTATCTCTAACTAAAATCTTAGTTCCTCTAAAATCTCTAAATTCCTTAAAGTTTATGTCTCAGGAGAGGGCAGGGAGGAGGGTGGGATCACCGTGGTGCTTGGAGCTTGGGATGGCCCTTGGGAGCAGAGGGTGTGGATGTGGGGAAGAGCTGTCCTGATCCAAGGTGTGTGTTCAGTTTTTCTCCTGAGGGATGAAGTGCCTCTGGCTGCTTCGTGCTGCAGCAGGCAGGGATTTAAGGAACAAGAAGATCCATGTGGTTTTCCTTGTTGCCATGTGTTCCTTCAGAGCCAAATCCCTCTTGTGTTCCAGAGGTGCAGCAGGACCCGTGTGCCTGGAGGGGTCTGAACCCTCCCATAAATCCCTTCCCTGTTTTTAACAGATCCCAGCCTCACTACGTGTGCAGATCCTGGGGTGCCTCTTTTTGGGATGCAGAACAATTCCCAGGGTTACCAGGTATGGCCATGGAAGAGGGGTGCAGCACAAAGCCAGCCCTGCTCAGTCCTTGGCCTGGATTCACATGTCCTCCCATGGATTCCTGTGTTATTCCATGGATTCATGTGTCCTTCCATGGATTCACGTTTCCTCTCATGGATTATTGTGTTCTCCCATGGATTCATGTATCCTTCCATGAGTTAATGCCTTCTGTCATGGATTCACATGTTATCCTGTGGATTCATGTGTCCTCCCATGGATCCTTGTGTCTTCCCATGGATTCACATGTTCTCCCATGGATTCCTGTGTTATCCCATGGATTCATGTGTCCTTCTTCCATGGATTCTTGCATCTTTCCATGGATTATTGTGTCCTCCCATGAGTTCATGTCCCCTCTCATGGATTCTTGTGTTATCCCATGGATTCATGTGTCTTTCCATGGATTAATGTCCCATCCTATGAATTCATGTCTCATCCTATGGATTCCTGTGTCCTTCCATGGATTAATGTCCTATCCTATGGATTCATGTCCCATCCTATGGATTCATGTGTCCTTCCAAGGATTCCTGTCTCCTCCTGGGAGCAGGACACCCCAGTGTGCTCCTTTAGCCCTCCAAGTGGGTTTGCACAGCATTAATAAGCAGTGCATTGTATCTGAAATTAATTACAGTGCTAATTAATAGTTGCTGCTATTCACATTAATTCCCATTAATTTTCAGGCCAAATCCTGCAGGTGCCTTTGCTAATCCCATCTCTCATCCAGCAGGAAATCATTGGAATGGGGACAAAAATCCCACAGTGACTCCCTTGGGGGCTCCATTCCCACCCATTCCCTGCAGGGATAGTGGATGCCAGAGTGGATCCTTCCATTTTTCCTGCTAATTATTTACCTTAATCTTAGGGTTTAATTAATTAATTTTAGGTTTAATTAATTTGGAGACACCATAAGTGGGATTTTTGCTCAGCTGGGAGCTTCCCTGGGCGTGGAGCTGCCCCTGTGAGGGCTGAGGTGGTGACAAGGGGATGGAATGAAAGCCTGGGAATCCCTGGGAAGCTGAGTGATTGTCTCCCGTTGGGACAGGTGGGAAGCATCCTGTTCTTCAGGTGCCAGAAGGGATATCTCCTGCAGGGCTCCACCACCAGGACCTGCCTGCCCAACCTGACCTGGAGCGGCGTCCAGCCCGACTGCGTCCGTGAGTCCTGGGAATGCCACAGGGAGCTGGGGCCCTCAGCCAGGCTCTGGAAAAGGAATCCTTGGAGGAAATGTGCTGGATTTTAGGGAGAACTGGGGATTGCAAAGGCAGTTTTTAGTCTGCACCCACACCTGGCACTCAGTTCTGGGCTCAGAGGTGCTTCAGCATCTTTTACCTTTGTCTTTTTCCCTTAAAAACGGGGGTGGCCAATCCTGATTTCCAGCTCATCAGCTGGAGCCTGCTTCAGCTTTAGCCAGGAACAGAAACCCAGCATGGGAAGCTCCTCATTAATTCCTCCAGCTGGGAAAAATCCCTGTGAGCTGTGCTGTAGAAACTCTTCCAGGAGGGTTCCCCCGTTGCTGTCACGGTGTCACTTTTCACCCTCCCCGTGCCCACCTGGCTGGTTTCTCTCACCTGTTCTCCCTGTCCTCTCCAGCCCACCACTGCAAGCAGCCTGAGACCCCATCCCACGCCAACGTGGGTGCCCTGGACCTGCCCTCCCTGGGCTACACCTTGATCTACTCCTGCCAGAGCGGCTTCTACCTCACCGGGGGCTCCGAGCACCGCACCTGCAAAGCCGACGGCAGCTGGACAGGGAAGCCCCCCATCTGCCTGGGTGAGGGGCTGGCAGCACCAGCTGGGCTCTGAGACCCTCCCCAGGCTCTCAGGTTGTGGAGATCCTGAGCCTTGAGGTGCTTCAAAGGTGGTTTTCAGACTGCAGATAAACCCAAGATTCAGTTCTGGGGTCAGAACTCCAAGGGAGGAGAGGGGAGGTGTTTTCAGCCATGATTTTGTTCCCTTAAAAGTTGTGGGATGGCCCAGCCTGACTTTCACTTGGTAGGAGGGTCTCCACTGTTGGTTTCCACAGCAGAATCCCAGAATTAGGTTGGAAAAGACCTTTGAGATCATCAAGTGTAACCTGTGACCCAACACTCAGGTGCCACCTCCAGTCTTTCCTTAAAGAGCCACCTGGGGAGTTTTTGGGTCTGGAAATACCTGCACAGGACAAAAATTGTTTATCTCCCCCACATTTTACCTGCCACAGAGTCTTGGATGAGGAACATGTTCTGATCCATTGAAATGGAGCCCTGTGGCTCTCCTGGAGCGGGGTCACTCTGGACACTTGGGATTGGAGCAGAGGGAAGGGCAGGACAGGCTGAAAGGCAGAGAGGGACCTGGGGATGCTGAGGGACAGCAGCAGGACATGAGCCAGCTGTGCCCACATGGCCAGTGGCACCTGGCTGGATCAGGGATGGACCAGCAGGAGCAGGAAAGGGATTGTCCCCTGTCCTGGACACTTGTGAGGGACACCACGAGTGCTGTGTCCACTTCTGGGCTCCTCCATTTGGGACATGGAGGGGCTGGAGCATGTCCAGGGAAGGGAACAGAGCTGGAAAACTCCTGCTGGAGCTGAGGGGGCTCATCCTGGAGCAAAGGAGGCTCAGGGGGGACCTTGTGGCTCTGCACAACTCCTGACAGGAGGGGACAGCTGGGGGGGTCAGGCTCTGCTCCCAGGGAACAGGGACAGGAGGAGAGGGAATGGCATCAGGCTGGACCAGGGGAGTTTGGGGTCAGATTTTAGGGAAAATTTCTGCACAGAAATGGGGGTCAGGCCTTGGCAGGGTCTGCCCAGGGAGGTTTGGAATTCCCATGGAAGGCCTGGCCGTGGCACTCCGTGCTCTGGGCTGGGTGACAAGGTGGCCATCGGGCACAGCTTGGACTCTGTGACCTTGGAGGGCTTTTCCAGCCTCAGGAATCCTGGCGTGGACAGTGCCAGACCCCAAATATTGACCAGCTGTGCTTTGCCCCCTGTCGCAGCCGACGTCCGGCCCAGCGGGAGGCCCGTGGGCACCGCGCGGGAGCCGCCACTCGCCAAGGCCTCAGGTGAGGCTCAGGGGGCTCGTCCCCATGGACACATCCCTGCTGCCCCCTCACATCCACCCTCCTGAACCCCCCCTCTGGAAGCTGCCACGTGCCCCAGCCTGTTCCCTGGAGATCAAACAGGATCCTTGCAGGAGATGGGCATCGACAGCCACTGCCCTCCCCGCAGCGTTCCCTTCCAGGATTTTGTACATTTGACATTTTTTGTTTGAAGTTAACTTTTCCTAATAAATTATTTCAGGGGTTGGTTTGTTTTTAAAACTTTCCTTGTGTTTTTGGTCACAACGGGCTAATTAAAGTCACTGGTTTTGGCTTTGTCCCCCATGGTGATGGCACAGAGCGGGTGGGATTTAAGATACTTAAAACACAAAATATTTTTCAAATATTAAATATTTAAAACAATTTAATTATTATCAGCTAATTCAAAGAAAGACAAAAAATCCTGCTCCGTTTTTTTTTTTTTTCCCTGAAAAAACGGAAATGCTGCTGCCATTTTTTTTTTTGCATCTCCCACTGCTGTAATTCCAGTGCCTGCGGATGTGTTCGCAAGGAATTCCCTGTGGAAAGGCTCCTACGAGTACATGGGGAAGAAGCAGCCAGCCATGCTCTCTGTCACCAGCTTTGACCCTGCCACCAGCAAGGTCAACGCCACCTTGATCGACCACAGCGGGGTGGAGCTGCAGGTGTCGGGTGAGGGACACGACGAGGTGGCCTTTGGGAGGGGATGGCACTGGCACTGCCAGGGCAGGGACTGTCCCCTGCGCTGGCACTGCTGGGATGTTGTGATAAAAGCCCATTCTTGATTGGATAGGTCATATTTTGTGGGATTATCAGAAGGTGCTGTGTCAGATCTTATTGGTGGACGCTTATTTAAACTTAGTTTTTTGGTCTGCGTGGTATTTTGTTTGTGATATTTTGCATATCTGTCAAACTTCTGTGTTTTTAGTTAGTTTACAGCGTTTTTCTACTGATTCTCATGAGACAGATCTTATTGTTTATACTGGTGCACTTATTTTTCACTCTAGGAATAGATTGTTGTGTTAATGAATCTTTCACACCAAGATTGTTTTCTCGTGGGAACTTGCAGCTATTAATTTAGGCCTGATTTTATGAGGCCTTTCTTTTATAATTTCTCTTCCTGTCTATGACACTGGGATACCTCTAGGTTTGTGTCCAGTTCTGGTCACTCATGGCCAGAGAGAAATTGAGGGGCTGGATGTGTCCAGAGAAGGGAATGGAGCTGGAAAAGGGTCTGGAGAGCTCCTGATGGAACCTGGAAAAAAGGAGGTTCAGGGGGCTTCCCAAAACTCCCTGACAGGAGAGGGCAGCCAGGGTGGGTCAGGCTCTGCTCCCAGGATAAAACAGCCTCAGTCTGTGCCAGGTTGGATTTTTGGGAATGTTTCTCCATGGAAAGGGTGCTCAGATCTTGGAACTGCCCAGCGAGGTTTGGAGTGCCCATCCCTGGAGGTGTCCAAGGTAGGACTTGGAGCTTTTGGCAAAAAAACCCATGAAATTATGTCAGCTGGACTTTGATGGTCCTTGGGGGTCCCTTCCAGCTCCTGATCCCACGAGTGCTCCATGTCCCTGCCCTCCTGCAGCACCAGGCTCTTCCTCATTCAGCAGCAGAACCTGAATATTAATTAAATATTGAGTTGAGTCCATTCCCATGTGGAAAATATCTTCAATATCCTGGGCTGTGTTTCCCAGTGTATCCCAGTGCCAGGGCTGGTGTCCACTCAAATCCTGACGTGGTTTCTCTGCCCTCCCACTCAATTATTTCCAACCAGAGTGACCCAGAGCTGACAAAATCCCTTCTTTTCCAGGGATTTACAAGAAGGAAGACGTGCACCTGCTGCTCCAGGTGTACCAGATCATGGGGCCACTGGAGATCTTTGCCAACAAGTTCAGGAATGACAAATGGGCTCTGGATGGACACGTGAGTGAACAAAATCCACCCTCCCTTGGCTGTCCCAGCCTGGATTTCCCTTCCCTGGAGCTGAGGGGTAATTCCCAGAGCTGGGAGGGGACATGTGGCACTTCTCCAGCAGGTGACAGCTCCTCCTGCAGCTGGGGGTTGGTTTTATTGCCCTGGGGTTTGGAACCCATCATCTCCCAGATAATGCTGGAGGAGAAACCAGCGGGATTTGTTCCATGTGGATGTTTTATGTCTGCTCAACTTCTTGCTGGAAAAGCTGATTTTCCTTACTGGAGCCAACTCCTCACCCTTTGCCTGTGTCTGGGAGTTTCCCAAGCCCTTTACGGATCCAATGGGGCTTGGAAAAAATGTGGATCCCACTGACCCATGGCCACTTTTTCCCTCTCTCTCTGGAATCAGCAATGTCCTCTCCAGTTTATCACAAAAATTTTTTAGCTTCCCTTCCTTCGAGAATGGAGAATTTTCAGCTGTTGGGCAGTGAAGCTCCCTAAAAAATGCCAGGATTTTCTGGGGAATTGCATCAAATTAATGCACTTGGAAGGGGTTAGGATGAACTGGGTGTTAAATCCAGGGAAAAATTGGATAAATCCATTGATTTCCACTCTCCACAGGTCTCGTCGGAGTCCTCGAGTGGCACCTTCGTGTACCAGGGCTTTGTGCGTGGCAAAGGCTTCGGGCAGTTTGGCCTGCAGAGACTTGGTAAAATTCCTTGGATTTGCACTTTTCCCCTCGATTCCAGAAGCTCCATTTTGGCCTGGTTGGGGGTTTCCAGGCAGGGAATGTTTCTCCAACCCCTGGCTTGAATTTTCCGCGCTTTCCGAGCTCTGCTGAACTTGGTGTGAGGTTTGTGGGAGACAAACAGCACGAAACAAACAGCACAAGGATAAAATTTATAATTTGGGAGCAAAATGAGGAATAACCAGGCTGCTGTCCAAAGGCAGGGAGAGTTTGGAAGCACAGGCAACACCTGGACGTGTTTTTTTCCAAATTCCCAAATCCCTGCCAAGTCCAAATCCCATTCCCACCACAGAAAGTGTCTCCATCAGAAATCACAGAGGCTCTTGGGAGCTTAAACCACCCAAAATTTAAGCTCCTAAATACCTCTTAAAGCATGGTTTGAGCTCTTTAATCCCTCAGGATTGCTGGAATCTCGTCAACTTTATGGATGCTCGTTATTGCAGCGTTTCAGAGTCTCCTTAAAGCCCAACTTCATGCATCCAAGTTGGATCTTTTTTGCAAAATAAATCAATTTATACCTCTCTTTAATTGCAGCTGTAAATAAATGATGAGGCCTAAGTTAAGTTGGATCTTCATCCTTGCACATCCATTTTTAAATTCCCTTTTCCAGCACCACTTCACTCATTTTGCTGCTGGTGCCACCTGTACTTTGAGCCAAGCCCTTTTCCCCCAGCAGGGGTTTGGAAATGTGGGAAATGTGTTCCTTTCTGCTGTGTTCCAGACATCAGCATGATGGAAAACGACCCCGAATCCATAGGCCACCACTTTGCATCCAACAGCAGCTCCGTGGCAGCCGCCATCCTTGTGCCTTTCATCGCCCTGATTATTGCAGGGTTTGTGCTTTATCTCTACAAACACAGGTGGGTTTGGGGCAAGAATCCCAAAAGCTGAAGGAAATTTAGGGATTTTAGGGAAGTATCAGTGAGCTGGGCTTTAAATCCCTCCCTTTAGGGCTGGTTTAATAAGGTGGTGGAAAAAAACAGAAGGTTTGGGAGGTTATTGCAGGGTTTGTGCTTTATCTCTACAAACACAGGTGGGTTTGGGGCAAGAATCCCAAAAGGTGAAAGAAACTCAGGGAGTTGAGAGAAATATCAGTGAGCTGGGCTTAAAATCCCACATTTAGAGCTGGTTTAATTCAAGAGGTGGGACAGCAACAAAGAGGGTTTGGGAGATTGGAGCAGGAACTCCAAAAGGTGAAAGAAAGGTAGGGATTTGAGAAAAGTATCAGTGAGCTGGGCTTAAAATCCCCCTTTTAGGGCTGGTTTAATTCAGAAGATGGGAAAATAAAGTATGGCGGGATGAGGATCTGGGAGAGGAGAGCAATGAGGGTTTTGCTGGCCATGAATGGGATTTGTGGCCACATTGAGAAGGATAAAAAGCAAATTCCCCCCCACCCCATGGCTTTGAACCTGGTGTAAATTCAGTTTTGCTCCTGATCAATGCTGCAAACCCCCGGCAGGATTTTCCTGCCCCATCCCCACGGGTTTCCCCTGTCAGTGCCCTCCCTCAGGGCTGTCCCCTGTGCGGGCTTTGTCCCCGATCCCACAGGAGGAGACCCAAAGTCCCGTTCAACGGCTACGCCGGCCACGAGAACACCAACGTGAGGGGCACCTTCGAGAACCCCATGTACGACAGGAACCTGCAGCCCTCAGACATCATGGCTGGCGAGGCCGAGTTCACAGTGAGCACGGTGTGCACGGCCGTATAGCGCTGTCCCCGCACGGTGAGCGGCACAGGGCCACCCCCCCGGGGCCGTGGGATCGTGGGGTGTGCGGGGAGCTGGAAGGGTTTGGGATTGTGGGGTGCGTGAGGAGTTGGAAGGGTTTGGGATCATGGAGTGATTGGAGTTGGAAGGGTTTGGGATCATGGGGTGTGTGGAGTTGGAAGGGTTTGGGATCGTGGGGTGTGTGGAGTTGGAAGGGTTTGGGATCATGGAGTGATTGAAGTTGGAAGGGTTTGGGATCGTGGAGTGTGCGGGGAGCTGGAAGGGTTTGGGATTGTGGAGTGTGTGGAGTTGGAAGGATTTGGGATCGTGGAGTGTGTGGGGTTGGAAGGGTTTGGGATCGTGGAGTGTGTGAGGAGCT
>NW_024526377.1:4491256-4517639 GCF_017590135.1 Pyrgilauda ruficollis
TGGAGTTGGAAGGGTTTGGGATCATGGAGTGTGTGGGGAATTGCAAGGGTTTCCATGGGATCATGGATTGTGTGGAGTTGGAAGGGTTTGGGATCATGGAGTGTGGGGAGCTGGAAGGGTTTGGGATCATGAAGTGTGGGGAGTTGGAAGGGTTGGAATCATGGAATATGTGGAGCTGGAAGGGTTCTCATGGGATCGTGGAATGTGGGGCATTGGAAGAATTCTCATGGACTTATGGAATGTGTGGTGTTGGAAGGGTTTCCGTAGGATCATGGAATATGGGGAACTGGAAAGGTTCTCTTGGGATTATGGATTGTGGGGAGTTGGAAGGGTTCCCATGGGATCGTGGAGTGTGGGGAGTTGGAAGGGTTTGGGATCATGGAGTGATTGGAGTTGGAAGGGTTTGGGATCGTGGGGTGATTGGAGTTGGAAGGGTTTGGGATCGTGGGGTGATTGGAGTTGGAAGGATTTGGGATCGTGGAGTGTGTGGGGTTGGAAGGGTTTGGGATCGTGGAGTGTGTGGGGAGCTGGAAGGGTTTGGGATCATGGAGTGTGTGGGGAGCTGGAAGGGTTTGGGATCATGGAGTGTGTGGAATTGGAAGGGTTCCCATGGGATAGTGGATTATGCGGAGTTGGAAGGGTTTGGGATCATGGAGTGATTGGAGTTGGAAGGTTTGGGATCATAGAGTGAGTGGAGTTGGAAGGGTTTGGGATTGTGGAGTGGTTGGAGTTGGAAGGGTTTGGGATCGTGGAGTGTGTGGGGAATTGCAAGGGTTTCCATGGGATCATGGATTGTGTGGAGTTGGAAGGGTTTGGGATCATGGAGTGTGGGGAGCTGGAAGGGTTTGGGATCATGAAGTGTGGGGAGTTGGAAGGGTTGGAATCATGGAATATGTGGAGCTGGAAGGGCTCTCATGGGATCGTGGAATGTGGGGCATTGGAAGAATTCTCATGGACTTATGGAATGTGTGGTGTTGGAAGGGTTTCCGTAGGATCATGGAATATGGGGAACTGGAAAGGTTCTCTTGGGATTATGGATTGTGGGGAGTTGGAAGGGTTCCCATGGGATCGTGGAGTGTGGGGAGTTGGAAGGGTTTGGGATCATGGAGTGATTGGAGTTGGAAGGGTTTGGGATCATGGAACGTGGGGAGCTGGAAGGGTTCTCATGGGATCATAGAGTGCAGGGAATATTCCCTCTGGAATACTCCAATTTTAGGATACCAAAGCCACTCCCCCGGAATTCCCATGTGTCCTGAGCAGCTCCTTGCTTTCCCAGGTTCCCGTGGCCGGTGTCCAGTGTGGATGACTGTCCCACCTCACCATCCATCCATCCCCTCCCCACCTCCTGCTCCCGCCCCTGCCGAGGCTGCGGGGAAGCTGCTGCACCTCCCTGGAATTCCCGAGGGGCTGCTGGATCCACCTCCTCCATCCTGCTGGATCTCCAAGCCAAAGGTTCTGCTCCAGCCCTGCTCCCAGACCTTGGGAAGGCCTGGTGGTGGGAAGGCTTTCCCGAGCTGCTCCTGGAAGGAGCTTCCCAAACTTTGGGAAGAGCTTGGGCGACAAAGAGGCTGTGCACAAGGTGCTGGATTTGTGGAAAACACCTGGATGGGACAGGATGAGGATTTGTGTGTCTGGGTTTGGTTTTCTGGGTTATTTTTGGATTTTCTACCCCAGGGCTTGAGCAGAGGAAGGGTTTTCAAATGGGAGCTTTCCAAACTTTGGGAAGCTTTTCCCCTTTCCCTGTGTTTGATTTTCCTTTGGGCATTCCTGGCTGGATTTACAGAAAACACCTGGATGGGACAAGATGAGGATTTGGGGTTTCTGCATTTGGGTTTCTGAGTTATTTCTTGGATTTTTCTACCCCAGGAAGAGTTTTCCAAACTCTTTGGGACCATCCCAAAACTTGGGAAAAGCTTCCCAAGGCTTTTCCCCTCTTCCCTGTGTCTGATTTTCCTTTGGGCATTCCTGGCTGGGTTTTTCCTACCCCATGTTCCCCCTGATTTGAGCTGGGCCCAAATTCCTGATCAGGAATTCACTGCCAGATGATTCCTCAAGGAACAGGAATATCCAAAGGGACAAAAATCCTCTCTGAAAAGAACTCAACACTAATTCCCCCAAAAGCTTCCCAAATCCTTTGCCCTTTCCAGACTGATCCTCCAAAGGGCAATGCCAGAGGAGTTTTAATTCCCATCCTGAGCTGTATCCTTTATTTCCCAGGGGCACCAAGGTTTCCTGGGATTTTGTGGGAGCAGGGAAAGCTCTGGATCCTTGTGATCCAAAGTTTGCTTGGAGTCACTTTTTTTAGGATCAGGGAGGGCAGAAATGCCATTGCCAGGTCACTGAGTCCAGGAGGCTCCAAGAAAAATCAGGATGAACCCTTTGGAATGGGGGTTTCCATCCATGCTCCCGTTCCAGCATGGATCTTCTTCTCCCCAAAGATCTTCCTGCTGAAAACCATGGGATAATTTGGGAATTTTTGTTGGTTTATCCTTGATTTTCTGGGTGTAAATACATCAATATTTTATTTTTGTTACTCCTGCATCTCCCACAGGGAGCAGAATTCCCAGCCTGCCAAAAAATACCACCTGTACTCCCAAAAATGCCACTTCTGCTCCCAAAAATCCCACCAAGGTGCCCGGATTCCTCCCTGGGAAGTAGGAGCCGGAGCCTGAGCCCCGATCCAGCATGGGCAGGGGTCAGGGGAATGTTCCCACATGGATTTGGGGCGGATCCCAGGGTGAAATTCCATGGGCAGATGGATTGGGATGGTGTCAATCCCAGCAGGACTCCAAGGGAATATTCCCCTCTTCCCTTGGATCCCACTCTGCCTCCAGCTGGGCTCTCCTGGCTCTTCCCTGATCTTTTCCAAGCTCAATTATCCCTAAAAACGCCACAGCCCAACCCAAACCCCTGCCCTGCCATGTCCCCATCCCAATTCCAGGGCCCAAAATTCCAACAATCCTGGAATTCCAAAAAATCTGGAAGCAGAGCTTGGATCTATCCAGGTTCTTGTCCAAATTCCAGGGAATCCTCCCCTGGCTCCTCCAGGTGATGCACGTTGGCTTCCCACACCTGGCTCCCGCTCATTCCATGGAAAAATCAGGAGAAATTCTCATTCCATGGAAAATCCAGGAGAAATCCATGTCCAGGAGTGCAAAATAAATCCAAAATATTTAAAACCACCCAGGCAGGGAGAAGAGGGAGCACTACTTTAATGGAATTTGCTGCTTTGGATCCATGAATTCCCTTTTCCTGCTGTTGCCCAGGGAGACAAGGTAGTGGGAAAAGGGGTTTATCCCATTTTTTGCGAGCTGGCTGGGATCTGCTCCATGCCATTCTCCATCCTTGTGCCCAGAGGACTTGCATATGGTAAAAAAAATATGGAAAAAAGGAAAAAAAAATGAAAATAAAAGAGAAAAAAATGAAGAAAAAAGGGAAAAAAAAGAAGAAAAAAAGGGAAAAAATGAGAAAAATTACTAAAAAAAACACAAAAAAAGCTCAAATCCCTCTTTTGTACAGAGATATATTTTTATTAATTAAAAGTTTGTACAGCTAAAAAATAAATAAAAAAATAAAATGTAATTTTTTTTTTCATTATCGTAGGGAAAAAAAACAAAAACAAGTAGTGGAAAAAAAATCAGCTTTTTTTTGTAAATGTAATAAAGTGTATAAATGGTTTCCATAAAAATGTACATATGGAATCTCTCCATGCCCCTGGCTTGTCTGCAGAATTCCCAGTTAATTTATCTGTCTCTGTATATGAGGCTTTTCCGTGTGTTCCCGGCGTTCCCTGCGGAATTTCAAAGCTATTTTCGATTTTGGACTTCCGAATAATAAAAAATCTCGATTTTTGCATTGCTTTTTCTTACAGCCCCCTGGTGCTTTTTTTTTTTTTTTTCCTTTTTTTTTTTTTTGTGTTTGGGGTTTTTTGGGGGGTTTTGTTGTTGTTGTTGTTGTTGGGTTTTTTTGTTTGGTTGGTTTTTTTGGGGGGGTGTGTGTGAATTCCAAAAGGTTTATCCCGGGATTTTCTGGGTGTGCACACACCATTCATGCAGGGATGGAGATTCCCGACTTTTCCAGCGCATCCCAGTTTCAGGAAGGAGGAAAATCCGGGCAAATTGGGTGGATTTGGATGAATGGATTTGGCTTTTCCAGCTGGATTTTATCAGGGATATCCCATGGGAAGAGAGAACTGGACCCTTCCCGCTTCCCAACCCCCGCATTCCTGCTCCAGGAGCCCCATTAATTTGCCTTAATGAGGTTTTAATTAACGCCTCCTCTCTCGCCTGCCCGGTGATTGGCAGGAATTAACTCGGGATCGAGGAAATTCGGGATGAAAGGCGGGGTCTTTGACGTCCCTCCGCTGCTCCCGTGTGGATTTGATGCTCCCTTGCCTTTTATTTGGCTTTTCCCACTCCCAGACGCTTCATCCTTGGATTTATCCTTGGATTTGTCCCCTCCTTGGCTCGGTTTATCCAAAATAAGGGCGGAGGAGGGAGCTGAGTTTTTTTGGGATGGTTGGTGGGACAGTTCCCAGCAGGATGAGCCTGGGGCAGGGCGTTCTCTGGGATTTTGGGGCAACAGAAGGGATCCTGCTGGATTTCCATGGATTTGTGGGGAGGGAAGAGGATCCAAATGCTTTTGGAGCTTCCCAGAGGAACTGGGACTGCCCCATCCCTGCAATGTCCAAGCTTGGAGCAGCCTGGGATAGCAGGAGCTGTCCCTATCCATGGAATCTTGGGTGGAATGGGATGGTCCTTAAGGTTCCTTCCAACCCAAACCATTCCAGGATTCTTCCTGCTTCCATCAGGGAAACTGGGAGAGCTGGAAATTCCACCGTGCAATTTTTGGGGGGGAAAAAATAGGGAGAAACCAATGCTGGAAATCTTCTGGGGGAAAAGAAATCAAGGAAAGAGCAGCAGGGAAATGGGGAGAGAGAGCTGGAGCTTCCACTGGGAATCTTTTGGGGGAAAAAAACCAGGCAAAGACCAGCAAAACTTCCAGGGGGAAAAAAATTCCATGGAGAGAGCAGCAGGACAGGAGCTGGAGCATCCCCTGGGCATTTTTGGGGGGAATAAAACTGGGAGTGCTGGAAGGAGCTGGAGTTTCCACTGGGAATCTTTTGGGGAGAAAAATCAGGGAGGGACCATCAGGGAAACTGAGGACTTCTTCAGGAATATCCCATAGGATTCCTCAGCAGGATCCGTGCCCTGATGCCAGGAGTTGGCTCATCCAAAAAAAAAAAAAAAAAATATCCGGGAAATATTTTTAATTAGGATTTTCTTCTTTGAAAATGAATCCCCCACAGTTCCAATTCCTTCCCAAAACAACCAGCTGCCAGCCTGGAATATTCCAAGCTCCTGTAAAAAAAAGTGGGAAACTCCCTGTGAGGAGAGTGGGAGGGATGGAAAAGATGGAATCAGTAC
This sequence comes from Pyrgilauda ruficollis, assembly GCF_017590135.1. Taxonomy (NCBI): domain Eukaryota; kingdom Metazoa; phylum Chordata; class Aves; order Passeriformes; family Passeridae; genus Pyrgilauda; species Pyrgilauda ruficollis. The sequence goes on from NW_024526377.1 coordinate 4,496,683, forward strand.
CTTCTCCCACCTGGGATTTATATACTAAATTATAAATTAAATATCTCTTTAATTAAATGTCACTTTAAATATCACCTTAATTCAGCCTGAGGATGGAGGGATAAGGGGGTGTCAGGAATAATAATAATAATAATTCCACATCCAGGAATTATTGCTCCATTTGCCCTTTCCAGCACCAATTCCAGCTGATTATGGAACAAATCGTTGGGAAGCCTTGGGAATCCTTGGCCTCTCTCCCATTAAAAGGTGATTAAATTCAGCTTCCAAACTGGAGGGGCGTGCTTGGATCTTCCCAAGGGAATTCAGGGTGCAGGAGGTTAAATGGGAGATGGCACCAAGGGGAGCTCTGTGCTCCTTTCCCCCCCTTCTTTCTTTCCCTTTTCCCCTTTTTTCCTCCCTTTTTCTCCTTTGTCCCCTTTTTTCCCCCTTTTTCCCCCCTTTTTTTTTCCCTTTTTTTCTTTTTCTTTCCATTTTTTCCCTTTTCCTTCCCATTTTTTTTCCCTTTTCCTTCGCAATTCCCGGGTTTTTCAGCAGGGAGCACACGGCTCATCGGCAGAACCGAGCCATTGGGATTGTAACTATTGATTTTTCCTGCTTTTGCCACTTCTCAGCGCCTGGAAAACAACGCTGGAGCAAACGCTGGCACTTTGGGACAGCTTTGGGATTGCAGGCGCTGTCCCAGAGCATTCCTTTGGAAATCTGCCAGGAAGTCTGGCAAAAAAAAAAAAAAAAAAGGAAGAAATTGTTTAAAATCTGTGTTCAGACACAAAACAAGAGCTCGGGTGAGGCTGATGGAGCTGCTTGAACCTGGAATAGCTTTGCCCTGGAATTTCTGGATGTGGCAGCTGGGAAGGGCTGCCACAATCAGCACAATTCCCAATTCTTCTTGATTTGACCCTGGGGGGTCAAAATCCTTGGAATTGGACACAAATCCATGGATTACCTGCAACTTTCCCACCTGCCAGGAGTTGGAGCACCTGGATGTGGCCCCTTGATCCCAGCTCTGAACTTCCCAATCCTGCTGGAAGCAGATCCTGCTGCTGGTGCTGCCACCCCAGAAGGTTCTGGCTCCAAAAATCCACTCCCTGCTGGATTTGGGATTTTTTCCCTCCATTTCCTCGGAGGTGCTGCCATTCCTGCTGCTGGGAATGAAGAGGTTTCAAGCAGGGATTGCAGGAAGGGAACAGGGAGCAGCTGCATCCCAAACCAGCAACTCATTCCTCATGGGAATGTCATGATCCTGTGATGGATGCAGGATTCCCAAGCACAACTTGTGACTGGAAGTGTCCAAGGCCAGAATGGAAAAACCTGGCATTCATGGCAGGATGGTCCTTAAGGTTCCTTCCATCCCAAACCCCTCTGGAATTCTCTGCTGCTCCCAAGGAATGGTTTTGGGGCAGGACGGTGCTGCCAAGCCGGGCTGGGCTGAGCTCCTTTGGAAAAACCCTAGGAAAACAGATGGGAACAAAATGGTGTTGGCAGCAGAGAGAGGTTTAAGGATATCACATCCCAAATTTTGGCAGCCCGGGGAGGTGACCGGAGCAGGGAGAGCTGCCAGGATTTGAGGGCAAAGAAGGAAAATCACAACAGGAATCTTGGGAATTGGGGTTTTGGGAATTCCTCAGAAGTGCTGGGGCTGAACCCCCACCCCCAGCCTCTGCCAAGGCCTGGGGGTTGATTAATGCCACAACAAACCTTCATTAAGAGGCCTAATTAATATTATTTTGTTTACAGCCATGTGGCAGCTGTTCCCTGCTTCCCATACAGGGAGGATTGTGCCAGGAATTGTCCTGTAGGGATACCTGGGATGGGATCTGGGGTCAGGGCTGGGGCTGGGGCCACGTTTGGGTCCAGAGGAAGGGGATCCAAAATTCCAGCCCCGTCACAAAAACCCACGTCCCACGTTTCCAAAAGTTGGTGTTTTCCTGGTCACAAGTATAAAATATCCCTATTTTTATCCCTATTTTACAAAGATTTACAGCTCTGGGAGTGACCAAGTTGGAGCTGGGAATTCTTGTAACCCAAGGGAATTCTCTTAAAACCCAAAGGCTTTCCCAGTCCTCATCCCATAGCAGCATCCCTGTCCGTGGGCTCCATGGCAGGATGGGTGTGGGAATGTTGGATTTGATGATCCTGGAGGTCTTCTCCAACCATCACAATTCCATGATTCCCGTGCTCTCCATCCCTGTTTTCTTCCTGGGTGCCACCTCCATGAATGACACTCTGTCCCCTCTGTCCCCCCCTGTCACTGCCAGGCCAATCCTGCCCTTCCCACCTTTAATTTGGGTTCTCAGGATTTCCTGGCCTCATTCCCACAGCCAATTCCAGGGAAATGGATGGAAGTGAATTTCCTGTGACTCCCTCTTCTCACCCTGCAGAAATCTTGGAGCCATTTTGGGCAGAGCATCCAAAATTTGTCCTTTTTTTTTCCTGGAGAAGCTTCCTGAACTTTGGGCATCCTTCCAGTGGGGTTGGGAGCACCATTCCCAGTGTTTTGATGGAGTTTGGGATTAATTTATCCCAGCTCCTACAACATTCCAGCATAACAAACCACTTTAAAAACAAATCCCTTTCTTCAGGAGGGAAAAAAAAAATTTAACCCATCAAACAATAAGCCAAGAATAAAAATCAGGAATTTTATGGCACCTCCAATAACGAACTCCATCCTCAGAAGCTCATTTACGTATTTAAGCCCTTGTTTAATATTCTAATTAGCAGTTAATCAGCTATCGAGCGAGAACAAACGGTGATTAGCTCATCTTCACCTCCTCCAGGTGATTTGGGCTCATCAGCTCCGGGAAACTTTCCTGGTATTCCTGAATTATTCATGGCCAAGGGAAGTCCGGGGTGGGATTTCAGGACGGTCCAGGTGGATAACTGAGAACACGGTGACTTTTGGGGAAAAGGGAACTTTAGATGGGATTTTGGGGAAAAATTTCCTCCCTGGGAGGGTGGGAAGGGGGTGGGATGGATTTCACAGGGGAGCTGTGGCTGTCACATCCCTGGAAGTATCCAAGGCCAGGTTGGAACAACTTGAGACAGTGGAAGGTGTCTCTGCCCATTTAATTTAATTATTCTGGGCTATCGTTTATCCCAATTCTTCCTTTCCTCTTTTCCCACAGCTTTCCAAGGAGCTGGGAAGAAAAGGGAAGCTCCCACAGGAGGCCTCAGGTCTGGAGGAGGAACTGGTGCAATCCCAAACGGATTCCTCGATTCCCTTTCCCTTCTTCCCTTTTGCCATTTTGCCGTTCCCATCCCACCGAAGGCAGGCAGGACGCTGGACTCCTCCCCACCGTATTCCCGGGGAGCAGATTCTTAAAGCCCTTGGAATAATTTGGAAAGATTCCACCTGGTTTTGCTTGGCAAAGAAGCCCTGCCTGGCCAGGGTTTGGATCTTGAGGATTGGATTTCTGGGAGCAGGGATCAGCTGAGGTGACGAGGACTGGGCTGGCTCCCAGGAGAATCCATGAGGCACGAGCAGGTGGGAGAGAGAGAGGCAGGAGCTCCAGACAGCTGCTTCCCGGAATTTTAATTAATTCCCGAGCTTTTTAGTCTTCCCAGACGCCAGCTTTGCCAGGCTCTGGATTCCTGGCTCCTGGGATGGATCAGGAAGGTCAGAGCTGCTCCTTGCCAAGGCAGAGCTCCCTCACTGCTGCCCTCAGCGATTTTTGGGAAGCTGTGCTGGCTCTGGAAGCAGCAAGATCAGCTGGAGCAGCATCCCTGGATGTGCTGGAGCTCATCCATCCCATCCCAGTGTGGGACAGGAGCTCCTGAGGATTCCTGGATCCTCCTGGATGTCCAGGATGCTCCACAGACACAGCAGAGCCTTTCTTGCTCTGTCCTGGGAAGTGGCTTTTCCCTGCTCAGCCCTCAGTCCCACCTGGAAGTGGCTTTTCCCTGCTCCAGGACCTGAGCTCAGCCCTGATCCCTCCTGGAAGTGATTTTTCCCTGCTCCAAGTCCAAAACTCAGCCCTTGATCCCTCCTGGAAGTGATTTTTCCCTGCCCCAAGTCCAAAATTCAGTCCTTGATCTTTCCTGGAAGTGGCTTTTCCCTGCTCCAGGACCAAAACTCAGCTCCGAGCCCCTTCCAGCCCTCATTCCCTTCTCCCAGCTCCTTCCAGGTCCATCCCAAAAGTGGGAAGGGGTCAAAGGACGGGAATTCCCCCTTTTCCCACTTCAGCCCGGTCCCGGGGGATGCTCCAGCCCCTTCCGGAAGGAAAGCCGCGTTTTTCGGGAATATCCCAGGCTGGAAGAGCCAATTCCACGGGCTGGCAGCTCCCTCTCGTGGGGAGAAAAGCCAGGAAGAGCTGGGATGTGCTCCAGATGTGCGGCACAGCTGGAGCGGGATTCCCGGAGGGGCTGGAAAATGGGAATTCAACGGGAATTCAACGGGAATTCCAGGGAAAAGGACCGGGAGGCTCAGCCAGGCTGTTCCTTCCCCTCTCCCCACAGGAATTTTTGGGATCTGGATGTTTTCCAGCTGTTCCATCTCCACATTTGGGTTTCAGGAATGGCATCCAAGCTGCTTCCTCGTGGGATGAAGGACTTCATCCCTCTTCCCAACTGTAGGAATGTGTTTTTTGTTGACGGAGTAACTAAATTATCTTTTGTCTCTTTAAAAAGAAAAAAAAAGCTTAGAAGTTTTCCTCTTTCATTTGCTAAAAAGACACTTTATAGAACTTTTGAGACTTTAAACTTAGGGCTGCCTAATTAGACAGAGACTAAATTAAAGTCTTACCTAAATAATTCACTAGAAAAAGAAGGGAACAAAGGAAATAATTGCTTTTATAGAGTGTTTTAGTAAGACTAAAAACCTCTTACCCCTAGCTCAGTTTTTCTCTGAAAAAGCTTTGTTATTTTACCTTTTATTACGTGTAAAAGAAAATCAGCTCCTAGATTTAGGTTTATTTTAGGGCTGTGTTTTCGCCGCGCCCACCCTCACCCCAGAACCGGGAAAGCGCGGAAGCCGCTCCCCGCGGGATTGCAGCGTTATGGTCACTTTGGGAAGGGATTTTCCGCGGGGAATCGCTCAGAACGAGGGGCCCTTGACACTGCCCGGCTCCGTCAGGCGTGCGGCCGCGTAGGCCGAGGCTCCCAGGCACGCGGCCGGCTCGCAGAAGCCCGGCAGGCCCGCGGGCCCCGGGGAGCCCGGCCGGCCCGCCTCGCCCGGGGAGCCCGGCAGGCCCCGCTCGCCCGCCTTGCCGTCCACAGCGTGGCCTGGGATGCCCGGGAGACCTGGAAAGGCAAGGAGGTGGGGTGGACGGGGTGCTGAGGCTCAAGCTGAGATAGGGGTTTGCCTGAGAAATAGGGGTTTTACCTCAGGAATAGGGGATTTACCTCAGAAACAGGGGATTTTCCCCTCAGAAACAGGGATTTTTCCTCAGAAATAGGGATATTCCCCTCAGAAATAATACAGATTTTTTTTTCCTGAGATATAGGGTTTTTTTTTTCCCTGAGAAATAGGATTTTTTCCTCAGAAATAGGGATTTTTCCCTCAGAAATAATACAGATTTTTTCCCCTGAGAAATATGTATTTTCCCTGAGAAATAGGGGTTTCATCTGAGAAATAGGGATTTTCCCTCAGAAATAGGCATTTTCCCTCAGAAATAGGTATTTTCCCCTCAGAAATAGGGATTTCCCCCTCAGAAATAGGGAATTTTTTTTCCCCTTGAGAAATAGGAATTTTTCCTCAGAAATAGGGATTTTTTCCCTCAGAAATAATACCGATTTTTTTTCCTGAGATATAGGGGTTTTTTTTCCCTGAGAAATATGTATTTTCCCTGAGAAATGGGGGGTTTGCCTGAGAAATAGGGGTTTCATCTGAGAAATAGGGATTTTCCCTCAGAAATAGGCATTTTCCCCTCAGAAATAGGCATTTTCCTCTCAGAAATAGGCATTTTTCCCTCAGAAATAGGGATTTTTTTTCCCCTGACAAATAGGAATTTTTCTTCAGAAATAGGGATTTTTCCCTCAGAAATAATACCGATTTCCCCCTGAGAAATAGGGAATTCTTTTCCCTCAGAAATAGGGGTTTTCTCCTGAGAAATAGGGGTTTTCCCTTGGAAATGGGGATTTTTCCCTTGGAAATAGGGGTTTTTCCCTGAGAAATAGGGATTGGGGAATGCTGCTGGAGAGGTTTGGGGATGCGGGCAGAGCAGTTTCAGAGAGAGGGAAAGAGGTGGCAGAGATGAGGAATAAGGAAAGGAAGGATGATCCAGGTGGGGGATTTTTGGGATGAGCCCTAGGCAGATTTTGCGGGATGAATCTGGGAAAATTGATAGGATGAACCTGGGCAGGTTTTGTGGGATAAACCTGAGCACATTTACAGGATGAGCCTGGGCAGTTTTTGTGGGATGAAATTTTTGTGGGATAAACCTGAGCAGATTTACAGGATGAGCCTGGGCAGTTTTTGTGGGGTGAACCTGGGCACATTTATGGGATGAACCTCTGCAGTTTTTGTGGGACGAACCTTTTTGTGGGATAAACCTGAGCAGATTTACAGGATGAACCTGAGCAGATTTACAGGATGAACCTGAGCAGTTTTTGTGGGATGGATCAGAAGGTCCCCAGCCACCACTGGGCTCATCACCCCAAGGTGACAAAGGCCACCTGGGGACACCTGGTCTCACCTGGGATCCCTGGAGGACCCGGCATTCCTGGGTGGCCACGGCCAACCTCTCCCCGCTCGCCCTTCTCTCCTCTCTTTCCTGTGGGTACAAAAAGGAGGGAAGGACTCCATGGAAACCCTGGATGGGCGATCAGGGACAGGGAAAAGCGTGGCAGTGCCACCCCAGGAGGGTTTGCACTGGCACCGTGCCACCACCACCCACCTTTGGGTCCGACATTGCCGATCTGCCCGGCAGCTCCCAGGATTCCGGGGACACCTCGGGGTCCCATGGGGCCGTGGGGTCCCTGGTCACCGGGTGGCCCTGGGGGGCCGGGGGGGCCGGGGGGTCCCATGGCCCCGACCCCACCCAGGGCGGCTCTTTTGGCGCTCACGGCCACCTCTGCCAGCTGCTCTGTGGGGCAGAGAGGGGCCGGGATGGGATCCATGGGGTGGGATCCATGGGGTCCATGGGATGGGATCCGTGGTATGCATAGGGTGGGATCCATGGGAAGGGATCCATGGGGTGGGATCCATGGGATGGGATCCATGGGATCCATGGGATGTGGTGGCCCCACTCCACCCTCACCTTGCAGCATCTTCAGCACCACGTCCACGATGTGCTGGTCCCCAGCGTCCCTGCCCTGCCAGGAAGGGAATTTCGCTCCTTCTGTTGCCTCCCAGAGCCTTTCCCAGCCCAAATCCCAATCCCCATCCCCTCCCTGCATCCCAGGTCACCTTCCCACCCTGCTCTTCCCCGTTCTGTCCCAGGGCAAGTGCTCCATGCTCAGCTCACTCCGTGCTCATGGCATTTGAGTCCAAAATGAGGTTTTTAGGGAAAAATCCCAACCCTGCAGATCCTTGCTGCTGGCTGGTTTATATGGGGAGGGATTTGGATGCCATACACAGTGGGAAAGACAGAATTCCTCCCCAGGAAGGCGGGATCCCAGCTGCTGAGTGGAACAGCAGTGTTTTCCCAGAGGAATTGGGTGGGAAGGAGAGGCAATTCCTGCCGAGCAGGGAGTGTGAGGAGGTTTGTGGGATCGGGATACTCACGGCTGTGCCCCTCGGGCCCGGCATTCCCGGCACTCCACGCTCCCCCACCAGCCCCCGCGGGCCGGGCGGGCCGGGATAGCCCCGAATTCCCGGTGCTCCTGCATCCCCCGAGGGGCCGGGAAAGCCGAGGTCTCCCTGGATGCCTTGCTGGAAGAGAGATGGAGAGAGAGGGACATGAGAGGCTCAGGCTGTGCTCGGGGGCTGCACCCCGAGAGCTCAAAATGCCCCAAAAACCACAGGCAGGGCTGGGTCCCAAGCAGGGCTGGGGCTGAACCCAGGCTGGATACCAAAAACTGGGGCTGGATCTCAAAAATTGGGGCTGGGGCTGAATCCAGGGCTGGATCCCAAACTGGGGCTGGGGCTGAATTCAGGGCTGGATTCCAAATGGGACTGGGGCTGGATCTCAAAAATTGGGGCTGAGGCTGAATCCGATGCTGAGCCCAGATCTGAGCCTGAATCCAGGGTTTAACCCCAAAGAGGAGCTGAGCCTGAATCCAGGGCTGACTGTGGTCACTGACTCCCATCTCCAGAGAAAATATTCCCTTAGCACCTCAGCCAGGAGGATCCAGCTGAAGATCCCACAAATCCCCCAAGTTGTGGGGTCCCCTTGGTCCCAATCCCCCCATCACTCACCTGTCCCTTGGGTCCTGGCTCTCCTGACTCCCCCTGGGGACAGAGGACACAAGGAAAGGTGACAGCAGGGATTTAGGGCTGGAGCTGGGATTTAATGCCAGGCAGGATCCCCCAGCATGGGAAGGGATCCCCCAGCATTCCCAGGAATCACCTGGAAGCACCCACCTTCTCTCCCTTGAGCCCTGCCAGGCCGTGGACACCTGGATCTCCCTAAAGGAAAGGCAAGGGGAGACGGGAACATTCCCAAAGTCACCCCCACGCTCTGGGATGAGGGGGGGAATTCATGGAGAAGGTGCCTAGAGCCAGTGTTAAACCCAGCTCTGTTAAACAGCCTGGGATGTACTCACAATGCTGCCTTTGGGGCCGGTTTTCCCTGGAGAGCCCTGGGAAAAGGAAAAAGTGGGATCAGGCCAGCTCAGAGCCCCCAAGAAGCCACCCTGCTGTCCCCAGAGCTGTTACCTTGTCTCCTTTGACTCCAGGCAAGCCTTGGGGTCCTGGGATGCCTGGTGGGCCCTGCTCGCCCTTTGGCCCCTGGAAATCCAAGGAATATGGGAGAATGAGTGATGGGAGACAATGGGAAGACCTTTACCTATGAGGGAATTGTCCCCAAGGCAGTGAGGTGCACAGGCAGTTCCCATCCTCCAGCTGATCCCAACCTTCCCTAAATCCCAGCTCTGAGGGGACACAGGGCACAAAACCATGGAGAAGCCATGCCCAGAGCAGTGATCTTCCAGGGGTGGATCCCTGTCCCCAGGAAAAGCACCAAAAATCAGGGGTTTGGCTGTTTTTCCAGTGCAGGAAAGCTCTGGAGAGGGGCTGGGCTCTCCTGGGATGGGAGGAAATTCCTGTCCCAGCTGGGGTCCCACTAATCCCTGAGCTATTCCCTAATCCCTCAGCAGCAGGACAGGCACGGGATTGACCCTGGGATCAAAGGGGGAAGTCTGGCTGTGTCCCACTGACCCCAAATCCAGGCTTGGAATCTCCCATCCAGGGCTGAGCGTCCCCCGTGTGCCAGCCTGGATTTGGGGACAACTCAGAGCATCCCCCGTGTCCCAGAGTGGCTTTGGGGACAACTCAGAGCATCCCCCATGTCCCAGCCCAACTTTGGGGACAACTCACCGGCTTTGGGGACAACTCACCACTCTGCCCGGCTCCCCGGGGGGTCCCACGAGGCCACGCTCGCCCCTGTCACCCTGCGGAGAGTCAGAGGAGCGGAGTCAGGGCCACCCCCCCCGGCACGGCCACACCCCCGCGATGTCCCCAGCTCACCTTCGGCCCGGGGACACCCTGCGGGCCCTGCTCACCCCGAGGTCCGGGCTCGCCCTAAAAATGAGAAAGAAAATCCCACAAAAGATGGGATTGACCGGGTGGTGTGCTCCTTGTCCTTCTCCGAGGGAGGAGTGTCCCTGTCCTTGTCGCCACCGCAGGGTGGTGACAGGAGCAGGGGTTCCCGGGAGGAGCAGGCGGGGAATGAAGTGCCCGATTCTGCTTTTCGCAGGAAACGGGGAAATAAAAGGAAAAAAGAGAGAGATCAGCCCCGAAGCTGTCCCCGGGAGGGACACGGCGACATCTCGGTACTTACAAGCTGCCCTGGGGCACCGGTGACACCGGGGTGGCCCCGAGGACCCGATTCACCCTGTGAAGGGAGAGAGAGGCGGTTCAGAGGGGACAGGGGGCGACAGGGAGAGACAGCAGGAACAGGGAGGGACATGGAGGGGACAAGAGCCGCGGGGTGGATGCTCAGAGGTGTCACTCACCTTGTCACCTGGGCCACCTTTGCTTCCCGGCTGGCCCGGCAAACCCTAAGGGAACAAAGCCGGGATCAACCCCTGGGCACAGCTCAGTGTTCCCCTCAGGGAGTCACCCCTGGGCACAGCTCAGTGTTCCCCTCAGGGAGTCACCCCTGGGCACAGCTCAGTGTCCCCGAGGGGTGCTGGCCCTGGCACCCCTGGCAGAGGGGTGTCACCCCTCAGGGGACAGGCTGGGGGGTCCTGCACTCACAGCTTGTCCCCGGTGTCCCGGTGTTCCCGGGCGTCCGGCCTGTCCTGTGCCACCCTGCAAGGACAGAGGGGCGTCACCAGGAGTGGGGTGCCCACAGGTGGGCAAGGGGCTCTTGCCCAAGGGGGGACAGTGTCCTTGAGCCCGTGGCCAGGAGCTGCCGTGCCAAGGGACATTATTCCCTTTGTCATTCCCGTTATTCCCAGCGGGTAGCATTCCCTCACCTTCACTCCTGGGATACCTGGGGTGCCATCCTTGCCATCGATGCCCGGGAGACCCTGAAAAAGGGGAGGAGGCACTCATGGGACATCTCGAAGGGACTCAAAGGCTCACAGTGGGGACAAAAAAACGTGGGGAGGGAAAGGAACGTTCCAGGTGTGCGCTGGAGGGGACACGCAATGGCACAGCCAGGGACAAGGGGCTCGTGCCCAGGCAGGGCACAGGTGCCACCAGCTGTACTCACATTCTCCCCCTTGGGGCCGATGTCACCCTGCGGTCCCCTGATGCCACGGCCACCCTAGAGCAGGAGGTGACAAGTGTCAGTGTCCTGCTGCTGTCCTGAGAGGTGAAGATGCCCCTCGAGGGCACCAGGGCAGAGCCTTTTCCATGTGGGAACAGTGCCAAGCTGGGGAAAAGGGGACACTGACATTGGGGTGTCACCTACCAGCTCTCCCTTGTCACCAGGGCCCCCAGGTGGTCCCTTGGGGCCTTCCCTGCCCTGGAGGAGAGAGGAACACAAGGATTGAGTGGGACAAAGTGGGACCCCAGAGCACCCAGGGCTGAGGGAGGGGCACCCACCGGCCGCCCGGCGGCTCCGATGCTCCCGACCATGCCCTTGTAGCCAGCAGGGCCCTGCAAAGAGAGCATGGAAAGGTCAATTCCCACCCCAATCCATCCTTGCATCCCTGAGACGGCTCAGCATGGAGGGATGCTGCTGGGAATGATCTCAGTGGGATCTGGAGCCTGGAGCCTGGGGATGCCACCCGCACTCACCGTCTCCCCCTTGGGTCCTGCCATGCCAGGATACCCCCTGAGGCCCTGAGGTCCCTGCAGGGAAGAAAACCACAGCAAATTCAGCTGGGAAAAAAAACCCAGGAGCAGCCCAGGGGGAAGCAGCAATTACAGCAAAACCCAACAGTGGAATCCAAACATGAGGAATTCCAGTCCCTCCTAATTCCAGAGCCCCCCAGCAGGTGCTTTTCCAGCTGTCAATTCCATAACTCCAGAGGGCCCAAACTGCAGCCACTTCCCTGGGCCAGAGCTCTTGGCTTCAAAGTAGTTTTGCCCTTTCCTGGCCTGCAGGGCTCAGCCCAGTAATTGTTTTTCATCTTCAAAGTGCTCTGAGAATTCCTGTGGCTTTAATTCCCACCGGGGCAAGGGGGACTCAGGGGACAGCAGGGATTTGTCCCAAATTATCGCTGGGAGCAGCCCAGGTGCCCATGGAGCCCTCCAGAGGGAGAGGTGGTGGCATCCATGTCTGGGAGGGGATGGGATGAAGGCTTTGCTTCAGTCCCAGTGCTGGGAGCAGGGAGAGGCTGGTGTCACCTCCCTGGTGTCTGGGGACAAGGATAAAGATGCTAGCCCCAGTTCCTGAACACTTGGGGGACAGAGGAAAAGAGGAATAAAGGATTTACCGGAGGGCCTGGGACTCCTTGTTCTCCAGAGGCACCAACATCCCCCTTGGGGCCCTGGGAATGGAGAGAAAAGGGAATGTTGGAGGGAGAGGGGACACGAAGCAGCCTGGGGACACCACAGCCCCCACCTGGCACCCGGCAGGGGATGGGGACAGGTGACCCTGCCCAGGAAGCCACCATGGTCTCCCATTCCCATATTTTCCATTTTCCTCTTTCCTCCCTTCTTCCTTTCTCTTCCCAAAACTCCTTCCCTGGCTCCAGCCTCACAGGGACAGCCACACCTGGATCCTGCTGGGATCTGCTGAGATCCTGCTGGGATCTGTCTGAGATCTGGTGGGGATCCTGCTGAGATCTCACTGGGATCTGGCTGAGATCCTGCTGGGATCTTCTGGGATCCTGCTGCAACACTCACCGGCTCTCCCTGCTTGCCAGGCTCTCCGAGGGCACCGGGGCGGCCTCTGTGTCCCTGAGGGGGGGGAGAGGAAATCCGTGAGGAAAATCCCTGGCAGAGCTGCAGGGTGGTGGCACCACCCTGGGGTGGCCATGTCCCATAGAGCGCCCCTGCCACCACATCCCACCCTGGGGTGTCTGCTGGGGCTCAAAATCCCACTGGGGACACTGCAGGGCTCAGAATCCCAGTGGGAACATTGTGGGGCTCAGAATCCCAGTGGGGACATTGGGGGGCTCAGAATCCCATCCTGCTGGGATCTTCTGGGATCCTGCTGCAACACTCACCGGCTCTCCCTGCTTGCCAGGCTCTCCGAGGGCACCGGGGCGGCCTCTGTGTCCCTGAGGGGGGAAGAGAGGAAATCCGTGAGGAAAATCCCTGGCAGAGCTGCAGGGTGGTGGCACCACCCTGGGGTGGCCATGTCCCATAGAGCGCCCCTGCCACCACATCCCACCCTGGGGTGTCTGCTGGGGATGTGGTGGGGCTCAAAATCCCCACCTGGGATTTTGATGCACTGGGGACACTGCAGGGCTCGGAATCCCAGTGGGAACATTGTGGGGCTCAGAATCCCAGTGGGGACATTGGGGGGCTCAGAATCCCAGTGGGGACATTGGGGGGCTCAGAATCCCACAGGTGACATGGAATGGGCTCACGATCCCACTGGGGACATTGGGGAGGTTCACAATCCCACAGGTGACATCCTGAGCTGGGGCTGGGGCTTTGGCACAGGGTACCACCCCCAGGAAGGGGCTGGGGACCCACAGGGACCTTTTCCTCCAGGCCTCCCTGTCCTGGTGCTCCAGAGATCCAGAGAAGGATCCTTCACTCCACCACATCCTGGAGGTGACAATTCCCATTTTTCCCCCCATGGCAGCTCCAGGACTTCCTTACCTTCAGTCCCTGCAGTCCCTGGGGGCCCTTGGGACCTGGGGGGCAGCTGGTGGGGCACTGGGAGGAAAGAAAGGACAAGGATGAGTTGGGAATGACCTGGAGAAGCCTGGGAAGAGAGGGAGGGAGGGGTCCTGCTCCACGTGGGACACGGGGGACACCCTGGTCACAGCAGGGGATACAGTCATGGCAGGACTCTCACCAGGAAATCAGCGCTGCCTTCCACGCCTTGGAGGTGTCCTGGAAGTCCCTGCAGGGAAGGAAACCCTCAGCATTCCAGGATTTTACATCGGGATGGTTTTACAGGAACAGGGAACAAGGAGTGGGGTGGGAGGTGAGAGCCAGAGCCTGAATTTCAGCCCCAATCCCGAGGATGAGTCTGGGGAATCTTCTCCCTCCTGGAGGTGAATGGGAGATACTCACAGGTTTCCCTGGAGGGCCTGGGGGACCCCTCGGGCCATCGGGTCCAGGGTCACCCTAGGAAAGAAGACCAGGAAAGGAGAATTTGGCACCGGGGGGGGGAGGTGGAAACCGGGACAGTCCCAGCAGGAATGGGGACATTCCCAGGGTGATGGCACCAGGGGAACCTCCATTCCCACGTTTCAGGATCATCCCTGATCATCCCAGGAGCCCTGGAGGGCAGAGAAGCAGCTCCTGGTGGAAGGAAGGGACGTTCTTCCCTGTCCCCTCCTGACTCCTCACCTTGGGTCCCAGCACTCCGATCTCCCCGGGAAGTCCAACCTGGCCTGGAAGCCCCTTAGGGAGAAGGGAGAGAAATTCACGGAATGAGAGAGGTCCCATCCTGATTTGTCCCCTCTGGGGGTGCTGAGGTTTGAGCTCCTCCTTCACAATTCCAAGCAGGACCCCAGGCCACCCATCCCAGCCCCAGTGTGGCACTTACGGGGGGTCCTGGCAGTGAAGGACCCTGCAACAAAAAAAAAAAATTACAATTGCTAGAAATTACCCAAATCCTCCAGAATTCCTGCCCCAAGGAGGGTGATTCCGACCCCACCACCAAGGATGGAGCAGGGGGGACTTGGGAGTGCCCACCCCACCCATGGGAGCAGCAGATACTCACAGGGAGCCCTGGTGGCCCTGGGAGTCCAGGCTGGCCCTGCCAGGACACAAGAGGAGAGTCAGGAGCTGGAAAAGGAGGATCTGCTCTGGCAGCTGCTCCAATTCCCCCTCCCTGGATGCAGCCTCAGGGCCAAAAATTCCATCAGGCAGCTCCTGCATCCATGGATCCCTTCCAGAGTGACAGGGATGGCCCCAGGCTGGGGCTGGGGGGAAGGAAAGAGCCTGGGAAGGTGGGAAATTGGGAAGGTGGGAAATTGGGAAGGTGGGAATTTGGGAAGGTTGGAAATTTGGGAAGGTGGGAGCCTGAGAAGGTGGGAGACTGGGAATGAGGGAGCTTGGGAATTTGGAAAGCTGGGAATTTGGGAAGGTGGAAATTGGGAAGGTGGGATCCTTGGAAAGGTGGGAATATGGGAAGGTGGGAATTTGGGAATGAGGAAGTCTGGGAATGAGGAGCCCAGGACTGCCCCTCACTCACTTTAATTCCTGGCCTGCCAGTGGGTCCTGGCTCCCCTTTGGCTCCCGTCAGGCCCTGCAAGGGAAGAGACCCAGTGAGTTATTCCCATTGCTCCTGCTCTCCAGCCAGGAATTCTTGCTGGGTTGAATCCATCAGGAATTTCACGGCACAGGGATGCCCTACAGAGACCCTCACATGCACCCTGGGCACATCCAACCCTGGCAAGGACACGTGGGCAGCTCCACCCATCCCTGATCCCTGTTTTATCCCTGTGATGGGGCAGGAACCCACCCAAACCTCCCCAGGCACCCATCACACACCCAGGGGACCTGGGGACAGGCAGGGTGAGGTGGCAGCTCCGTCCCCTTCCTGCCACCACCTCTGCCAGGCTGTGCCAAGGAGGGGACAGTGGCAAAGTCACTGGTGCCACCTTATGGGTACCAAGAAAGTGGGGACAGTGGGGGACATGGAATTGCTTCAGATTTATTCTGGAGGAAACAAGAGGAGCTCTGCTGGGATTCCCAGTGTGGGAAAAAGTGGCAGAAGCTCTTTTGGGATTCCCAAAGTGGAAAGGAGTGGCAGAAGCTCTTTTGGGATTCCCGAAACGGGAGAGGGTGGCAGAAGCAGTTCCCAAGCTCTTTTGGGATCCCCAAGGTGGGTAGGAGTGGCAGAAGCTCTTCCTGAGCTCTGCTGGGATCCTAAAGGTGGAAAAGGGTGTCAAAAGCTCTTCCTGAGCTTATTTGGGATTCCCCAGGTGCTTTCAGCTCCTGCCCAAAGGGATTTGGGCACATTTTTATGTGGGACAGACCCTGGGGACAGGAGCAGTTTGTGTGACCCCACAGACAGGGACACCAGGAGGGGACAGGGGACAGTTCTCACATCAATTCCCGGCTTCCCTGGGGGTCCATCCGGACCAGGAGCTCCAGGCTCGCCCTTGACACCCTGGAAAAATGAAAAATTGGGATCAGGTGGGAAGGAGGCCCCGTGGAAGGAGCGGGATCACTGGGATGGGGTGGGTACTCACCGGGGAGCCAGCAGATCCTACAGGGCCTTTGTCACCCTGAGAAAGGAGAGGTGGAAAAGGGATGGGGCACCCCACAGAGCCCATCCCGGGGACCCCGATCCCTGTCCTGCTCCTGGGACAGGAGGGAGCTGCTGGATCCCACAGGCAGGGCAGGATGGGGACAGGGTTGGGAAAGTGGGTTGGGATTGTGAGGGTTTTAGTGGGGTTTATGAGGGTATTAGTGGGGTTTGTGAAGGTTTTTTGGGGTTTGTGAGAGTTTTTTGGGTTTTGTGAGGGTTTTCATGGGGGTTTGTGAGGGTTTTAGTGGGATTTGTGAAGGAGGGTTTTCTGAGGGTTGAGCTAGGGTTTTGTGAGGGTTTGATGGGGTTACTGAGGCGGGTTTTTGTGAGGGTTCTACTGGGATTTTGTGAGGGTTCTGCTGGGGTATGTGAAGTGGGATTTTGTGAGGGTTGTTTTGGGGTTTTGTGAAGGTTTGATGGGGTTTCTGAGAGGGCTTTCGTGAGGATTTTGCTGGGGTTTCTGAAGCGCTGTGGCTGCTCTGAGTATAAATAACACTAAAATAACACCACATCCTGGAGAAAGGGCACTTTCTGCTGCCTCACAGGGCTCCCCTCTGTTCAGACCCCCATCCCATAACCCGTGGAGGATCCAGAGCCACAATCCCCCACCACATCCCTCTGCAGGAACCCCACTGGGGTGTCACTGTCCCCCCACAGGTCCCCCCTTCACTGGGCACCTCTGGGGTGCTCCCTGCCCCAACCCCTCTGAGCACCCCAACCTCCCTGTCCTGCATCCCCAAAAACCAATCCCACCCCCAATTCCCCAGCTGTGGATGGAGCTGGATTTGGGGTGCAGCACCAAACAGAGCTGGGGCTGCTCTGTCTGCCCTAAATCAGGAGTGGGAACAGCACGGAGCTGCACCCCCAGCCCTGTGCCACTCACAAAGTCCCTTTTGTGCTGCGTGTCCCCTCCCTCCCTCCCTCCCTCAGCCAGCACTGGTTGCTGCTCACTCACATCGATGCCATCGGCTCCCGGCACTCCTGGGGGACCGGGGGGCCCTCGTGGGCCAGGCTCTCCTGGGGGCCCTCGCTGTGGAAAAAGGGATGGGATCCACATCAGGAAGGACCCCGAGATGTGTGGGGAATGTGCCGGGAATTCACTTCCAGGGAGCTGGGATGGAGAACACCCCGAGGGCTCAGAGCTCTGCCCCTTCTGTGGATCCTCCAGCAAGGGCATGGATGGGGAAATCCAGGATTTCTCACACTGGCACCTCCAGCTCCTCACTCTCTGCCTAATTTCTATCCCATTTCTCCCCTCTCCTGCCCTGGTGTCCATGGGGAACAGAGCAGGGTCTCCATGGGGTGATAGCAGCATTTTTACCCCTGCTTCCTCTTTCCCTGGTGCCCAAGGATCTCCTGACCCCATGGAGCAGGATCTCCATGGGATAACATTTTACCCCACCTCTGCTCCTTCTTTCACTGGTATCCAAGGATCTCCTCTCCCCATGGAGCAGGATCTCCATGAGATGGCAGAGTTTTTGTCCCATCTCTGCTCCCTCTTTCCCTGGTACCTGAGGATCTCCTGCCCCCATGGAGTGGGATCTTCATGGGATGACATTTTTGCCGCATTTCTTCTCCCTCTTTCCCTGGTGCTCCTGCCTGGATGGAGCAGGCTCTCCAAGCATTTCTACCCCATCTCTGTCCCCCCTTCCCTGCCACTCCCAGAGCAGGGTGTCCATGGGGTGACAGCAGCCCTTCCAAAGACCCCTTTTAGCTCAGAGTGGGATTTCCAGGAGCACTGTCAGGATTTAGGTGCCCAAAACCCCAGGATGAGGTGGGGACCCCCAGCCCCTCTGTGTGAGCTCTCCCTGGGCCAGGCTGGCTCCGCTCCCAGGCTCCAGACAAAAGCTCCATTCAGGGAAGCTCCCAGAGCCTGGTCCTGGCTTTGAGGTTTGCACAGGACTCGGCAAAGAAACCTCTGTTATCCTAACAGGGAGTTCAGGGGGAAGAGATTCCGGTCCTGCAGACTGAAGCCCTGGTGTTCCTGGAAATGGGAAGCAGACGGTGGCTGGGCTGCACTCCTGCAGCTCCTCCAGCCTCCCAGGCTGGATTAATTTAAAAAATTAATATAAATATAAGGAATAAATGTAGGAATCGGTGTAAATCTATAGGGGTGAGAGGTGCTGCTGGTTTGTGTACACAACAGGAGAGCCCCAGCTCTACCTTGGATCAATCCCGGAGCCCATCCCCGGGATCTCCCCTGAATGGCACCTTTGTCCTACCCAAGGAACGAATTCCAAAGGGCTCCTTGTTCCTGAAATTCCCACATCCCCCCTGCTCCGCTCCCCTGCCCCACAAGCCCATGGGGATCCCGGCGAGGGTTTAGGAAGGAGTTGTCCCCCAGTTTCCAACAGGCAGCTCAGGAATTACACTGAAAAATTTTCCAAAACCTCTAAAATCTGATATTTTTTTTTGCAGCTATAAGGCAAGGAGTTTTCCCAGGTGGAATCCCTCTGCCTGCCCCTCTCCAGGGCTCACCTTCCCTTTTTCCAGACCCATTTTCTCCTGCTGCTGGGTGAGTCTGGAGAGTCCATGGGGACCCCCCGACAGCCCCACAGAGCCCTGGGACCACCCCGGCAGGGTCAGAGCCCCCCCAGCCCTGCTCAGTCCGGATCTGCAGCACACCCCGGGAAAACAGGAGCAAATTTCCCAAAAAATCCAGTGGGGAAGACAAAGCGCCCCAGTGCTGCTCCAGAGGGAAAATCAAACCAAACTAATTTAGCCAACAATTCCCGAATTTCCAAGTCCGCACAGAGAGCCCGCACGGGTCGGGGCTGTGGCTGTTCCCACCCTCCCGGGGCGACATTCCTGGGAAAAACACGGGAAAACTGCTGGGGGAATAAAGTCAAAGTGCTCAGCACTGCGAGGGAGCGGAGATGGGGAATGTCCCCTCTGCATCCCCTTCTGCATCCCCTCTCCATCCCCTTCTCCATCCCTTCTCCATCCCCTTCTCCATCCCGGGAATCGAGCACGGCACTCACGAGCTGGGCCAGGCAGAGGCAGGAGGCTTGGAGCAGGAGCCAGAGCTGCGACACCAGGGTGGTGGCACGGGCCATAGCGAGCCGGGCTGGTACCGAGCGCGGCTGGCACCGAGCGCCGGCCGCCGCAGCGCTCCGGGACACCGGGAGGGCCGGGCGAGGAGGAGGAGGAGGAGGAGGAGGAGGAAGGAGCTCATGAATATGGAGCAGAGGGATGAGGGCAGGTCCCCGCCCCTCTCAGGTGAGCCCGTGGCTGTTGTGGCTGGATGGGGACAGAGGGTTTGGCAAGATGAGGACGGGATTTGGCACAGCGGGAACGGAATTTGGCACGATCGGGACAGGATCTGGCACGACTGGGACGGAATTTGGCACGATGCGGACAGGATCTGGCACGACTGGGACGGAATTTGGCACAATAGGGATGGGATTTGGCACGATGTGGACAGAATTTGGCATGATGGGGGTGGGATTTGGCACGATGGGGACAGAATTTGGCACAATGGGGACAGGATCTGGCACACATGAGGGGCTGGGACAGGACAGGGATGAGCTCGGGAGCTGCTTGAATATGGAGCAGAGGGATGAGGGCAGGTCCCCGCCCCTCTCAGGTGAGCCCGTGGCTGTTGTGGCTGGATGGGGACAGAGGGTTTGGCAAGATGAGGACGGGATTTGGCACAGCGGGAACGGAATTTGGCACGATCGGGACAGGATCTGGCACGACTGGGACGGAATTTGGCACGATGCGGACAGGATCTGGCACGACTGGGACGGAATTTGGCACAATAGGGATGGGATTTGGCACGATGTGGACAGAATTTGGCATGACGGGGGTGGGATTTGGCACGATGGGGACAGAGTTTGGCACAACAGGGACGGGATTTGGCACAATGACAGAGTTTGGCATGATGAGGACGGGATTTGGCACAATGATGACAGAATTTGGCACAGTGGGGACAGGATCTGGCACACATGAGGGGCTGGGACAGGACAGGGATGAGCTCGGGAGCTGCTGCCGGGGACAGCCCGGCCAGGATGTCCCAGGATGTCCCCGCGGTGTCCCCACCACGACGCCGTCCCAGTGCCACTGCGCGTTGTGGCTGCAGCTCCCCCACACCCCGCGATGGGGGCGGCACTGGGATCCAGCTCCTGGGGGATTCCTGCCCCAGTTCCTGCCCTGTCACCCTCGGGGATGTCCCCATGTCCCCAGAGCGGTGCTGGCAGGGAAGGGGAGGTCACAGGGGCCGGCAGCCGCCCCGCATTGCCAGGGTACACGGGATGATTCATCCCGGCCCGTTCCTCCTCCTCCTCCTCCTCTGGGATCGCTCCTGGATTGTTCTTCCTCCCAGGGAAGCAATTCCACCAAAACCTGGCGGTTTGGGGCAAAAAAGAAAAAAGCATCTGGGAGCATCTCCTTTTGGATCTCTCCCTCCCGGAGCTGCTGGGATGTCCTGCTCTGGCCCTGTGTCCCAGCACTGTCCCTTTCTGGGACACGAGTGGCACTTTTGGGAGGATTATGTAATTCCGGCTGTTTTTTCAGAGTGCTTCAGTGACAGATTTCTGTCTCCTGTCGGTGCCATTGCTCGTTTTATCGCGGTTTTTCGGGTGCTGCCCGTCCTGAAATTCTCTCCTCAGCCGCCTGCACTGCCAGGTCCCCCTCTCCAGGCAAGGGACAGCACCCCAGGGTCCCCCAAAATCCCCCAGCGAGCACCCCTGAGCCCCCCAAAGCCCACACACAGCACCTCTGTATCCCTGAATCCTCCCCAACTCCGTATCCAGCACATCAGAGCCTCCAAAACTCCCATCAAAAATCCCTGGACCCCCACCCAGCATCCCTGAGCCCCCCAAAAATCCTCAACCAGCCCCTCTGAGCCCCCAAAATCCCACACACAGCACTTCTTTACCCCTGAATCCTCCCCAACCTCGAGTCCTGCACCTCTGAGCCTCCAAAACCCCACACCCTGAACCCCCACCCAGAATCCTAGCACCCTGAGCCCCCCAAAATCCCCCACCCAGCCCCTCCGAGCCCTCCAAACCCCCAAAATACCCCGCCCAACACCCCAGCCCCCCAAAATCTCCCAACCAGCACCTCTGAACCCCTCCAAAC
>NW_024526377.1:4518105-4560573 GCF_017590135.1 Pyrgilauda ruficollis
CCGCCCCCCCATTGTCCCCTATTGTCCCCTCTCATCACGTGACCCTCCCCATTCATACCCCCGCTGGCCCCTCCCCTCTCTCCCTATTGGCTTCCTCCCTCGCGCCGCAACCAATCAGCGCCCATCACCGTCGGCGCGCGGGGGGAGGCGTTGCCGCGCGGGGCCGGCGCTGATTGGCTCCTCCCCCGGCTGTAGCCCCGCCCATAGCGGAAGCAGGAAGCGGGCGGGCCGGCCGTGACCCGCGGGCGGGCAGCGCCGGCCGCGCCATGACGGGAAAATCGGTGCGGGACGTGGAGCGCTACCAGGCGGTGCTGGCCGGGCTGCTGGCCGAGGACGAGAACAAGTTCTGCGCCGACTGCCAGGCTAAAGGTAGCGCGGATGGGCGGCGGGGCCTGCTGAGCCCGCGCCGCACCGGATGCACCCCCCTCGGTGCCCCCCCCACTCCCCACCGGCCTCGCCGCTCGGTGCTCTCCGGTGCGGGCGCTCCCCCGAGAATCGGACAGCCCCGGTTGGGTCTGGTGAGGGTGGGCATCGCGGTGTTTCCGCCAGAGGGGAGCGCTCCGGTGGTGGCGGGGGGACAACGGTGCTGCTCCGGCGGTTACGGGGGTTTGCGGGGGCTGGGGCAAGAACGGGGGGAGCTGGGGGCAAGAACGGGTGGGTCTGGCAGAGAGCGGGGTGGGTTTGGGGGAGAGAATGGTGGGGTCTGGGGCCAAGAATGGGGTGGGTTTGGGCCAGAGAACAGGGTGGTTTTTGGGGCAAGAACCTGGTGGTTTGGGGGGAAAGGACCCGGTGGTTTTGGGGGAGAGAACTCCGTGATTTGAGAGGGAGAATAGGATGGTTTTGGAGGAAAGAACCCAGTGGTTTTGGGGGAAAAGATGCTGTGGTTTTGGGGGCACAACAGGGTGGTTTTGGAGGAAAGAACCCGGTGGTTTTGGGGGAGAAAACACCGTGGTTTTTGGGGGCACAACAGGGGGCTTTTGGGGGAAAGAACCCGGTGGTTTTGGGGGAGAAAACACCGTGGTTTTTGGGGGCACAACAGGGTGGTTTTGGAGGAAAGAACTCGGTGGTTTTGGGGGAGAGAACGCCGTGGTTTTTGGGGTCACAACAGGGGGCTTTTGGGGGAAAGAACCCGGTGGTTTTCGGCTGAAAACCCCCACATTTTTGGCCGCAGCCCGGCTGGGTTTGGTGCGGGTCTCAGCGGGAGGAGCTGCGCTTCCCGGAGCCTCTGGAAGCCGAGGGGAGATGGGGAGAGAACGGCCCCAAATCTCCCTGTGGGAATCCCGGGAAACACCCCAGAGTGGGTGGGGGCCTCTCCTGAAAGGGGAAAGAAGAGGGACCTGGAAAAGCCGGCGCTGTGGGATTGAGGGAATTCCAGCTGGGGAGTCACATCCTGTCACCTGGGGCTGGAATGCCAGCGGCAGGATCTGCCCCGGGTGCTGCCAGCGCAGGGAAGGAGCTGTAACCTCACCCTGGGATCGTGGACCACTGGAGGAATTCCACATTTTTGTCCTCCTTTCCCAGCTGGGTTTTCCCTGTGAGGCTGGTGAGGCCCTGGCACAGGAATCTGTGGCTGCCCCATCCCTGGAATTGTTCAAGGCCAACCTGGGATAGTGGAAGGAACAGGAGGAGCTCTGAGGTCCCTCCCAACCCAAACCATTCCATGTTTTTCTGATTCCAAGGTGTGTTATGACCCTGAGAGAGGAAATGTTTGAATTCCAGAGGATAAAACAAAAGAATAAAACTGTTCCTTGTCCCCTGTGGTTGCTGCTTTGTTTTCCTGCAGCAAAAGAGTTAAAGTTGCCCAAAATCCTGTTTTAATGAGCTGCCATAATCTCTTGGAGATCTGGACTTGAGCCTCGTTTCCCAAGAGCTGCTGGAATTGAACTTGGAGGAGGGATTGGCCAAATCCATCTGTAAACAAAGGGCTTGGTCACCTCAGTGTGACCTCCAAAACTGCACAGCCCCCTTGAACAGTGTTAAAAATGAGATAATTATGATTTCTTTTCACCCCAAACCACAATAACCTCATCCTTCCCACCAGCCTGGAGCACACCTGGCTTTGGGATGAAGGTGGTGGTGGGATCAGGATGTTCCTCTCCCTGGTGCCAATCCTTTATCTCTTGGCACCTCCTGCCAGCCCCAAGGGCAGAAATAGCTCCTTTATCTCAGCTCAGGCCTGGGAGAGAGCAAATTCCACCAAAATGGGAATAAATTCAACCCCACAGCTCGGGGTGGTGGAGCCTCTCCTGGTCACAGCACGTCCTGGAAGTGCAGGATTCTAATTAATTAATTATTATCATTATAATGAAGCTCTAGTGTGGAGTTCAACCTTTCCTAAGCTGGAAGCTGCTCCTGGCTGAGGTCAGGGATTGCACCAATCCTGGAGAGCAGGCTGGGGCTGTCCCCACTTATCTGATCCACTAATTACCCCCTGCACTAATGAGATTCCTGGAAGTGGGAAATCTCCTCCTCCAGGGCACGTGTGGCCACGGGAGCTGGCTCTGCCCAGAGCTCCAGGGAATTCTTGAAATTTTGGGGCAATTTTGGTATTTTTGATCAATGTGGTGCCACGGGAGCTGTCTCTGCCCAGAGTTCCAGGGAAAATTGTGCATTTTTGGGGCAGTTTTGGTGAATGAAACTGTCTCTACCCAGAGTTTCAGGCACTTTTGGAGCAGTTTTGATATTTTTGGTGAATGGAGCTGTCTCTGCCCAGAGTTCCAGGGAGAATTCCTGCACTTTTGGGGCAGTTTTGATATTTTTGGTGAATGGAGCTGTCTCTGCCCAGAGTTTGCTGCATTTTTGGGGCAGTTCTGGTACTTTTGGTCAATATGGTGCCATGGGAGCTGTCTCTGCCCAGAGCTCCAAGGAATTCCTGCAGTTTTGGGGCAATTTTAGTGAATGGAGCTGTCTCTGCCTGAAGCTCCAAGCAATTGCTGCAGTTTTGGGGCAGTTCTGTTATTTTTGGTGAACGTGGGGCTCTCCCAGCTCTGATGCCAAGGAAGTCCTGCTGTTCCTCCTGGAATAACTGCAGCATTGCACTCTGCCCAGGGACTGGAGCAGCCTGGGGTAGCTGGAAGTGTCCTTGCCCATGGCAGAGGGGAATTAAATGAGCTTTAAGGTCCTTCCCACCCGAGCCAGTGTGAGATTCTGTGAAATCTCAGGGTGGTTCTGCTGCTGCAGCAAACGCTGCTCAGAGTTCTTGTTTTGCAGGAAATTGGGTGAAATCTCTCCACTCTCTTCCTCTTTTTGTTGCCAACCTCGTGTTTGGGGGAACTGGGAGAGCTGAGGCAGGGCAGGGTGGGCACTGCTGAGTTCTAATCCTCTCCTTGGAGGTCTTTGCTGTGGGAATCACTTGGAAAAACACCTGGAGAGAGCAGCACTTGCTGGGCAGGTGGGGTTTTTGCTGCTGGTGCCATTCCAAGGGTGGTTGTGGTGCTGCTGCTCGCTTTTTGTGTGTCTGAGAGATAACAGAGCTGCTGCACAGCCTGAGCTGGGCATCCAGCAGCACATTCCCTGCTTGGAATGTAGCAGCCTGGAGCTGGGATGGCTGAGGGAGGGAGGGATGAGGTGAAATCTCCATCGGGATTTGGAAAATTCCCACTGGGCGACACAGAGTGGATTCATTGCTGCCCCTGCAGCTGCTCTGCACCCCCAGCTAATTGTGTTTGGTTCTCTCCTTCTCCCAAAGTCTTCCCTCTGCTCTCCAGTCCCATCCATGCATCCAGCAGGCTCCGTGGATCCCGGGGTGGTGACGTCGGAGCGGGAGCTGCCCAGAGGTTCAGGTTGCCCTGTGCTCCCCCTGCTTTGTCTGGCTCTTCCCTTCATCCCTTTGTCTTGTGAGATCCATGGGTTCCAGGCCTAAATCCATCCCTTGTATCCTGAGGGATTAGATGGGAGAAGTGCTGCTGGCGTAAATCCAGGTTTAATTCTTCAGCAAAAAATAAAAAAGGTGTAGGATTGGGGAAATCCCTGCCCAGAGGTGGGTAAATATGGGATGGGAAGGGGGAGAAGCTTGGGGTGGAGTAGGTGGTATGGGGAGGCTGATTTCTAGTGGAATTTGGGAATTATGGGGGTGCTGCTTTAGTCCAGCCTAACTCCTGTTAATCCAAACCAAATATTCCCTGAAAATCTGCGTGACTCAACTCCTCCTCCTCCAGCAGCCTCTTGAGCTGCAGCTGAATTTCCTTTGCAGGCAGAGCAATTCCAAGAGGAACTTTTTAAATAGCTGCTGGAACAGCTGCATGGGAGGAAGGAGAATCAGGATGGCAGTGCTGATGGAGGGGGAGTGGTGCAGCCTGTACCTTCAAAAACCCAAAGTGAGGGGCTGGAGCTGCTCAGCTCAGCTTAGGAAATCTGGGATGAGGAGAAAGCTCAGCCTTAGGCCAGGGAATCTTGCCAGAGGGATCCATGTGGGTTGTGTGTTCATTTGAATCCTCAGCTGCAGCCACAATATTCTGGGATCTTCCATTATTCTGCTTTTCTGCTCTTCCCAATTCAGATCTGAGAGCTTTGTGAACAAAGCGAGTGGAAATGCTCTGAAATTCACTTTATCCCTCTGGGATCTTCACCTCAGCAGGGTAAAACTGGGAGAGGACACAGCTCTGTCCACCCTGAGCCTGCCTGGAGCTGGAACTGCCCACTCAAGCAAGGGGAAAAAAGCATCAGTGTTCCCAACAGGGATTTAGTGTGGAATTAGTTGTAGGAAGATCCCTTTTAAGCAGAGCTCTGAGTCACACTTGGATCTGTGGCCCTACATCTGCCAGAAATAGGGATAATCCTCAGAGCAGCAGCACCTGGGCTCTCTGTGCTGCCCCACCTCTGGAGGTGGGAAAAGAAAGCTCCCCCCCAAAAAAAATGCCACGTGATTCCCAGCTGGAGTAAAGTTTGTTCCTATAGAAACTGCCAGGAGTTATGTAAGGAATGGCAGCTGCAGTGCAAAGGGAGCTCGTGCTCCGAAATGCAAAGTAGGTCTTGAAACCAAGCAAAAAGTCAGGAATAGCTCGGGGCTCCTTCAGGTTGGTCCCTGGTTGTGATTGTTCCCGGTGTCCCAGGGAATCTGGGACAAAACTGGAGCTTTTAGGAGGAGCTGTCTTGAACTTGGAGCAGTGGGTGCGAGGCTGGATTTACCTGGGCCTTAATAAATTGGTTTTTCTCTATTTTTGGCAATAAATGCCACTCCTTCCTGCCCCTTTCCCATGGAATTTCAAGGGATGTTTAGCTCATGAGACTGAAAATCAGTATTATTACAATTAAGATATTAATTCAGATTATTATGATTATCATGTTTAGATACTGAAAAAATTCTCAATCCATCAAAAACTGACCCAGGACCTTCCTCTGCTCAGAGCTTTTTTAAGGATTTGGTGGCTCCTAAAACATCCTTAACTCAAATTAAATTAAAATACAGAGTCTAAATATTTTCAACACCAAGTGGCAAATTAAAAACATCTTAAAAAGCAGCAAAATTCTATTTACAGCATCAAAAATCAACTTAGTGATGGCAGAGCTTCCACCCTGCTGCTCTGTTCACAGGTGCACCTATCACCTAAATTATTTGCATTTCATGGAAATTCAGGCCTCCTTGGAATCTGCAATTTCCAGGATTGGCTGATGTGTGGTTTTGGTCCAAAAATGATGCCACAGGAAGTCCATGGATTGTGGAATTGACTGATATTTTTTTTTTTTAATGTATATTTATATTTTTAAGCTGTGTCACCATCAGTGTTGATGTCACCCAGTTGTTTTTCATGGATTCTGGTGATAGCACTGCTTGAAATTGTCCCTGTCACCTTTTCCTTGACTGAAGGAACAACCATCCCTTTCTGCAGCAGCAGGAAAGCCCCACCCTGCTGCTCACAGAAATTTTCATTTCCTCCACCTGCACTTCAAAGAACACGATGGTAGCAGTGATAAAGCTGCACTGAAAGCTGCTCATCTTTACTCAAAAACACCCAAATCTTGGGCTTCAAGGCCACGGGGCCCTTAAATATTAGATATTTTTTGCTAAACTGGAAGATTTTCTGGCGGAAATCAGAGCCAGCATCTTTGTTTTTCATGCAAAATGTGGTTGAGGCCTGTAATTACTGTGTGGGGAAGAAAAAAAAAAAGCAAAATAAAACCCCCAAACAGCCCTTTCTTCTTTCAAAGGATGGTATAAAGCTGAATTTTTGGATGATTAAACTACTTGATCAGGTGTAGATTTTTATCCAACACCTTTTGTGGGTGTTAAAGTGAGGGTTTGGCTTTAGCATCCCCTGAGAGCTGCACAAATCCCTCAGTCTGGCCCTAAATCTGGGAGGGCAGCAGGGATTGATCCCAAATCCGAGGTGGATCCCTGATCCCTGCAGCAGGATCCACGCTCAGCTCAGTTATTAATATTAATAACTAAATAACATCATTTAGAGGTCTTGAAGCTGGTTGAAGTGGGTTTTTGGAGTTTCCTTCGGTTCCCCCAAGCCCTGGAAGTGCAGAATAGACATTTCCAGCAAAGAGCAGAGGAAGTTGTTTTGCAAGAGAGGCTTTGTCCCAGCTCTGAGCAGCACGAATGGCAATAAATCCTTGAGCAATTTCTTTCCAGAACAAGGAAACCACAAGGCAGAGGAACCTCTTGGATCCTGAGTTCTTTCCTCCTTTGACTCTGCAAAAAAAAAGAGGATTATTCAGCTTGGACTCGAGGAATTTTTTCCCTGGTGGAAGGCTGAGGGTGTGGATATCCCCTGGCAGGGATTCTCCTGCTCCAGGGAGAATTCCCCACGTCCCTTTTCCACAGAGAGCCACGGAGCAGTTTTGGGATCCATGGATGAGGCCACATTTCCCTGGAATCTGCTCATTTTCACTGGGAATATTTCATCAGGCTCTCCATTGTGATGCTCCCTCAGTCCTGCCCATGGTAGCAGCTCTTTTTTTTTTTTAATTTTTGTTTTTTCCCTGCTCTTCCTTTTCCAAGGAGCTGTGGTTTTGCAGCCAGCTCCTGGTTTATTTTTAAATGCTTTCAGCAGAGTTATTACAGCAAAAAAGTTGCCTCAGGAACCTTGGGCCAGAATTTGGTGGCTGAGTAAAGGGTGAGGAGTGAATCGTGGTTTATTTTTAAATGCTTTCTGCAGAGTTATTACAGCAAAAAAGTTGCCTCAGGAACCTTGGGCCAGAATTTGGTGCCTGAGTAAAGGGTGGGGAGTGAATCCCCTCGGGATTTCTCAATTAAAACCACTCCAGGGTGTGAACTTGGAGCAAGTGATTCCTTTGGAGCAGCTGGGAGTTGCAAAGGGAATTAGGCTGGGGGTTTTAAAGGGAATTAGGATCCTTTTCAGTCATTCAGATTATTCAGCAGCCCTTGGAGCATTAATGAGCAGGGCTTAGAGAGGGACTGGAGCTGGCACGAGCAGCTTGGTATGTGGAGTTTATTTTGACAGGCTGGGATGTAAAACAGGCTCTGGAATTGTCTCCTGGAGCACGAGCTGGGCACTGAATCCCTGCTGGATCCTCCTTTCTGGGGAATGCACTCAGTGTTCAGGAAAAGTGGGAATGCAGATTCACTGAGCAAGGGATGCTTTGGGGTTCCTGATCTTCCTGCATCCCAAAGGGGTCTGAGCTAACCCAAATCTTGTGCTAAGCCCAGTGGGCAGCCAGGCTCTGAAAAATCTTGGGATTCTTGTTTCCAAGATCCAAATTGATGTTTCCTTCAATCCAGGAGGGATTTGTGCAGGCCTGAGGTGAAGCTCCATGAACTTGAGCAGAGCAGGGTTGGTGCCAGGTGACTTTGCTTCCCATGGATGTTAAAATCACCTCTAAAGCTGAGACATTCAGCATCATAAAATCAGACATAAAATCATGATCGAGCTGATACAGAAGTGGTGGCAGCACCAGGCAAGGCTGGCACTGGTGGTCACAGGAGGAAACTCCCAATTTTCCATGTGGGAATGGGGTTTCCATTTTGGCCTGGTGGCTCTGAGGGCCCTCAGCCTCAGGGGAATTGATTTTAGAACATCAGCCAGAGGATTCGTGCAAGAAACAAATTTATTTTTTAGTGGTTTAAGGAGCTGAATGTTTCTGTTGGCCTTGTCCTCAACGCTCTGGGAGATAAATCCATAATTCCCTGAGCCAGGAGGGTGAGGTGCCCCCGTTCTCAGTTAGGGTGTGCCCACTTTTGTGAGGGGTGATAATTCCCCCAGGCAGCTCAGCACTGCTGATTAAAGCTGCCCTGTTGCTATTTATTGATATAAACTCATTTTTTCTCAGAAAAATGTTCCCCTAAACTCCAGCCCAAGCTTTTTTCCCCCTTTTATCACTGAAGCTGCTGCAGGGTCTGAGCTGGGGCTGGGTTTTGGGGAAGTGAAAAGCAGCAGCATGGCATGAAAGTCACATCTGGAGATGCCACCCGGAGCTTTTTCGAGTCAAGTCACCTTGAAAAGAGCTGTGAAACCCTGGGGAAATGCCTGCAAAAAGCCCTAAAAAGCAAAATCTGAGCCCTGGGCACTTGCAGGGAGATTTTAGTGGGAGATGTTCCAGTGTGAGCTGCTCCGAAGAGGGAAGTGGGAGGTTGTTTACATCTCCACCAAACCCTTCCCCCCTCCCACAACCTCAGGGCTTTATGAGACATCTTAAAAGAACATTTTTAGAAGGCATTTGAAGGTTAAAGTGTTGGTTTAGTTAAGCTGGATGTCTGGGAAGGGGGTTTTGGAGGGTGTTGGATCCATCCTGACCCCACCAGGGTTTGCTGTGGCCGCAGGCTCAAGGAGCGTTTTGGAAAATCCAGAATTCCTCCCTGTGTGGCTCTGGAGTCCCTCCTGTGACAGAGCAGAGCCCTGAGCTGCTGGGCTCACAATCTGTGCCCTGGCCCTGCATAAAACCAACCCCACATCCCCCAAATCCTCCATTCCCTGCAGGTTTGAAACCTTTCCTGCAGCACCTTGTGGCTGCGCAAGGACACCCAAATCCCAGCTGGAATCTCCCCAGGGAACAGCTCACCCCTGGTTGTATAACGTGTTTATTGCTGGGAGGGGTTCAAAAACCCTAAATATTCATTTTAATTCAAATATAAGGAAGCTGCTCCATCTTGGCTCTCCCAGAACTCGGATTTAGGAGTTGCAGCACATTCCAGCTGTGGCTCCCTTGTTGTCCCAGACCCCTGAGGGAACACTGGAGCAGCAGGAGGGTGTGACACTACCCCTGAGTCATGTTTTAGTGGGAGGTTGTGGTGCCTTGAGCTGGTCCATGTGACAAACCCAGTGAGCTGATTACTCCAGGAGCTGCCCATTAATCCTTTTAGTCCTATCAAGGCTAAATTTATCTGGAGTTTTAAATCTAACCTTGAATCTCATGATAATCCTTCCAGCAGTCTCACGTTAGAGCCCTGGGGGTGGATCTGGGAGAGAATTCCGTGTAGGAATCACAGGAAGGATCCTGACCAAGGATTTTATTCCCATTTTTTGGGCATGTTCAGGTGGTGCTGAAGTTGTGGGTTTTGCTTTGATAATAAAGGAGGTAATAAAGGGACTGAGGTGTAGGCAAGGGTGTCTGGGAAGTGAATTTCTCAGCTCCATTAAATTGATACCATTCCCAAAGGCCACTCCTGGAGAGGGAAAAAGCAGCAAATAATGGCAGGAAAGGCCAGAAAACTTAATAAAGGCATTTTTAATTGAATTCCCTGGAAGAGGTGCTGGAGTTACCTGTTAGAGGTTGGATACCTGTGCTCTGGAAGGGTCCCTGAGTGCATTTATCAGCTCCAAATCCCTCAGGATGCTCCAGGCTTTCGCCAGGAATAGGAATTAAACTGTTAACAGCATCTCAAATACAGCACTGCTTTTTTAGGGCTTTGAAATTACACTTTTCCCCCTCTTCCCCCTCCCACCTCCCTCTCATTAACTTGAGGCTCTGCTATTTTAGCTGTGGCAAGAAAAGCAGGATAACTCTTCATCATCCAGAAGAATGTCTGGAAAAAAGAGCTGGTGGAGGCTCTTTGATCCCTAATTTTGTGTTTTCCCAGTTTCTCATGCACTGGGACACCAGTTTGTGCTGGCAGCTGGAGCTCTGGACTGGGAGCAGAGGGTTTAATTTTAAAATATTCCTAAAATTTTCAGCAGGATTGAGGATCTGGCATGGCTGAGAGAGGGGAGGGAATTCCTGTGGATCTCTGTGTGCCCTACTGGGATTCCTGGGTGCACTGAGTCCATCTGAGCTCCTTGATCTTTCCCTTGTGGATGTTTTTTTATCCTTGGCATGGTCTCCCATCCACACCTTGGAGCTGTCCTGCATGAAAACCAGGAATGTCTGACCTTAGCCAGTACCTTTATTTTGTTTTGACCCAGGAAAACCAAATAATGTCCATCAGAGCTGTGGAAACTGGAGTGAACTGATCATTCCTTGGGCTGGGATTGGTTTGGGGACCAAATCCTGGGCTCAGTGCTTGGTCCTGGCTCAGCTGGGAATTCCTGCCCAGCACTGAGGAGATTTGAAGATGCTGAGTGGTTTTTTTGGGTTTTTTTTTGTTTTTTTTTTGCTGTAGGGAATATTCTGGAGCTGAGTTATCCAGGAAAAAAAAAAAAAGCAGGATCACAGGCATGGCAAAGCTCAGGGGGTTGGAGTTTTTTTGGGTGGTTTAAATTCCTGTTTTCCTGCCTCTTCTTGTGTGGATGGAAGAGAAAGGCAATAAATCTGCAGGGATAATGACTGGAGGAGATCTTGGAAGGATTTTATCCAAGATCTTTTTATCTTGGAAGGATTTTTCCTTGCTCAGAGCAGGAAAAGTGCAAATTTTACCTCAAATTCAGGATTTTAGATCAGTAACAGCATCAGGTGTGAGCTTTTTCTTGGTGAAATTAGGAACTTTTTCCCTCAAGTCAGTGATTTTTCCTTTATAGAAAGAAAAGGACAACAAAATTGTTTAAAAACCTGATTTCTTTCCTCTTCCTCTTGGAGCTGTTTGGTTTGTGTGCATGGAAGAGGGAGGCAATAAATCCCCAAGGATAACGATTGGGAGCATCCTCCTGATGTGGAATTCCAGTTTCCAGCCTGGATGAGAATCCAAAGGCCTCAATCCCAGTTCACTTGGTGCAGTTTCCCAGTTGCTCCAGGCCAAAAAAAAAAAAAAAAAAAGAAAAAAGGGTTGGATTGGTGGGAAACACTTTTCTGTCTCTTCCCAGGGCCACGATGGGCGTCCTGGAATATTGGGGTGTTCATCTGCATCCGCTGTGCCGGGATCCACAGGAACCTGGGAGTTCACATATCCAGGGTCAAATCTGTCAACCTCGACCAGTGGACACAGGAACAGATCCAGGTGAGGGCTGGGATAAAACACTGTGGGGTTTTTTTTTAAATAAACCAAGCCAGGATAGCCCAAAAAAAAAATGGGGGAAGTGGAGGAGGAAGAAGAATTCCAGCTGGGATAGGTTGGGAGGGAAAAAAACAACAAAATGTCCCCATTCCAGACTGGACAAACAGCAGAGAGTAAAGCTCAAGGAGCTGCAAGTCTCCTAAATGACCAATCCCTGCTTCCCTGGAGGTGCTTCCCACCTCTCCTTCCAGAGGGATTTTGGGTTGCTAACAGGATATTTATCCTGCCTTGAGCTAAAAATTGTTTAGGGTTGGGAGGGGATTGGAGCAGCTGCCTCAGCATCCCCTGGGGGTGAAGAGTGGCTCTCAGGAGGATCTCCCTTCCCTGGATTTCTCTTCCCTGGCAGCCTGGGATGTTGTGGGAGAGCTTTAATGCCTGGAGAAGGAAAATTTCAAGGAGTTTTTTTTGGATTTCAGTGCGTGCAGGAGATGGGGAATGGCAAAGCCAATCGTCTCTACGAAGCCTACCTGCCCGAGAACTTCCGGAGGCCCCAGACAGACCAGTATCCTTTTTTTCTTTTTCCTGAAAAAACATGGAAATTCCACAGAGATTTCCATCCTGGAGCTGTGTGGTTGAACCTCCCTGAAGGAGAAGTTGTTCCCTTGGGGAGGGAATGGGAATGAAGGGATTGGGGTGGGGATCTGGAACACCAAGGTCACCACAGGAGGCAGCTGCTTCTCCCTAGTTTAGAGCCTGCTTGGATTTGACAGCCTCTTGGGACAATGAAAAACTGGGAAATATTCACTCTGAAATTCTCATTTTGGAAGAGCAAAGAGAATTTTGCTTTTATTTTTGGCCTAAATGGGAAAAAAAAATGCACTGGAATGGAAAAAATCCCACTGGAAAAAGAGGGATTTTAAGGGTTAATCTGGTTCAGATCTCTGACATTTCAGAGTGAGCCCAAAAGCTGAAGGTTTTGGAGGGAATGGGAGGGTTTGGTTTTCCAAAGTGCTGAGTATTCCAAAGGCTCCATGGAGACCTAATTGTGGATTTCCAGGACCTGAAGGAGCTGCAAGGGAGATGGAGAGAGATGATTTACAAAGGACAGGATAGAGGGGGTGGATTCCTGCCAGAGGGCAGGGAGAGGTGAGATTTTGGGAAGGAATTCCTCCCTGTCAGGGTGAGGAGGGGCTGGAATAGATTTCCCAAAAAAGCTGTGGCTGCCCCATCCCTGGGAGTGTCCCCCAGGCTGGATGGAGCTTGGAGCAGCCTGGGATAGTGGAAGGTGCCCCTGCCCAAGGGATTTAGGGTCCCTTCCAACCCAAAGCAGGCTGGAATTCTCTGATGGAATTTTTAATGCTTCAGCTGTAACTCCCACCTTGCAGGAATGCTGAGTAAGCAGGCATGGGATGATGTGAACCTAAAAAAAACCCCACAAAATCACCTTTCCACCATCAATCTTTGAGTTAATCTGGCACCTGAGGTGCTTTTTGGGGTGCACAATCCTGTTGTGATCTGAACGTGCTGAGGGGATGCTTGGGGCAAACAAAAAAAAAACAATGGAGAAAACACAGCAAGAGCTTAAATCCTGATTTAATTCCCTTTTTATAGCACTGAAATAACCTGAAATAACCCAGGGGCAAAAACCGAGTTGGGATCCAGCAGTAAATTATTTTAAGAAAGTTACTGCTGGAAATGCTCTTTAAACAATGATTTAATTTAGTTACAGCCTGTACCTTGTTCCTCCCTGTCAAATAAGGCTTCTATTCTGGAATCCTTTGTCCTTAACCAGCTGCTGTAGAGCTGTGGAGAGTTTTATCCGGGATAAATATGAGAAGAAGAAATACATGGACAGAAGCATCGACATCAACGCCTTCAGGGTGAGTCTGGAGGCCTAAATTTGTGATTAAAACAAAATATTCAAATGTATCTATTGAAATATTCCCTGTGTCAGGAGAAATCCCTTCTCCAGGGCTGCTTGCACTTCATGGAGTGAATTCCTGCCCAGCACTGAGGAGATTTGAGGATGCTGAGTGGATTTTGCTCAGAGAATATTTTGGAATATTCAGGGAATATTCCAGATTATCCAGGAAAAAAAAGGCAGGATCACAGACATGGCAGAGCTCAGGGGTTGGAGTTTTTTGGGTGGGTTAAATTCCTGTTTTCTTCCCTCTTTTTCATCTCACTCATTGGTTTGTGTGGATGGATATCTCAATATCTCACACTGGAGGAGGTCTTGGAAGGGTTTTATCCAATTCCTTCCTCAGAGCAAGAAAAATGCAAAAATTTACCTCAAATTCAGCTTTTTCAGAGGAATTTAGATCTGAGGGGTTTTAGATCAGTAACAGCAGCAGGTGAGAGCTTTTTCTTGGTGAAATCAGGAACTTTTCCCCTCGTGTCAGTGATTTTTCCTTCATAGAAAGAAAAGAACAAAACTGTTTAAATTCCTGATTTTTTGGAGCTGTTTGGTTTGTGTGGATGGAAGAGGGAGGCAATAAATCAGGGATAATGATTGGAGGAGATCTTGGAAGGGCCTTGTCCAATTCCTTGCTCAGAGCAGGAAAAATGCAAAAATTTACCTCAAATTCAGCTTTTTCAGAGGAATTTAGATCTGAGGGGTTTTAGATCAGTAACAGCAGCAGGTGAGAGCTTTTTCTTGGTGTAGTCAGGAACTTTTCCCCTCATGTCAGTGATTTTTTTTTTTCCCCTCACAGAAAGAAAAGGACGACAAATGGAAAAGGACCAACGAGTCAGAAAGAAAACTGGAACCCATCATCTTTGAGAAGGTGAAAATGGTAAGATCAGGAAGAAAACCATGGAGCAGCTGTGGAGACATCCCTGAGGCAGAGCAGAGGGATTCCAGCCTGCTCTGGGAGCATTTTTCTGGCCTCAGTCACACCCTGGGTGCTTTGAGTCACTGGTGGGAGTTTGTTTTGCTCTGCTCACCAGACACTGAGCAGATGTGCAGGTTGGAATCCAGCTATTCCCTGCTGCTTTTTCCAGCTCCAGCAGCTGCTTCTCCCTAGTTTAGAGCCTGCTTGGATTTGACAACTTATTGGGACAACAAAAAACTGGGAAATTCTCATTTTGGAAGAGCAAAGAGAATTTTGCTTTTATTTTTGACTTAAATCCACTGGGGAAAAAATGGGATTTTAAGGGTTAATCTTGTTAAAACCATTTCAGAGTGAACCTAAAATCTGCATAAGATTTGTGTTGTTTCTTTTCCCCCAGCCTCAAAAGAAGGACGAAACGCAGCAATCCAGGAAAAGTTCCCCCAAATCTGAGCCAGTCATGGACTTGCTGGGCCTGGGTAAGAGAAATTGGTTCAGAAATTGTGGGAATTTGAGGAGTTCCAGTCCTGATTTTCCCTTTCAGGTGAACAATCCCAGGAATCCTGCAGGAATATTCAGCTTGAGCTGCTTGGGAGGAGTTTTCCATGTTTTTCCCTTTATCCTGTGGTGTTCCAGGAGCAGCTGGAGCTCTGTGGGACAAACAGAACCCAGGGGCACTTCCCAAATCCTGCTCCAGAGGGATGAGGGAGGTCGGGGTCAGGTCTGGGAGGGGTGGCAGTGGTGGCACAGAGGTGTCCCCAGGCTGGGGACACCCAGGCCACCTCTGTCCCTGCAGATGCTCCGGTGACAACGCCCGTCACCAACGGCCGGCCCAGCAGCCTGGAGAAGGACCTGGACCTCTTTGCATCCGTGGGATCCAGCTCAGACTCCAGGAAGGTGAGCTGGGAATGCTTGGAAAAGCCTGGTTGTGTCCGGGATCATTTGGGATGGAAGGGACATTAAAGGGCAGGGACACTGTGCCAGGGTGTCCAGCGTGGCCTCGGACACTTCCAGGGATGGGGAATCCATCTGGGAATGCAGTGTTTCACCACACACATCAGCTGTCTGCCCTGAATGTTCCTTCATCTAAATTTCTTAATTAAATCCTGAAACCTTTCTCTTCCACGTTGGAAGAATGAAGAATGTCCCTCTTCCATTCCCACATCTGGGAATGCTGTGCCACTGTTTCACCATCAAACACACATTAACTGTCTGCCCTGAATGTTCCTTCATCTAAATTTCTTAATTAAATCCTGAAACCTTTCTCTTCCACGTTGGAAGAATGAAGAATGTCCCTCTTCCATTCCCACATCTGGGAATGCTGTGCCACTGTTTCACCATCAAACACACATTAACTGTCTGCCCTGAATGTTCCTTCATCTGAATTTCTTAATTAAATCCTGAAATCTCCCTGTTCCACGTTGAAGAATTAAGAACCTCCCTCTTCCATCACCCCAGCACGTCCCTGTGTGTGGATGGATTTTCCCCTTTCCCCTGTGCTGGGTTTTGCCCTGATCCTGTCTCTCTGTCCCAGGTCATTGGCTCTATGCCATCATTTGGGATGGAAGGGACATTAAAGAGCATCTTGCACTGTGCCAGGGTGTCCAACGTGGCCTTGGATACTTCCAGGGATGTGGAGCCCATCTGGGAATGCAGTGTTTCACCACACACATCAGCTGTCTGCCCTGAATGTTCCTTCATCTGAATTTCTTAATTAAATCCTGAAATCTCCCTGTTCCATGTTGAATGAAGAATCTCCCTCTTCCATCACCCCAGCACGTCCCTGTGTGTGGATGGATTTTCCCCTTTCCCCTGTGCTGGGTTTTGCCCTGATCCTGTCTCTCTGTCCCAGGTTGTTGGCTCCATGCCAACCTCTGGAAGCGCCGGCTCCGTTCCCGAGAATCTGAATCTCTTCCCGGAGCCTGGAGGCAAAGGGGAGGAAGTGGGCAAGAAGCAGCTCTCCAAAGACTCCATCCTGTCCCTGTACGGCTCCCAGACGTCCCAGGTGCCAGCACAAGGTAACCCTGGCCTGAGCTGGGACCAGGGCAGGAGAAGTGGGAATGTGGGTGGTCCCTGAGAATCCCAGATGGGGTGGGTGGGAAGGGAATGTGAAGCTCATCCCGTTCCAGCCATGCACTTCCCACTATCCCAGGTTGCTCCAAGCCTTTTCCAAGCTGGCCTTGGGCATTTCCTGGGATGGGGCAGCCACAGCTTCTCTGGGAAATCCATTCCAGTCCCTCACAGGGAGGAATTCCCTCTCAATATCCAACCCAAATCTGCCCTTTAGCACTGGGAATCAGAGAGGAATTCCATCCCAATATCTAACCCTGCCCTTTATCACTGGTAATCAGGGAGGAATTCCATCCCAATATCCAACCCAACCCTCTGGCACTGGGAATGAGGGAGGAATTCCCTCCCAATATCCAACCCAAATCTGCCCTTTAGCACTGGGGATCAGGGAGGAATCCATCCCAGTATCCAACCCAACCCTCTGCCACTGGAAATCCATTCCTGCATGTCGCTGCCCAAATTCCCTCCCCAGCTTTGTTGAGAACTGTGAGCAGCACAAGGAACAGCTCAGCCCGGACATCCCAACCAGTCTGTGGCTGGAATTGTGACATTCCAGCCCCTGAACTGACCCGTTTCTCCCTGCTCCTTCCCTGCCTGCCTTCCCCAGGAGCGATGTTCATGGCGCCGGCTCAGCTGGGCTATCCCGCCGCTCCCTACCCCGCCTTCCCGGGAGTGCCCCCTTCCAGCAGCATGATGGGGGGCTTGATGGCCCCATCCGTGGGGATGCTGGCCCAGCCTGGAGCTGCTGGCATGGTGGCACCCGTGGCCATCCCAGCAGGGTACGTGGGCAACGTGCTGGGCGTTCCCAACGGGATGATGGGGGCCCAGCAGCCCGGCTACGTGGCCGCGGTGCCCCAGGCCGTGTACGGGGTCCAGCCAACGCAGCAGCTGCAGTGGAACCTCGCCCAGGTGAGGGGGAGGCTCCTGGGGGGCTTTTCCAGGGGTTTTCTGGGAGTGGGGAACGGGGGGGAATGAGGGGATGTGCAGGGGTTTGTGGTTGGGGCGGGATCGGTTAAACTGGGCTTGGCTGGTTTGTGGGAGCGCCTGAGGATCCCAGGATGGGTCAGGTTGGGAAAGAATTCTGAGGCTGGGTCCAATCTCAGCCTCATCTCCCATGGACACCTCCAGGTGTGGGGGCTCCAAAATTCCCTGGGCAATTCCAAGCACTGACCACCCTTTCCATGGAGAAATTCCTGCTGATATCCTGAGGACCCTGAAGTCTTCCCATACCTGGGGACTCCAAAATTCCCTGGGCAATTCCAAGGCCTGCTCACCCTTTCCATGGAGAAATTCCTCCTGATGTCCAGCCTGCCCTGAAATCCTCCCATACCTGGCGACTCCAAAATTCCCTGGGCAATTCCAAGGCCTGCTCACCCTTTCCATGGGGAAATTTCTGCTGATGTCCTGAGGACCCTGAAGTCCTCCCATGCTGGGGAGCCACACCCTGCTCCCCTTTAGGGCTCTGCTATTTTTGGGAGCCCATCCCTGACCTCTCTCCTGTCCCATTTGCAGATGACCCAGCAGATGGCTGGGATGAACTTCTATGGAGCCAATGGAATGATGGGCTATGGACAGTCCATGGGAGGAGGAGGAGGAGCCCAGGGCAGCAATCCCTCCCTCAGCTCCCCGCTGTGGAAATGAGCCCTCGCTCGCACGTGACCATTTCTGCCTTTGTTCTGTTCTCCAAACCCGCTCCATGAGACATTCAGGGTTTTTTGCTTTCAGGTTCGGGACACCCAGCCCAACCTGAAATTTTGTTTCCATCCCTGAGCTCCATCTCTGCCTTTCCACTGTCACAAACACGGGGACGGCTCGGTGGCCAGGCCACGAGCGCAGCCCCGTCCTCAGCACAGTCAATGCACACGGGGAGGGAGGGGATCCCTCCCTGCACAAAGCTCCACCAGAGCTCCTGGGTAGCACTTGATGCCCTGCTGGGCACCTGGGCACAGGTGGGACTGGGAAATCTGGACTGAATCCTGCCCAGAAAGCTGGGATTTCTCACTTCAACTGCAGTGTTAGATGAATACTTTTTTTTTTAGGGGGGTGGAAAAAAGGGTGGGGAACCTCGTTTGGTGCTGAGGAACTGGATTTAAGCCGAGCCCAGGGGCAAGCAAGCCTTGCTACCTCCTCCCTCGAGCGGAGCTCTCCCTGCTCCCACCCTCCTTGGAACCAAAGTCCTTGGGAAAAGCCCTGTCCCACCCCCCCTGAGCAAGCAGGAATCTCGCCCGGAGTGGGGGCAAAGCCGATGGAATGTGAAAAACTTGCACTGCAGAGGGAATTTTCTGGCTGGTGTTAGGATTTGATGGAATTTCACTTTTAACAATCTAACCAGAGTTAATTCTCCGGGGCTCAGAGCCCTGTGCAAGTTTTCTTACACTTTTAAAAATGATTCTGACATCCTAATTTATACTTTTTTCATATTTTTTTTCTGTTTTGTTTCGTTCTTGTTGTCGTTGTTCCTGTGTAAAATCCTGGTTCCTCCCTTTCCTGGCTCGCTTGGGACATTTTAATCTTAGGCAGATTTCTTTTCTCATCTCCAGTAGAACCCAAAACTGCTTCAAAAGTCAGCAAGAAGTCGGACTTGTGGTCTGCTCTCTCCTGTGGATATGTAAATTCCCAAATAAAATATTGCAGTGGACTCCTCTGGTGCTGGTGGTCACTCCAGGTGTGGGAATTTAGGGAATTTCATCCCAAAAATCAGCCCAAATTCCCTGTGGGTTGGGCTCTGTCCCAAATGCCAGGGAGCTGAGGGAGCACAGCCAGGCCTGGAAGAATCCCAAGTTGACACTTTTATATACAAACCCCTCAGCTTTGGGATGGGGGGAAGGTGCAGCAGAATTCCTGCAGCTGCTGGGATTAAATGATTTCATTCCAGCTTTAATTCCATTATCCCAACCATTTTAAACTCAGGTTTAACAAAACCTTGTTGTCCAAAGATGTGAAGGATGAGGGAAAATCAGAGAATTGTGGAATTCCAGGGTGGTTTGGGTCCCATTCCATTCCACCCCCTGCTCCTTTCCCCATCCCAGATTTCTCCAGCCAGGCTTTGGACACTTCCAGGGGTGCAGCAGCCACAGCTTCCCTGGGAATTCCATCCCAACCTCTCCTCACCCTCACAGGGAGGAATTTCATCCCAAAATCCCACCCAACCCTGCCCATTCCTCCTCTTCCTGTCCCTCCCCATTTTCCCTGGGAAGCTGGAGGGGATTTGGGAACCAAGGAGGTTTGGGGGTTCTTGTGGGATCTTTTATTCATTATGGGATTGCTTTCCTCACATCAAACCTGCTTTTTCCAGGGCAAAAAAAAATGTTATCCCATTCCCCTCATTCCCAGAGTATCCATGAGGGGTTGTGGGATGATTTTTTTGGGGGAAAAACTCAACTCAAGCACAAGCAAAAAGTTTTCAAGCTGGCTTTAATCATCTCCACTTGCTGCCCCAATACTGTACATGCAAAGCC
This sequence comes from Pyrgilauda ruficollis, assembly GCF_017590135.1. Taxonomy (NCBI): domain Eukaryota; kingdom Metazoa; phylum Chordata; class Aves; order Passeriformes; family Passeridae; genus Pyrgilauda; species Pyrgilauda ruficollis. Next base: position 4,537,734 of record NW_024526377.1, read on the forward strand.
AATTAAAAGGTGAATAATTCAGCTTTTCCTCCCTTTTTATTTTTGTTTTGTTTTTTTTTTTTTGGGAAGGAAAACGTCAGGAATATTTTACAAAACAACGTGCGCCCTCAGAGCCGTCAGTCCCGCAGATAGAAACCACAAAAATACAAGAGTTTGACATTTAAGAAAGGACCACACACATAGAAAACGGGACAGGACACAGGTAGAAAATTCCATTTTGCTCGTTTTTTGAAATATTCCCACTTTTCTGTAGCCGTCCCAAACCCATCCCCTTCTCTTGGATGTGGGACTGGGGCTCCAGGGATGCTCCAGGTCCCCCCTTCCCGGTGATTTTTTTGGGGAGGGTGGAGTTGTGGAATGGGAGGAATCTGTCATTAAACCCAGTTTAGCACAAATTGGAGGGGGTGGGGTCACTGCTCCCATCCCAGCTCCCAAAAATCCTAAAATATCCAAGGAAAGTCTAAAATATCCTAAAATATCCAAGGGAAGTCTTCCCCTGGCTCTCCCTTCCACCTCAGCTGTCACCTTCTCATTTAGTGCCAATTAACTCGTGGTTCATTAAGCTCTGACACTTCCCCCCTCTCCTGGTGATCCCTTTCCATGCAAATTTTGGGCGATTTGAGGCTGGAAAATGTGAGGGATTTTGGGGTTCTTGTGGGGTTTTGCACTCTCACCCCCGTCCCTCCTTTCAGCCTCAGCTTCCAAGGGTTTGGAATTTCTGGCAGAGCTCTGGGAGCATCTCCTTGCCTTTAATCCCTCAGCATTCCCACTCTTTTATTCCCTTTAATTTAATTTTTAATGGACACAAACCAGTCTGGCATTCCACAATTCACTTTCATTCCCCCTCAAACCTTTTCAGGGGGAGGCTGGGTTGAAAGATTCCTTATTCTGGATAAAATCCCTCCATTTGGAATGGAAATCCAGAATTTTTGCATGGGATAAACACTCCCAAACTTCACTTTGCCCACTCCTAAGAATCCATCGTGGTTTTTCCCTCTGTTTTTATTTCCCTGGTGCTGCTGCCAGCCTGAATTCCAGGAGAAATTCCCCACCTTTTTTTCCCCTTTTAGGTGTAAACTTAAGGGATTAATGACAGATTCCAGAGTCCTGGATCATCCTGAACATTCCAGGGATGAATTCCGAGCTGGGGAGGAGGATGATGATGATGGGATGGGGAAGATTCTCTCCTTTCATGAAAAGATCAAAGCCCTTTAAGAAAACAAGGCCACCAACTTCAAAGTGCTCTGAACATTCAGGGGCTCCCCCTCGGGATTGGGAATTCCTTCAGGATATTCCCTGCAGTGGGAGAAAATTCCCTTTGGAGCCAGAGGGAGCTGGGATCCTGCAGGGAATGGGATCAGCATTCCAACCTGTCCTGCCTGCTCCAGGGGCTCCTTGTCCATCCAGGAGCTTTGGAGAGGGATTTGTGCCCCTCCAAGGGCATTGGAAAGGGATTTGGAAAAGGATTTGTGCCTCTCCAAGGGGTTTAGGAAGGGATTTGTGCCCCTCTGAGGGATTTGGAAAGGGATCTGAGCCCTTCCAAGGGCATTGGAAAGGGATTTGTGCCCATGCAAGGGCTTTGGAGAGGGAATTGTGCCCTTCCAAGGGATTTGGAAAAGGATTTGTGCCTCTCCAAGGGCTTTGTGCCCTTCCAAGGGCTTTGGAAAAGGATTTGTGCCCTCCCAAGGGTGGGAGCAGCGCTGGATTTTGGAGTCGAGCCCCTCACCCACCTCTGGGAGGCTTTTGGGGGCTCAGGGCAGCCCTGGAGGGGCTGCTGGACAGGGAGGATGGAAAAGGGGCACAGGGATCCCTCTGGATCATCCCTCCAGCCCCAGGATCCCTCTGGATCATCCCTCCAGCCCCAGGATTCCCTTGCCTTGGGCTCAGATCCCAAAGGGAGCAGGGTTGGGAGTTGCCCACCCCAATCATGGATTGCTTTTCATTCCACAGGAAAACAAAAGCAGAAAAAAAAACCAAAAAAACCCAACTAAATAAAACCTGGATGTGGCCGAGTGCACAAGCTCTGGGTCCTAAAGGAATGGAAAAAGTGGGAAAAGGGAAAGATCCAAGGAAAAGGAAAGGATGAGGTATAGCAACAACCGGAGCTCCAGGCCCTGGGGGAGCACTGGGATCTCCTGGATTCTCCTGGAGTCCTGGAGTCCTTCCCGGTGTTCCTGAGGGATGCTCGGGGGTCCCACAACGTGGAGGTTCCTCAGCCACCCAGACCAACACTTGGACACTTTTCTGTGTCTTTTTAAACCCAAAATCTTCCTCAGGTGAGCGGGATTGTCCCACCCGGTCACGGAGTCACCCCCAAAATTCCAACCTTGTTATTTGGGATGCTTTTTTTTTTTTTTTTTTTTCCCTAAAAAGTCTTTCCTGCATCTTTTTCAACTCCTAAAAGTGATTTTCACACCTTTAACCAACCAGCCAAGGATTGGGAGGGGGTTTCTCCATGAGAAAAGAAATCCTGCCCTGTCCATGAAGTGTCCCAGGATGGGGCTTGGAGCAGCCTCTGAGGGGCTGGAATTTGATGAATTTTCAAGTCTTTCCCACCCAAACCAGCCTGGGATCTTTGGAGCAGAGGGAAGACTTCCAGTTGGAACAGCTTTGCTACAAAAACACTGGAAAAGGCCGTGCTGCCCTTGGCACAGCAGCATTCAAACCCTGCTGGGAATTCTCCTGATCCATCTGCAGCCATGAAATCCCCAGGGAAAACAGGGAGAGCTCTTCCCATCCGTGAGGAAAAACACATTTAGGTTGGATTCAGCCTGGCCACTGTTCCTTGAGCTGCACAATTCTGGTATTTTCCAAACTAATCCAGAGGTTCCCACATCCAGGCATTTCCCATCCATCCAGAAAGAAACAGCTGAGTCAACTGGAAGAAAAATTTTCCACCTGGAAAATCATCCCTGGTGCAGTTTTTTAGGGATTGTTTTGCGTGAGGAAAAAAAAAATCCTTCCTGCCCCGCTGGGCTTTGTGAGTTCAGGTGGGAATTGTGGAATCCAGGCTGGATTTCCCAAGTTGTGGTGTCAGGCAGTGAACAGAAGAGATTCCCTGTGAGCCGAGGGAATCCTGATCCCATTCCTGAGGAATTCCTGGTCTGTGTGGAACCAAGAGCTGGGAGCTCCTGGAGGAAAGGTTGGCAGAGCTGGGAAAGGTGGAGGGGATTTTGTTCCCCCCTCTCTGGTGCTCTGTGGCAGTAGGTTCAGGGAATTGGAGCTGGATTCCACTGGATTTTGGGAAAACTCCACCCAAACCTCTCCCAGGTTTTCAGCATGCCCTGATGGTGATGAAACAGCAGCTGCATTCTGGCTGATCCCAATTTCTTGGAAATTTTCCCTGGACTTTGGCAAATCTGGCCCATTCCAGGCTGGTGGAAAACCAGGGATAACTCAGGCCTGGAATCTTGGAGCGTTCTCTGTGCTTTGTGTGAATTTTGTCAGCTTTCAGGGGATGTTCCAGCATCATTCCAAGGTTTTTTTTTGTCAAATCCATCCTCGTGATTCCAGCTGGGGGTTTGGATTTCAGTTCTGGCAGTGTCAGGTGGGGGCTGCTCCTCTCTGCTGGGGGCTGGGTGTGAAATGTGCTGCAAAACTGATGTAATTCCATATTAATTCCTCTTTCCAGGAAAAAAAAAATCTCTGGCAAAACCAGTGATTTGGATTTCTTTTCTTGATAGAAAATAGAGAAAACCATCAAACTCAAAATTCCTTCCAGGGAATTTTGCAAAATCAAACAATGCCCTTTTGTGAGAAAATATTCCCCCAGAAAAACAACAAAAAACCAACCTTGGAGTGCAGGAATTTATCCTGGGATGGAATTCACTTCCACAGGAGCTGGCACGGGGCTCAGTTTGGGATTTCTGGGTGTCTTGGCTGTGTTTTTCTCCTTGTTTGAGGAAGGAAAACATCTGACACGAGGTCCTGGGGGTTGAGAAATGAGAAGCTGATGTTGCAACCCCAGCGTGGCACAATCCTGGCTTCTCCCCCAGTTTGGGTTTCCCACACCAGCTTAAGGTGGGTCATTCCTGCTGGGAAGAGAGTGGCAGCTCCTGGGGGACTGGAAGGGAAGGAGGGAATGTTTTCCTGGATTTTGGTGTCACTCCATGGTGTTCCCACTTCCCCAGGAGCAGGAGGAACCCCACCCATGGAGAGGCTGCACTTTGTCACCCCCAACTCATCCTCGCGAGCCAAAATCTTTGGGTTTTCCTCATTCCCAGGTGGAATTTCACCGGGATTTTTCCAGCAGAAAGCCGGGGACGCTTGTGCTGGCCCTGGGGAGCGCGTGGTGGCCGTGCTCAGCTGCTCACCCCCGTTCAGGCACAGCCGTGGGACGTTGCTGGCAGCCAGGCGGGAGCAGGAGCAGGGAAGCGCTGCCGGAGGAATGCGGGAATGCGGAGGGGGTGGGAAGCTGTGCCCACGCCAGGAGCACTCCAGGAGCACAACGTCCCTGCTCAGCTCCCTGCTCTGCCCACGCTCCTGCTCCGTGGCTGGGACGATCCCGCCGCGGCAGATTTGGAGTTTTCCCGTCAGAATCGAGTTGGTGAAGGCAGAGGGAAGAGCGGCAGCTTGGAGGAGCAGAAAGCTTTTCCTTTTGGGATGCTTTCCCTCACGGAGAGTCAAAAATCCGGCACAGGCTCCGTCAGGTTGAGCCTCGTGGAATTCTGTTTGCCGTGATTCCGTTGGCCTCATGGAATTGCTCCATGCTCGGGAGGGAACATCGAGTCCAAGCTGTTGTTTGTTCCTGCCTCAGAGCTCAGGGCACAGAGTTTATTCCCCAAACCACCCAAGGTTCAGGGCATCCCACATTCCCAGAGGTCTCCATCCAGGAATCGCTTCTCCTCTGAGGAGGATTTCATCCTTCACGGGGGGAAAGGATGAACTTCTCCCCACCCCAGCTCAGCAGGATCCAGCCATTTCCCTTCTGGGTGGTTTGGAGTTGGCAAAGTCACGGCAGCAGCTCCGAGTCCCCGTCATGATGGCACCAAGGTTGTGGCAGTGCCATTGGCCACAGCACAGAGTCCTGCTGGCCACGGTTTTGGAGTTGTAGAACCCCAAGTGTGGGTTTGTAGACCCCAAAGTTGGAGTTTGTAGACCCCAAAGTTGGAGTTTGTAGACCCACAGATCTGGTTTGTAGACTCCCAAGTTTGGGGACTTGTAGACCCCAAGATTTGGGGTTGTGGAACTTTGGGGTTATGAAACCCCAGGTTTGGGCTTGTGGACCCTTGATTTGGATTTGTGAACCCTCAAGTTTGGATTTATGATTGCCCAGATCTGGATTTGTGAACCCCCAAGTTTGGGGTTGTGGACCTCCAGATTTGGGTTGGTGGAACCCCAGATCTGAGGTTATGGAACACCAAGTTTGGGTTTTTGGGCCCCCAGGTTTGGGTTTATGCAACCCCAGAACTGGGGTTGTGGACCTCAAGGCTTGGATTTGTGAACCCTCAGGTTTGGGTTTGTGGACTCCTGGGACTGGATATATGATTCCCCAGATTTGGATTTGTGGACCCCAGATTTGGGGTTGAGGACTCCCAAGTTTGGTTTTATGGACGCCCAGGTTTGGGGTTGGGTTTGTGGAGGGAACAGCTTCATCCCAACAGTCTTTTCCTTCAGGTTTGGGTTTGTTCCGCTGCGGCTGAGCTGGTTCTTCATTCCCGGTGCCACCAGGAGAAGCCCAGGTGGCTTTGTTGTGCTCTGTGCATCGTGGAATTCCGTGTTTTGCCAAGAAATAATCCTATAAAAACCCCAACCGTGCTGTGGGGTGCTTTGTGGTGAAGACTGAAGGTCAGAGCCAGCCCCATGAAATTCCCCGTGAACCTCTTGTCCTCTTCCAGTCTCCTCATCTTTTGGTGTGTCGGGATTTTGTTCCTTCTCTCTTGGGAACTGATCCTTCAGGACAGTCATTGGATTTAGGAATATTTGATGAAGAAACCAAGAGTTTCTAGTGGTGTCTCCCCTGAGTAATTTCAGCAAATTTCAATAGGCACCTTCAAAAAAAGCTTCCATAATTCCCGGGTTTGCTACAAGAACTGGATCCCTCGGAGGGAACCAAAATGCTGCTTGGAAAAACAAACAAAATGAACAAAAAAACCCCAAAAACGCTCATCCCGCTAAGGAACTCCCGCTCCTTTGTCTGCCCCCCAAATTCCAGAGCTGCTCTTGAGATGTCCCCCTGGAGAGAACCAGGGTTGGATTCCGCTCCTGCTTGGAATTCAAGTATCCAGGAGGGCATCCCAGCTCTCCAGAAGGGTGTCCCAACCCCAAGGAGGGTGTCCCAGGCCTCGAGCGGAGCTGGCTGGAGCTTGGGAAGGGAATCCCAGAGCCTAGGAAGGGAATCCCACACCTTGAGGAGGACAGCCTGGTCTGGAGGAGGAGGAGATCCCAGCTCCAAGGAGGGCATCTCCAGGAGGGGATCCAAGATCTTGGGAAGGTCATCCCAGCCCTCAGGGAGGGTATCCCAACTCCTGAGAAGGGAATCCCAGCCTTTAAGCATGGCATCCTACTCCAAGGAGGATATTCCAGACCCCAAGAAGGGTATCCCAACCCCTTAGGAGGGAATCCCAACCCCAAGGAGAGCATTCCAGACCTCGAGGAGAGCATCCCAACCCTGAGCAGGGCATCCCAGACCCCAAGGAGGGACAGCTAGACCTCAAGGAGGACATCTCCGCTCCAAGGAGAGCATTCCAGACCTCAAGGAGGACATCTCAGCTCCAAGAAGAGCATTCCAGACCTCGAGGAGGACATCTCAGCTCCAAGGAGGACATCTCAGCTCCAAGGAGGATATCTCAGCTCCAAGGAGTGCATTCCAGACCTCAAGGAGAACATCTCAGCTCCAAGGAGGACATCTCAGCTCCAAGGAGAGCATTCCAGACCTCAAGGAGAGCATTCCAGCTCCAAGGAGAGCGTTCCAGACCTCAAGGAGAGCATCCCAGCTCCAAGGAGAGCATCCCAGCCCTCCATCTGGGAAGGAGGGGGCTGGGAGGCAGCTGATCCTCCAGGATCCCGGTGTTCCCGCTCCGCTGGGTCGCCTTCTCCCGCCTCCCACGAGGCATTCCCAGAGTTTGTCCTTCGGGTGCGGTTCTGGCCGGACGCGCGCGCGGTCGGCGCTGAGACACGAGGAGAAGCCCAGCGGATGCTGAGGGGAGGCCAGCGCCCCTTTCCCTGTCCCCTCTTGCTTTGGCAATGGTCACAGGCTACATGCTCCCGGGAAAACCCAAAAAAAAAAAAAAATTGGGGGGAAAAGAATTTTAAAAAGGCAGGGAAAATGGCCACCAAAAGTGCTGGGAAAGCGACCAAACGGGATGAGACTGGCAGATGTTCCCGGTCCACCCGGAGTTCTCTTGGATATTGCAGTGAGTGTGTTGTTAGCACGTGGCAAAGCTACATAAGAGAAGATGCTACATTCCTTGGAAAACAAAAATAGTGCTGAGTTGGATTTGTTCTGAGTTCGGTGGGGTTTTCCCCTTGGAAAGCCACCTTTTCCACAGAGGCAGGGAAAGGGAGTGGCAGGAAAAAGGAACCTCGTCCTCAGCCAGACTGGGCTGCTCCCAGCAGGGTTGGGAGAGAACTGGGAGCTTCCAGGACGAGGTCTGGGAACAGTCTGGGGTCGTTGGCAGTCGCAGCCCTCGGAGGGAATTTTCTCTCCTTCCCCCCTGCCTCACACCTGGTCCTCGCTCCCTCTCCCTTCCCAGGGAGGGCATCCAGGGCAGATTTTTTTGTGGGGGAAGGAGACTGAAAATTAAAAAAAAAAAAAGGAAAAACAAAAGAAAAAAAAAAAAATATTTACAGCTCTCCACAACCAGTTCTGCAAGGTCTCCTTGGATGTCTCCTTCCCAATCCCAGCCTCTACGGGCAGGAGGGGCTGGTGGAGCTCTCCAGGGAGGACTGGGAGAGGCGGCGGGTCAGGGGTCCGATGCTGGAGTCGGCCAGGGAGGAGGTTGGGAAGAGTTTGTACCAGCCCGAGACGGCGCTGGAGAGATCCAGCTCCTCCAGGATGATCTGGGCCATCCCCATGAAGCACTTGTGGTCCATGCGCCCGTAATCGCCCCAGACGATCACCTGTGGGCAGGGAAGGGGAGATGGAGCTGGGAGCTCTGGGGAAATCCTGCCCAGATGGAAAAAGCCTGCTGTGGTCGAGCTTGGGAAGGGCTCTGGGGATCCCTGGCCTTGCTCCCCTCATCATGTGAGGGTGGGGAGGTCCTGGCACATGGCAATCCAGATCCCAAAGAGTGCGTCCAAACCTCAAGGAGAACATCCCAGCCCTGAGGAGAGCATCCCAAACTTGAGAAAACCATCCCAACCCCGAGGAGAGTATCACAACCCCAAGCAGGGCATTCCAGACCTCCAGGAAAATGTCCTGGACCTCAAGGAGAACATCCCAACCTCAAGGAGAGCATCCCAACCCTAAGCAGGGCATCCCAGACCTCGAGGAGAACATCCCAACCCCAGGCAGGGCATTCCAGACCTCCAGGAAAATGTCTTGGACCTCAAGGAGAACATCCCAGCCTCAAGGAGATCATTCCAGACCTCAAGGAGAACATCCCAACCCCAAGGACAGCATCCCAACCCTAACCCAGGCAGAGCATTCCAGACCCCAAGGAGGGCACCCAGACCTCAGGGAGAACATCCCAGCTCCAAGGAGGGCATCGCAGCCCACAGAAGCTGTGGCTCTCCCTCCCCTGGCAGTGTCCAAGGAAAGGCTGGATGGGGCTCGGAGCCACCTGGGGTAGGTGTCCCTGCCCACCTGCAGGACTTTGCCCTGGGGACTCTCCTCGAAGAGCAGGGGCTGCTGGTACGAGGGGTCACAGCTTTTCTTCACCACCTTGGTCTTCTTCTTGGCCAGGCAGACGCCGTTCTCCAGCAGGTAAACCTTCACATAGGTGGCTGCCATGGGAAAAGGGGACAACCAGGGACATGGAGCAGGATCCTGGGATGATCCCAGCACGGCGCCCACCCCCTTTCCTCCACAGCCACCTACCCGGGATGCACTTGGAGCCCATCTTTGGGATGAGTCCCCTGGCCTGGATCACGTCCACCTCCAGCTGCCCGTTGCGGTCAGCCATGCCGACGTGGACATCTCCTGCAAGGGGGGACGCGCCTTCAGGGCCGTGCCTGATGGTCACCTCCCCCTGGGGACAGCCACAGCCCCGTGTCCTCGTCACCAGTGGGAACTGGGCACCCTCATCCTCACACCAGCGTCCCACTGGATGCCTGATTTGTTGGGAATTAGGGGCTCTGCGGATGGGAAGGAGCTTGGATTGAGCAGCGAGGAGAGATCTGGGTGGGAGCTGCTCCTCCCCATCAGCTCCATCCCTGTCACTGGGATTTTATCCCTCGTGGTGGGAATAAGGCTGGGATTTACCCAGGCTGGGCCTTGGCCGGGTGATCCCAGGAAAAGGAGAGGCTGGGACAGGAGGGATCAGGGGCCAGGAACTCTGAGGGGTCCAACCACACCTCTCCCTTTTCCCTTTCCCCTTTCCCTTTCCCTTTCCCTTTCCCTTTCCCCTTTCCCCTTTCCCTTTCCCCTTTCCCTTTTCTTTTTTCCCTTTCCTGAACTTCCCTTCCCTCCTGCTAGGATTTACCTTTCCCTTTCCCTTTCCCTTTCCCTTTCCCTTTCCATTCCCCCTTTCCCTTTTCCCTTTTCCCTTTTCCCTTTCCTGAACTTCCCCAAACTTCCCTTCCCTCCTGCTAGGATTTATTCAGCACCAGCTCCCAGTACCACAGGGACAGGGGGGACAGGACAGGGGACACCAGGCAGCTCTTCCCATTCCCAGCATCTCCAGCCCCAGCAGGATCAGGGGGCCACCTTGGGGTGTGTCCCCAGCTGCTGCTGGCTGGGAATTCAGACTCAGGGCGCAACTTTTGATCCCCATTTGGGATTTCAAAGGGAAAAGAGGGACAAAAGGTGAGGGTTTGGTTCCAGGATGATCGAAAAGGAAGCCCTGAGAAGTCCCGGGAAAAGGCAGAGCCCCGGGAAAAGGCAGAGCTGTTTCTCAGGGATGCCCTGCCCTGAGCCCTGCTCCCCTGCATAGGGCAGAGCATTCCCAAACATCCCGGGATGTGCTGGGACGGAGCCCTGGGAAGAAACACGCGGCCTCTCCCCCCCTTCCCTCCCTCGGGAGCCTCCCTGGGGGCTGCCCCTGCTCACCCATCGGGGGGGTCGCCAGGGTCTGCCGCCCCACGAGCTGCCCCGGCCCCAGCCCGTCGAGGAAATCGCTGAACTGGCTCTCTGCTCCCAGCCGCGTGGTGGGGAAGATGAACCTGCAAAGGATTTTCATGGAGCATCCCTCTGCGGGGAGGGGTCCCGGCGCCCTTCCCAAGCCCTGCCCCGTTCCTTACGTGCCGTCGGAGCTGTTGCTGTTGGTGCTGCCGTCCGTGGACTCCCGGCTGCCCTGCCGGGTCACCCTGGTCCTCATCTCCACGGCGATGCCGGTCTCGGTGCTCCTGCGGATGGTGCTGCGCAGCTTTTTGGGGCCCCCCTCTGGAATTGGAGACGGGATCAGCTCCAGCTCCTGCCCCCAGCCCTTCCCTGCCCTCCTGCCTTCCTGTTTTCCATCATTCCAGGGAGTTCTGCACCGGTCCCTGGGTGAATTCCCATGGGATCCTGCACGGACACACCCTGATGCGGCAGGAGAGGAGAGCCACGGGCTGGCTCTGTGTCCCCGTGTCCCTGTGTCCCCACTCCATCTGCCACAGCTCTCTCTGTCCCGATGTCACCGTGGCTTTGCATGGCTGAGAGTCCCCTCTGCAGCTGAGACCTGCCCCACTCAGCCCACAGGAGCTGGCACCGTCCATTGGCCTCCAAAGTCCCCGTGCCAGAGGGGACAGGAACCCACAGTGCCACAGCCCCAGCGCTCCTGATGTCCCTTTCTCCACCCTCCCTGTGCCTCTGTCCTCGTGCTAGAGGGGACAACCCACAATGTCACAGGTGTGGGCACAGCCCCAACACCGCCTGATGTCCCCTTGTCCTCCAAAACCCCCCTGTCCCCATGCCAGAGGGGACAGCAATCCATGATATCAGAGCCTCCTGATGTCCCCTTTCTCCATCCCCTTGTCCTCCAAAATCCCTGTCCCCATGCTGGAGGGGACAACCTGCAATGCCACAGCACCAAAGCTGCCTGATGTCCCCTTTCTCCACCCCCTTGGCTTCCAAAATCCCCCTGTCCCCCATGCCAGAGGGGACAACAACCCTCAGTGGCACAGCCCCAATGCTCCTGATGTCCCTTTTCTCCATCCCCTTGTCCTCCAAAATCCCTGTCCCCGTGGCAGAGGGGACAATCCGCAGTGCCACAGGTGTGGGCACAGCCCCAACACCACCTGATGTCCCCTTTCCTCCCCACCACGTGTCCCCAGCAGTGGCAGATGGCAGCAGGAGGAGGAGGAGGGTGGCACGAGCGGCCACCCCTGGCACTGTCCCCGGGCCCTGCTGTGTGACCATGTGTGAGTGGTGGCATTGCCAGCTTTGTCCTGCTCGTTCAGGGCTGTCCCCACGCAAGGGTTTGCCCGGTCCTGGCAGCTCCCTGGAACAGCCTTAAAATGTAGGGAAATATTAACTGGGGAGTGACTGAAGCTGTTAGGATTATATAATGTATATCATTATAATTATATTATAATATTATAATATATGCCTTATATATTACATAATTATATGTATAATGCATTATACATATATTATATATATATTATATATAATATTATATAACATGCCTTTTTATAATATAAGGCATTTAGCCGCCGTTTTTCAGGTGCCATTTTTGGGTGTCTTTTTTTTGGATGTCATTTTTAGGTGCCATTTTTGGATGTAAGGCATTTAGCCGCCGTTTTTCAGGTGCCATTTTTGGGTATCGTTTTTTTTGGGTGTCATTTTTAGGTGTAGTTTTTTTTAGGTGTCATTTTTGAGGGTGCCATTTTTGGGTGTAGTTTTTTGGATGTCATTTTTAGGTGCCATTTTTGGATGTAATTTTTAGACACCATTTTTGGGGTATCATTTCTGCATGCCATTTTTTGGGTGACATTTTTAGACGCCATTTCTCATTTTGGGTGTCATTTTTAGGCGCCATTTTTAGATGCCTCCATCACACGTGGGCAACCAAAACACGACTGGTGGCCACCTCAAACCCCAAGAGGAAGATCAGGGTGACCTCTCACCGGTCTGGTTGAGCTGCAGAGTCATTTTTTGGGTATAGTTTTTTTGGGGTGTCATTTTTTAGGTGTAGTTTTTTTGGGTGTCATTTTTAGGCGCCATATTTAGATGCCTCCATCACACGCGGACAACCAAAACACGACTGGTGGCCACCTCCAACCCCAAGAGGGGGATCAGGGCGGCCTCTCACCGGTCTGGTTGAGCTGCAGAGTCATTTTTTGGGTATAGTTTTTTTGGGGTGTCATTTTTTAGGTGTAGTTTTTTGGATGTCATTTTTAGGTGCCATTTTTGGATGTCATTTTTAGATGCCATTTTTTGGGTGTCATTTTTAGATGCCTCCATCACACGTGGGCAACCAAAACACGACTGGTGGCCACCTCAAACCCCAAGAGGAAGATCAGGGTGACCTCTCACCGGTCTGGTTGAGCTGCAGAGTCATTTTTTGGGTATAGTTTTTTTGGGGTGTCATTTTTTAGGTGCAGTTTTTTTGGGTGTCATTTTTAGGCGCCATTTCTCAGGCGCCATATTTAGATGCCTCCATCTCACGCGAACAACCAAGGCATGACTGGTGGCCACCTCCAACCCCAAGAGGGGGATCAGGGTGGCCTCTCACCGGTCTGGTTGAGCTGCAGGGTGCTCTTGCTCCACTGGGACAGCCCCACGATCGCCACCATCTTGGCGCCCAGGCTGGAGCGTCGCTTCTTGCTGGCGGTGACGGTGACGGAGACGGAGTCGGCGCTGCCGCGCGCGCTCTTCTCCAGGCTGTACATCTCGCCGCTGATGCTGGAGCTGCGCACCACATTCCTGGCAGACGAGGAGCTGGCATCCCCGTTGAACATGGTCAGCGCGCCCGCCGGCACCGGCACCGGCTCTGCTGCCCGGGATCAGCTGCGGGGACAAGTTGGGGACGCTGAGGGGTCGTGGCAGCGGTTGTGGCGTCGCTGGCGCTGCCCCGCAGGGGTGGGTGGTGCCATCGAGGTGTTGACAAATCCAGGAAATTCAGGTGGCATCACCCACTGAGGGCTGGATATCTGGGAAAGGTTTTTCCCACTGGGAACTCCCCAGGCTCCCTCGGGAGCATTCCCGAGGCTGCCAGAGCTCCAGGAGTGTTTGGACACCGCTCCCAGGGATGCACAGGGTGGGATTTTGGGGTGTCTGTGCAGGGCCAGGGGTTGGACTGGGTGATCCCTGTGGGGTTCCAGTATATTCCAAGATTTTTTTCCCACTTGTGGGAGCAGCAGGAAGGGGTCAGGACCCCTGGGGTGAACATCCAGCCCTGCCTCAGCTCCCTGCAGGATCTGGACACTCCCAACATCCAGGAGACACCTGGATGGGCAGAAGGCTGTGAGTGCCACCAACCTGCCCAGCCAGGCATGAGGGGTCCCTTGGGTACAGCCCCATCCACCCCGGAGGACATCCAAAATCGCATCCAGCCAAGTTTTCCCTGCACAGCCCCTTCTCCAAACTGTGTCCAGGTCAGCCTGCTCCAGGTGATGGGATGGGAATCTCTGGATGGGAGCACCAGGGGTGGATGCCAGAGCTCCCACACGGCCCTGCCTCCTTCCCTTGGCCATGAATATTTAAACTCCAGCGGGATGGAGCATCCATCTTCCAGGGAAAGGTGAATTATTAACTGCAGGCCAAGCGAAGCCACTTTGTGATAATGGATGGAGGCAGTGCCTGGAAAAATGTTTCCCTTTCAGGAGAGAGGGATGGAGAGTGGGGCAGGGTGGGGGCTCTGCTGCTCCACAGCGGGCACAGCTGGGAGGAAACCTGATGGGAATCATGGATGAGACCTGGCAGGAGCTGTGGGATCAGCTCCAGCACCGCTGAACTCGTGGATTTATCAATTGCAGGGGTGAGTGGGTGATTAGTCATTAATATCATTAATTAGTTCTCTCCTGGCTGGGGTTTTCCCTCCTGGCTCTGCCCAGGCATTGACCCACGGCCTTCCCCCAACTCCTGGTGCCTGGGGGGGTCAGCACTGACCCCCAGCTCTGGAGGGGTGGATCCCTTGGATAAAGCTGTTGGTGTGGGATGTATCCCAGCTCCAGAGGGGTGGATCCTCTGGGGTAAAGCCATCGGTGTGGGATGAGCCCCACTCCAGAGGGATGGAGCCATTGGCACCAGGTGCATTCCAGCTCTGGATCTGCCCCATCACAGCCCCGTGCTGATGTGCAGCACCTCCTCCAGGAGGGGTCAGAGCTGATCCCTGCCTTGGGGACCTTTGGGATGACACTTCCCAATGCCACCCGCCGCTCTCAGGCTCCAAACCTGCTGCAATCCCTGAGTTTTCCCTTAGGATGCACCTGACACGGGGAATGGATCCCAAACACTTCCCCAGCCGCAGTGTCCCGCTGCACCCCATGCCTCAGTTTCCCCACCAGCAACCCTGGCTTAGGCTGTGCCTGAACAAACACAAATCCCTCTGCACGAAGGCTCAGCCAGGCCCAGCCCAGGCCCCTCCACATTCCAGGTGAGAAATCCCTGTGACAACCCAGCCCTGCAGGGCCAGGAGAACACAAAGGGCTCCTGTTGCTGTTCCCCACTCGCCGCTGCAGCCGCCCGGAGAGCACCAGGCTCTGGTGGGAGCAAATTAGATCAGGAGAGCAGAGCGCTAATGGGATCATTTCCAATGCAACACACACAGGGATAATCCACTGCAAAGGAAGCCGAGCGGCTCCTCAGCCCGAAGGGAGGATTTGCTTTCCCCTGCCCGTGATTTTACCCCGTATCTCTCTGCACAATCTGTTTCTGCCCAGAGCAGGTGCTGGGTGGGGGGTTCAGGGGTGCCAGGTGCTGAGATGAGCTGGGCTGGAGACTGGGTTTGAGTGTTGGAAACTGACTGTGGCTGCCACAGCCTTGGCACGGCCACAGCATCCTTGGCATGGCCACAGCATCCTCAGCACTACCACAGTGCCCTCAGCATGGCCACAGCATCCTTGGCATGGCCACAGCATCCTCAGTATGGGCACAGCATCCTCAGTATCACCACAGCATCCTCAGCACCACCACAGTGCCCTCAGCATGTCCACAGCATCACTGATGCCACCACAGCATCCTCAGTATCACCACAGCATCCTCAGCATGGCCACAGCACTCCTGATGCCACCACAGCATCCTTGATGCCCCCACAGCATCCTCAGTATCACCACAGCATCCTTGGTGCCACCACAGCACCCTCAGCATGGCCATGGCACCCTCAGCATCACCACAACATCTCTGGCATGGCCACAGCATCCTTGATGCCACCACAGCATCCTCGGTACCACCACAGCATTCTCAGTATGGCCACAGCATCTCTGGCATGGCCACGGCACTCCTGATGCCACCACAGCCCCCTCGATGCCACCACAGCCCCCTCAGCCCGCCGCTGCCCCTGCCCCGGCTCCCCCTTCCCGGCAGCGCGGGGGGAATCAGGGAACCGCACCAGCTTTCCCTTCAAACACCCATTTCCCCTTCCCCTCCACGTATTCATCCCCCGGATCCCAAAGCAGGGATGCTCGGAGCAATCCACCGTGACGCCGCATCCGAGCCGGCTCCTGCCCTGCCGTGGGAACGCGTTCCGAGCTCCCGGGGCAGCGCCGCAGCCCCCGCAGCGCTCACCGCCACCACGCTCCGTCCTTGCGGGAAAAAACGACCACCGGCAGCCCCGGGAAGTTCCCCGGCGAAGCAAACCCGGATCCCGAGGGATGCACGGAGCCCGCGGACACCGCCGGGAGCCGTGTCATGGCTGGAGCATCCCCGCTGGATGAGCACAAGCGGCAGGAAAATCGGGATCCCTGTTGCGTGTGGATGGCGGGGGCCGAGCTCTGCCCCTCCCCGCTCGTGGCACCCCAAAAAATATTTAAAAATAAAAAAGGAGATGGAGGCGTCTTACCGGCCCTGCGCCGGGGAGGAGGAGGAGGAGGAGGAGGCTCGGCTCAGCTTCGCAGCCCCATCCCGGCCGGATCCGGAGGGTGCCAGGGCGGGTGAATCTTTCCAGGGTTCTGGAGAGCCGGGGCTGTGCTGGCGCTGCTTCAGCATCTCCCTCAGCATCTCCATGGTTACACGGCTGACCCAGTTCTCCTCCCAGCCCCGAGCAGGGCCACAGTGGTCCAGCGGGGTGGGATGTGCTGGGAGCATCCCTGGGTGGGATTCAGGGAGCTGGTGACCCCCCCTGGATCCCTGCAGATGCCGTGGGGATGGCAGGGGTGGGAAAAGTGGGGCTCGAGGCAGGACAGGGGGTCAGAGGTGACCCCAGGAGGCGATGGAGCCCGGTGACTGGGCAGTGCCGGGGGGCTGCAGGTGTGGGAAGGGACAACCCGGGATTGGGAGGCAGCACTGGCCCCAAAATATGCCACACAAACAGGAATGAGGGGCAAAATATTGATGGGAAAAATGGGTGCCTTGGGAAAAGCTCTGGAGAAGGAGGGAGCAGCCCCGCAAGTGCCCCCACACAGGTGGGAAAGGAGGAGGAGGAGGAGGAGGAAGGTGCTAAATGAGCATGGTGGGGGTGGCTGGGAATGCTGCCTTGCCAGGGAAGGAGGCAGAGGGATTTTGGGAGCTGTTTGCTCCCTCAAAACCATCAAGGTGGGTGTTCCCAGGGAAAAACAGGGCTGGAAAGCCCCGGCAGTGGGGCAGGAGGTTCTTCCTGCCCCCTGTGAGGCTGGGGCTGCCTCGAGTCTGGAGGGACAGCACTGAAAACTGTGGATGTCTGGAGCAGGTAGCTCCTAAAATCAGCTTTTTTGGGGAATAAAAAGGTTACCAGAGCTGCCACACCGAGGCCCTGCCTGGGCAACAGCACACCAGGACAAGCTGCAGCATCCCAGCTCCCACACACCTGCTCCTCCAGGAATTTGGGAATAAGGCAAGGCTCATTTCCCCTAAAAGTATTTCATTCTAATTAATTGCTTCAGCTTTGATAGGCAGCTGCTTGTATAATTTTAATTGCCCAACAAGGGCTATAATTGGGTGCACGTGAGCTGGGAATTTGGGAGGAACTCCAGGTCTTGGAATTCAGCTTCTCCTGGCTCAGGCAGGTTAGGAAAGTTCTGTCCTGGCTGGGATTTGCTGCAGGTGCAGCATTATTGCTGCTGCATCAGCTTAAAATTAAAGGATTGGTCCAAATGTGCTCCATTCCTTGGAAAAGTTGGGAAGTTTGATGGGGCTGTGCTCAGGGATCCCACAGGAGCTGCCTCTGGAAAAGGCCTGGCTGCTGGATGAGCGAGGTTTAGCAAGGGAGGAAGAAGAGGATGAAGGTCCTGGAGCAAATCCCACAGGATGGCTCTGCTCAGGATGGTTTTCCACAGGGCAGGTGCTGGGATGGGAGCCTGGACAGATTTTCCATGGGGATGGGAAGGGCTGGTGGCCATGCTGTGGGTCTGATGGCATGGTGGTGACAGTGACCAGGGATGTCCCCAAGGCTCAGCTCTTCCAGAGACCTGGCTATGGCTCTTGAGGGATGCCATGCCTCCAGCCTGGGAGCAGCTGGGGCTGCTCCAGGGGCTCTCCAGGCTTCCATCTGCTCCTGCACGTGGGACCCAGGCTGGGAGCAGCAGTGGGACCCAAACTGGGAGCACCAGTGGGACCCAGACTGGGAACACCACTGGGACCCAGAATGGGAGCACCACTGGGATCCAGACTGGGAGCATCAGTGGGATCCAGAATAGGAGCACCAGGGGGATCCAGACTGGGAGCACCAGTGGGATCCAGGCTGGGAGCACCAGTGGGATCCGGACTGGGAGCACCAGTGGGATCCAGACTGGGAGCATCAGTGGGATCCGGACTGGGAGCACCAGTGGGACACAGACTGGGAGCACCACCCAGACTGGGAGCACCACTGGGACCCAGGCTGGGAGCACCAGGGGGACCCAGGCTGGGAGCACCAGTGGGACACAGACTGGGAGCACCACCCAGACTGGGAGCACCAGTGGGACCCAGGCTGGGAGCACCACTGGGATCCAGGCTGGGAGCACCAGTGGGATCCACACTGGGAGCCACAGCCCAGCATGGGGTCTCCAGGCAGCAGTGACACAGGAGAAATGTCCCATGGGAATCTTCCTGAGTCCTGCTGTGTCCAAACACACCTTGCTCATGGCAATTCCCTTTCCATGCCCATTCCTAAAGGATGTGTCCACCTCTGGATGTCACAGCTCCAGGAGGACCCAGTGGGATCCTCCATGGGGAGCCAGCGGGACACAGAATCCTCCTGCTCCCACTTTGTGCCCATCTTCCACTGGGAAGGTGGGACAGGTGTGGAATTCCAGGCCATCCGTGCCTGGATGGGGAAGGGGCTGCAGGAGAGCAGAGGCTGCGCCCTGACCACGCTGTCCCTGTCCCCCGTGTCCCTGCGTGACGTCTGCGCCCGGTTAAATCAGATCTGTGCTGAATCCCAGCGTTTCCTTGGCAACATCAAGGAATCCGAGGAGCAAAAGGCACCCGGCAGGGCCAGGCTGGGGGACAGCCAGTGCCCGCCGAGCCCAGCTGGCCACCAGAGCCACGGGGACACTGCGGCAAGCGCCGAGCATCCCCGATGGTCCCACTCATCCTGGAGATAATCCAGGACAGAGCGTGGATAATCTGCTCTGGTGGCACCTCCGTGCTGGTTGTGGCCACCACGGGCAGCTGGGGATGGAGCAGGACCTCGCTGGGGACATGCAGGAGCTGGCACTGTGGGCAGTGGGATGCTGCAGCCATGTGGCCCCAAAAACCCCCAAAAACTGGGGCAGCTCCGTGGGGATGCAAGAAACCTGGGATGTGTTTGGAACGGGATGGCCCCACTCAGATCCCAACCCTTGTCCTGGTGGCACTGAGGGCTGGCAGGGCCGTGCCAGGGCTGGGGCTGACCTCCCTGGCACAGAGGGAAGGTGCAGAGGAGCTTTTCCCGTTCCGGCTGCCGCTGCCTTTCCGGCTCCGAGCTCTGCAATGCAGCTCGCACGGCTCGGCTGCTGTGTGTGAATCCCATCAATATTTCATGGAGCTGCTTCCTCCAGGGGAAGGGCTGCTCTCAGCTCTGGCTTTCTGCTGCTCCTACCAGCAGGGAACATCTGATTTCCTTCCAGCAGCACCCAGCAGATCGCCCTGGTCCTCCCCATTCCACGTTGGCAAATATCCCTGTGCCTTTCAGGAGCTCTGGAGCCTGAAATCCCTCAGGTTCCACCCTTGGCTGCTGGCACCTGCCCAGTGCTCCTGGGGTCTCCAGGGATGAGCCACCAACTCCAGGATGGGTCACTGAACCCAGCCACATCCCCAAATCCACATCCAACAGCGGGATGTGCCAACAGCCTGGCTGGATCTGACATTCCCTGCCCAGCCACATCCATCCCGCAGATCTCAGCTGGCTCCAGTGCCCAGCAGGAGCCGGGGGATGAGCAGCTTTGTTTGCATAAAAAGTTGCTTTTTTAACTGCTAAGGCTGCACAATTATTCCTGAGCTTCTTCAGGGATCAGCAGAAAACTTGGGAAGAGTTCTGGGAGCCGGAGCGATGCCAGGAGGGGGCAGAGCCTGCGGCAAACACCCCTCGCTGTGGCACGGGGAGCTGGGGTGGCTCTCCAGGGGTGTCAGCAGCTCCTGCATCCCTGGAAGAGCAGGAGGATGGGATGAGGAACACAGGATGATCCCAGCAAGGTGCTGCTCCCCAGAGCACTTGTGAGAAGATGAGGCCAAAAGCTCTGGTGTTGCTTCACCACCCAACAACTAAAATCTGCACAATTCCCAATTTCCAGGGTGAAACGTCCATCTCCAGGAGTCTTTTTGTCTGTGGAAAGGATGAGGAGCCTGGAGAGGCTCCCAGCAGAGCATCCCAGGGTGAGGAAGGAGCTCCTGATCCCGGCAGGCAGCGGGAGGAGCGGGGCTGTCAATCCCTTCCCGATAATTCCTAACCGAGGCTCTTTCCCTGCTTGTGGAGATGTGGTGACAAAACATTTGAAGTGCCTTGACAGGGACGCCAAGAGCTGCTGTCACACAGCTCCAGTTTTAATCAGCAGGAAAATTAGGGATTTTCATCACCTTAAACTGCGTTTTGTATCCGTGTGAGGCTTCCCAAAGGGCTGTGCTGCAGCGGGAGCCCACGGAGAGCTGAGCTCCAGGGATGGCAGCAGCTCAGGGTGGATGGAAGGGGGGGATTCACCCCCGGATTTGGGGCCAAGCTGCCACAATGTCACCCTCTGTCCCTGTCCCACAAAGGCTGGAATGGGGACAAAGCGAGAGGCTGGGAGTGTGGGAGGTGGCAGGAGTTTGGCCTCACAAAGGGATGTCGGAGATGGAACAGAGGGAGAGAGGTGTGAGCACAGCGGGAGCGGCCTTGGGGAGGTGTTGGTGCGGGAAGAAACGGGCACACGGAGAACTGGGGCTGCAGAGGAGAGCTGGGAGGAGAGCAGCTGGGGGAGGAACACAGGGAGGGTTTGGGAATGGCTGGGGGATGAACACAAGGAGGGTTTGGGAATGGCTGGGGGATGAACACAGGGAGGGTTTGGGAATGGCCAGGGTGATCAGGCAGGGTTGGTTTGGGAATGGTCAGGGGATGGAAACAGGGTTGGTTTGGGAGCAGCCAGGGGACAAAAGCAGGGATGGTTTGCGAATAGCTGGGGGATGAACACAGGGATGGTTTGGGAATGGCCAGGGTGATCAGGCAGGGATGGTTTGGGAATGGCCAGGGGATGGAAACAGGGAAGGTTTGGAAGCAGCCAAGGGATGAAAACGGGGATGGTTTGGGAATGGCTGGGGAAAGAAAACAGTTTGGGAATGGCCAGGGTGATCAGGCAGGAATGGTTGGGAATGGCCAGGGAATAAAAGCAGGAACAGTTTGGGAGCAGCCAGGGGAAGAAACCGGGGATGGTTTGGGAGAAGTCGGGACATCAGGCAAGGATGGTCTGGGAACAGCGGGGGGATCAGGCAGGGCTGGTTTGGGCAGGTGCTCCCTTGTCCTGTGGTGGAAGAACAGCCCCAGGCTCCCGTGCCGGGCGGCAAAGCCCATCCCGTGCTCCCGGAGGATCCGCAGCCTCCCACTCCCGGCTCACAATGGAAACAAATTGCGCAGCCCCGAGATGTTCCCTGGGCACCCAGAGATGGAGTTCAGCCTTGGAAGCCCCTTTCCCGTGGGTCCCAGATCCCCGGGAAACGGCACTGCCCACCAGAGAGCCCCTCAGACCCCCGGGAATGGGCACTGCCCACCGCAGAGTCCCTCACAGTCACCCCCTCCCGTGGGAGCCACCCTCAGTGCCAGCTCCCACGCAGTGGCCCTGGGGACCTGGGGACAGAGGGGACCCTACACCCAGCCAGGCCTAAGCCTGTTGGGGTGCCAGGGTGATGCCCATGGACTGTCCCCACTTCTTGTCTCCGTGGTTCTGGCACAAGGGAGCAGCAAGGAGCTCTGCCCATCCCAGGGCATGGTCTCACCCTTCCTCACCCCTTCCCGAACCATTTTCCCTCCAGAACCGACCCCAGGACCTGCCCACGGTCCGGGCGGAGCGGAGAGGCACCGGCACCTCCCGGGAGACCGGCCCGGGAGCTGAGTGAAGGGAGGAGGCGGCCGGACCGCAAACGGCAGCGGCAGGACCGTGCAGCCATCAGGTGGATCATAAGGGATGATGGAAGGAGCGGCCGGGCACCAGGAGCCTCCGGTTGGATCCTACAGCCTTCAAGTGGATCCTACAATCAGCTGCTGGACCCCAAAACCTCCAGCTGGACCCTACAGCCTTCAGCTGGAGTTTGGACCCATTAACCAGAGCTTGGGAGCCACCAGATGGATCCTACACCCAGCAATTGAACCCCAAGAGGTACCAGATGGAGCCTGCATCCTTCAATCAGACCCTACAGCCATGGGCATGGTCTCACCCTTCCTCACCCCTTCCCGAACCATTTTCCCTCCAGAACCGACCCCAGGACCTGCCCCAAACCCCACAGAGGGAGGAGGAGGCTCTGGATGGAGGAAGAGGCAAATCCACCCACAAATCCCAGGCTGGAGCCGCCGGGAAGCCCGGGACGAGCTGAGCCCGGTGCGATGCCCCGGGGCTGACCCTCCCCAGGACCCTCCCCGCTTCTCCCGGTCCCTATCCCGGTTTTCCCGGCGCTGGGACCGGCGTGCACGGGACGGGGTTGACGTCAACGAGCTTTCAGCGGGATGATGGATGGTACGGGAAGGCGCTCCCGGTGCCGAGCCGCCGGCCGGGAAGCGCTGCCCGCCCCGCACCGGGAAAGGCTCCGGGGAACCGGCCCGGGGAGCCCTCGGGAACGGGGAGAGCGCGGCCGCAGCTCCCCGGTTTTCGGCGCAGCGATGGTTTTGGGGGGTTCGCATCCCGGCTCAGAGCCTGGGCGATGATTTAGGGGTACTGGCAGCCGTGGGGCACGGGGGGATCCCCGGCGCTGTCCCCACGGGGGTCGAGACCCCTCCTCTCCCTCCATCCCTCCTCCCGGAGCTCCCGGAGCGCGCATCCCGCTGCTCCCCGGCAGCGCAGCCGCGCCGGGCATCCCCAAATTCACCTTTCCCGCTCCCCCGCCGCCGGCCGGGGATGCTCCGGGACAGGTGCGGCCCGGTGGCCGCGGGGCCCGGGCTTGTCGCCGCTGTCCCGGAGCGCCGCACCCCGCGGGCACTCACCGCTGCCGCCGCCGCCGCCGCCGCCCGTGCCCGCTCCTCCCCCGGCCCCGGCGGGCTGCTGGGAGCGGCGGGCGGGGGGGCCCCCGGCCCGGCCCCCCCGGGCCGGGGGGGGCGGGGGG
>NW_024526377.1:4560944-4572818 GCF_017590135.1 Pyrgilauda ruficollis
GGGCGGGGGAGCCCCGGGCCCGGCCCCGACGGTCCGGGCGGAGCGGAGAGGCACCGGCACCTCCCGGGAGACCGGCCCGGGAGCTGAGTGAAGGGAGGAGGCGGCCGGACCGCAAACGGCAGCGGCAGGACCGTGCAGCCATCAGGTGGATCATAAGGGATGATGGAAGGAGCGGCCGGGCACCAGGAGCCTCCGGTTGGATCCTACAGCCTTCAAGTGGATCCTACAATCAGCTGCTGGACCCCTAAACCTCCAGCTGGACCCTACAGCCTTCAGCTGGAGTCTGGACCCATTAACCAGAGCTTGGGAGCCACCAGATGGATCCTACACCCAGCAATTGAACCCCAAGAGGCACCAAATGGATCCTACACCCAGCAATTGAACCCCAAGAGGTACCAGATGGAGCCTGCATCCTTCAGTCAGACCCTACAGCCATCAACTGAACCCCAAGAGCCTCCAGCTGCACCCCATACCCATCATTGGGACCCTACACCTATTAACCAAACCCCAAAAGCCTCAGGTTTAACCCTACACCCATCAATTGGACTTTGCACCCATTAATTGGACCCCAAGAGCCCCCAGCCAGACCCACACCCATCAATGGGACCCCAAGAGCCTGCAGTTGGACCGTACACCAACAATTAGACCCTACACCCATCAAACAAACCCCAAAGCCCCCAGCCAGACCCCAGACCCCCCAGCTGGAGCTCAAGACTCTCCTCCTGGACCCTCCAGCCACCAGTTGGACTCTGGAGCTGCCACCTGCCCCTTCTGCCCCAGCTGGACCCCAGGAGCAGTTGCCAACCCCCTGCTGTCACCTGGACCCCGGGAGTCCCCAGGCAGACCCCCGGCACCTCGGGAGCCTCGGGGCTGAGCCAGAGCACCGCAGCCGATCCCGCTCAGCCGGGCTTTGGGAAAGCACCAACCTCCAGCTCCCATCCCGCTGGAGCAGCCATGGGGACACCATGGGGACATTGGGGTGCCCTGGATCCTGGCGAGGGAGGAGGTTTGGGCGCAGAGGCGGCGATTCCAGCGCTGCCCTTGGACTCACCTTGGCTGCCGGGCTCCAAACACCGATTTCCCTCTAGGCAGCGTCTCCCTGCTCCCGGTGAATTCCTCCGGCGGTGAATTCCTCCGGCGCTCTCCCTGCGTTGCCTCTGCCGGCTGACATGGAGCCACGTGCCAGGAGCAAAGCCTCCTTCACCGCCTTTAACTCTGTCCCTCCCTAAAATCCCGCAATTCCCAGCTCCCCATCCCATGGGCAGCACCTCGGGTTGCACGGGGCGTTCCCAGTGCCGGGATTAGGGCCTGGGGAGAGATTTGGGATCGGGGTGGCTCAGTGAGTGCAAGCATCCATCAGTGCAGGGAGGATGTGGGATAATTCCCTCCCGTGGCAGCTGCTGGAGGGAAAAACTGGGATGCAGCAGGTCCCGGCAGGAAAGCTGGTTCAGGAACAGGAATAGCTGAAAGAACTAAATATGGAAACTTGGATAAACCAGCGCTGAAGGAGGGAGATGGTTTCCTAACAGGATTCAAAGCATATAAACAAACTCAGGGAGGAGGGAGGTTGTCCAGAGGGGCCTTGGTGAGGAAGAGTTTGGAAAACCAGCGGGAATTCTCCCAGCAGGGAAGGCTATTCCATGAAATTTCCAGCTTTGTGGAGGAAGTGCCACTCCTGGGAACACATTGTTGGGGGGAAGAGATAATGAAAACAGAGTCCCTGAAAGATTCTCCGAGGGATTTTTTTCCAGCTGCTTTTTGATGATAGGAAGTTTCACAGCAATGGAGTTCTCAGTTCCTTTGGAAGTTTTTTGCTTCCTTTGGTTTTTCTGGGATCACCAACCTCACACTGGGAAGGCTTTGGCGCTGCAGATTCCAGGCTGGGGCTGTGTGGCACCAATTTCCTGGGAATTGCTTCCCTGGATGGACAAACCCCAAAGCTCAGCCTTGTCCTGAGATCCCATCAGAGCTCTCCCATCTCCGATGTCTCTTAATTCCTTAAGGAGCTCGGCTTTGCCGGCTCCTCGGCACCTTCTGCTTTCCCTTTTGGGTTTGTGCCGGCACCACGGGGCGGCTTAACGCGATTATCCCGCTAAAACTGCCCTAAGAGGATTCCCAGGCTCGGCTCAGGGTGGGGACAGGGATCATCCTGCTGGAGTGGGGGAGCCTGTGAGGGTGACCCCGGGATCTGCAGCCCCCGTGGGTGCCACGAGCTGCCGTTCCGTGGGATAGGGTGGAAAATGTCCATGGATGGATCCTGGAGAGAGGGGGAGGGAATGGGGATGGAGGCACAGGGAAAGGGTGGGAATTTCAGGGCTCTGGGGCTATTGGGGGGTTTGGGGCTGCTCTGGGAAGTCCTGGGGCTTCCAAGGAAATTTTGGGACTTCTCAGGGAGGTTCTGAAGCTTTCCAGAGGACTGAGGCTTCCAAGGAGGGTCCTGGAGCTTCCCAGGGAGATGCTGGTGCTTCCCAGGAGGATCCTGGAGCTGCTCTGGGGCATCCTGGAGCTTCCCAGGGATGTCCTGGGGCTGCCCAGGAGGGTGCTGGAGCTTTCCAGAGGACTGAGATTTCCCAGAAGAATCCTAGAGCTGTCCTGGGGTATCCTGGGACTTCCCAGGAGGGTGCTAGGGATTCCCAAGAGTGTCCTGGAACTTTCCAGAGGACTCAGATTTCCCAGAAGGATCCTGGAGCTGTCCTGGAGCATCCTGGGGCTGCCCAGGGAATTCTGGGGGTGCCCAGAACAGTCCTGGAGCTGCTCTGGAGAGTCTTGGAGCTGTCCTGGGGTATCCTGGGGCTTCCCAGGAGGGTGCTGAGGATTCCCAAGAGTGTCCTGGAGCTTTCCAGAAGTCTGAGCCTTCCCAGAAGGGTCCCAGAGCTGTTCTGGAGCATCCTGGGGCTCCCAAGGAGATTCTGGGACTTCCCAGGAGGTTCCTGGAGCTTTCCAGAGGACTGAGGCTTCCCACAAGGATCCTGGAGCTGCTCTGGGGCATCCTGGGGCTGTCCTGGAGGCTCGGAGGCTGCTCTGGAGGTCCTGCAGCTGCATTCAGGGAAGGAGAAGCTGCACCTGGAGAAGAGTTATGGAAAGGGGCTGGTTTGGGGCAGGATTGGGAATCTGCAAGGGGAATAACCCTGTCCTGGAAAGGTGCCAGTCCCTGCCCTGGCTGTGGGATGAGCCCTGGCCCCTCTGGAAGTGCCCAGTGGGATGAGCTGCTGGAGCTGGGTCAGCTCCTTCCCTGCTCCCTGCTGGAGGCCGTGTCCCACTTCTGGCAGGAGCAGGAGCCGTGTGGAGACGCTGGAAAATCTCCTGGCAGGAGCAATCGGGTCACCAGTGCTCACCAGCTGGATACTGGGACAGCCAGGGGGTTGAGCTGGGCAGGAGGTGCTTTACTGGGAAATCCTCTCCCCACTCCCAGCAAAGTGGGAATATTGGGAATGAGGCCTCCCAGTCAGCACCAGGATGAGCAGCTCAGTTCCCAATGCTGATCCTAAAGTTTTGGGGGGTTTTCCTGATTCCTGTCAGCTCTTCCTTAGAAAATGAGGGCTGGGAGATTAAGGGAGAGCAGGATTCCTTTGGGAATTCCCATCTGGAGCAGAAAAGGTAAAATTTCCCAGGACACAGGTTCAAACCTGAGTACAAAAGGGGACCCACAAGCCCAGAGTTGACCCTGGATCATCCCTCAGGAATTTTTGGGCTCCCCAGGAATCCTTTGGCAACACCCATAGGTCAAATTATCTTCCCAGGGGTTTAATTTCAAAGCAGAAGGGTTAAAAAAATTAGTGTCCAGGCACAGATATATTCCTACATATCCTTAAACATCCTTAAATATTATATGGATCAGCCCAGCCAGGATAGGCACCGGGTGGGAGGTGGCACTTCCAGCTGGGAATGTGACACAAATCTGGTCCTAAATGGCCTCTTTTTCCTACAGATCCATAAAGCAGCGTGTCCATGTCCAGAAAGAATTTATATCCGGGTTTTCCCGTGCCTGTGGATTTCTGCCCCAAAGCAACAGCTTGTTTGGGATAAATCCAGAGTCCTGCTGGAACGGGAATCCCGGGGGATGGCGGGGGCTGAGCTGGGAAGGGCCAGCCTGGTCCCTGCTGCTCTGAGCTGATTTTCCTCGGTGCCAAACGAATCTATGGCTCCCAAATCCAGCCCTGGGGTGCAGTGGGAAGCGTGGGAGGGATGGGATGAGCAGGTGGAAGGTGCTGGATGAGTCCAAACTCATCAAAGCGCCACCAAATTCCTGCAAAGGCACTTTCTCCTTTCCTTTTTTTCCCCCTCTGTTTCTTGTTTTCCTTGGCTCCTCCACGTTCCGGGCAGGCTGACAGGGAGCTCTGTGGAGCTGCAATCCCTGTGGGAAAAGCCGAGCGGCTCCAGACAATGGATCCATTGCTGCTGGGAAAGGGAGCAGGTGGGGAGGAAACGGAGCCGCACAAAAGGATCCGCGGCACGAGGAGGAGGAGGAGGAGGAGGAGGAGGAGGAGGAGCAAGGGGGGATTGTCCAGAAATCCCTGGAGAGGGGCTGCATCCAAGCTGGGTGCTCCGACAGCTGGGCCTGGCAGCAGCAGCAGCAGCAGTGCCGGGTAATTAATAAACGAGGCGTTTTCCAGGGAATTGTGGGGATGAATCGTGGGCCTCGGTGCGGAAATGGCTCAGAAATTCGGGAATTAAAAATAAAAAACAACTCCAAAGTGGAACGGCCGTGAGGGTGGGGAATGGATTTGCAGGGAAGCTGTGGCTGCCCCATCCTGGGAAGGGCTCAGTTCCAGGCTGGAGCAGCCTGGGATAGGGGAAGGGTCCCTGCCCGTGGCAGGAGCTGGAATGGGATGATCCTGAATGTCCTTCCAACCCAAACCGCTCCATGATCCCGACTTTTATTTCTCTTGGCTGCCTTGCAAGTGCCCTCAGCCTCAAGACTTCCAATAAAACTGCAGGAATTTCGCTGCAAGACATTTCCCACTCCAGTGCCAGCACGGAGCCTTGGGGCAGCCGAGCTCCCAGCCCATGGAGGACACAGAAATTTGTCCCATTTCTTCCATTTCTTCCACAAAAACCACAAATCCCAAATCCCTGTGCTTGCAGAGAATGGGATTTTGTCCTCTGGCAGGGCAGACCCAGCCATCAATTTTGGGAAGGGTGACTGGAAGTGCAGCAGCCCCGCGGGATCTGACTTTCCTTTCTCATCCCAAACAATATTTCAAGGGATTTTATTTTTATAACCTGAACAATATTAAAAACGCTATTAAAAAAAGAAACTTGGCCAGGCTGCAAATTGGGCCGCCAGAAGGACAATGAGGAGGCAAAAAGATGGAGTCACTGCTAAGGAAAATGGGAATTTTTTTAATGGGAGAAATCCTGAGGCAGCATGAATCACCTCTCAGTGTGTCCTGGAGCCAGGAAATCTGGGAATTGGGAGAGCTGGCAGGAGCAGGGCACAGACTTTGGCTTTGGCAGCTCCAGGATGGCAGGAGAAAATCCTCCTGTGCTGAGGCAGGAGTCACTGGAATGTCCCTGGATGATCCCTGGGATTGCACTGCCAGGGATATCCTGGTGGAGTTGCTGGTAAATGGATGTGCAGAAAGGCAAAAAAAATCCTGAAAATGCAAAATATTCCAATAGAAAACTACTGATCTATGAATTGACTTCATTAATCCATTAAAACAGAATTCCAGAGAGTCCTACCATGGATAATAACACACATCCATAAAAATATGGGTGGGAATAAATTCCTTGGGATTGTGAGGATCCACAGGATCAAAGTGTTCCAGTGGGAAGGGATCCTGGAGGATCTTTGGGATGGAAGGAAAGAAGATGGCAATTCCCAGATGAGGGGCTGGGAATGAGGCAGCAGCTCCTGCTGCAGCTCCAGCTCTCCGTGGCTTCCAGGAAAAGTTTAAAAGGAGTAAAAATCTACCTCTCATGGAAATATAAATCCCCTCACTAATTTTCCTCATTATTCCCATTGGATCTTGTTCCAGAAGTGATGGATTTGAGGGGAATGTCAAGGCAGCCTTTGCTTCCCCTCCCTTTGGGGTTTTTTTTTCTGATTATGAGCTGCCTCGAGTCTCCACTCAGAGAGAAAAAGGATCTCTAATTCCTTTATCTTTTTAAGTCGATTTCAGGAATATTTTTCTCCCACAGTGTGAACAATCAGAACTCTGTGGTCTCCCAGATATGTAAAATAGTTCTTTTTCTTCTTTTGTGGGCAGATATACTTAAGCTACATAATGGGATCTGGGAGTGAGTCAACTCAGGAACACTGGATATATTTAAATTTCATTTCAAACGAACTCCTATTTAAAAAATTCCCAGAAAATGCCAAATCCTGGTGTGAAAAATAAAAGTTCATTGCATCTCGTACACCTGAAGCATTTTTATCCAACACCTTTAACAAGTTTATTTACCACTCAATTTATTACGAGGATACTTGACAGAGAAGCAAACAAGCTTGGAAAATATCGCAGCATTCCTGCTTTTTTTAAATAAAAAAGGAAAAACATTGCAAGGCTCCCCACTCGAGGACTAAAGTTGGGCAGGTTGGGGTTCAGGACAGGGCAGGTTATGACAGAGCCAGTTTGGCTGCCCCTCAAGGCATGGTCACCCCTGAGGTGCCTCAGGTTTGTCCTGGTCCTTCATGGTTTGTCCCTGTCCCTCACAGCCCCTCAGGTTTTTCCTGTCCCTGAGGGTTCGTCCCGGTTCCTCAGGTTTGTCCCTGTCCCTCACAGTCCCTCAGGTTTGTCCCTCCCAGTTTGTCCCCGTCCCTCACAGTCCCTCAGGTTTGTCCCTCCAGGTTTGTCCCCGTCCCTCACAGTCCCTCACGTTTGTCCCTGTCCCTCACGGCCCCTCACGTTTGTTCCTGTCCCTCACGGTCCCTCAGGTTCGTCCCGGTTCCTCAAGTTTGTCAAGGTCTGTCCCCGTCCCTCACCGTTCCTCAGGTTTGTCCCCGTCCCTCACGGTTTGTCCCGGTCCCTCACGGTCTTTCCCTGTCCCGCGGGGCGGGGGCGGCCCGAGGGGTCGTTGCGGCCCCCCCCCTTCCCTCAGCAACGGCTGCGCTGCGATTGGCTGGGGCGCGGCGCGCGCGCTGATTGGCCCGCGCGGGGGAGGCGGGCGCGGGGAGGCGGGCGCTGATTGGCTGGCGGGGTGCGGACCGGGGAGAGGACAGCGAGCGGACCGTTGTCCCGCGCGGGCGCGGCGTGGGGGGGCCGGCGGGACCGGGACAGGCCCGGGTGGGCTCGGGGCTGGCGGAGCCCGGGACCCCCGGCCGGAGAGCCGAGATTCGGGGCTGGCAGCGCCCGGGGGAACGCGCTGCCTCACGGCCGGCTGGCAAAACAGAGCGCGGAGGCCTCCCGGTGTTTTCCCGGGTGGGATCTGCTGGGCCGCCACACGGGATGTGCGGAGGTGCCTCATCCCTGGAAGGGTCCAAACCGAGGTGGAGAAGGCCTTGAGCAACGGGGTGTAGTGGAATGGGATGAGCTTTAAGGTCTCTTTCACCCAAAGCGTTCCTGGCTCTGTGATTCTGAGGCGGGCTGTGATCCTGACCTGTCTGAGAAGGGAGCACGTAGAGAGGAGCTCGGATGTTTAGGTTTAGATTTGATTTTAGGAAGAAATTCTTGGCTGTGAGAGTGGTGAGAGGCTGGAATGGATTTCCCAGAGAAGCTGTGGCTGCCCCTGGATCCCTGGAAGTGTCCAAGGCCAGCTTGGATGGGCTTGGAGCAGCCTGGGATAGTGGAAGGGAGTGGCACTTGGTGACTTTTAAGATCCCTTCCAACCCTTCACATTCTGTCATTCCATGATTCTGTTTTACCAATCTTTGGGATTTTTGCCATCCAAGCCTTGAGAAGCTTCTTCAGGCTCTGCCACAACATTGGGCAGGACTACAACAAGGCAGTCAAGGCTTTCTGGTATTTTCTCAGGCATTTTTTAATCTGTGCTCAAAAGCTGTGACAACACCTTTGGTCTCCCTAAATCCCGCTTTTTCCCGAGCTGAGGGAATAAAAGAAATGCCCCAGGTAACTGGTAAATCCCAGCAGTCTGGGAGTGGCCTGGATAACCAGGAATTCTTTGGGGCTGGCTGGGATTTCGTTCAGGGGGGTTCCAGGTGTTTGGGGGTGTCAGGGCAGCTTTGGGGTGGCTGAGCTCTGTCCCAGGGCCACCTCCAGCCCTGGAGCTCTGGCAGATTCCAGGTTGTCACAGAGGAAGGAACAATAGCCCTGGCTGCTTCTGGAATGTGACTTCCCAAAGCACTTCTGAGCCATTTCTCTTGGTGAATGGAATATTTTCCATGGATTTGGGAATAAATCCTCCCTGTCTCCATTGCTGTCTGAGCAGGGACAGTTCAGATCCCGTGAGCTTTTCCTCCAGCCCTACAAACCAAACCATCAAACTTCCCTGGCAACATCCTGGGCCTTTCCTTAGGTTTTTCCTGAGATGAGATTTTGATTTTGGGCTGGGCTCTTCCTGCTGGGTCTGTTTGTCCTCGTGCTCTGTGACAGCCTCAGCTCACCTGGTGACAACAGTGTCACACACCTGGCTGTGGCATAACCAGGGACAGGATTCCAGGGAATGGCTGGAGCTGTTCCAGGGGGGATTCAGGCTGGATTTAGGGAAATGTTCTGGGGTTTTTGGTGTTGAGGGAATGGGAACATTCCCAAAGCTGCCAGAACTCCAGGAACGTTTGGACACCACTCCCAGATGGTGGGATTGTGGGGTTGGACTGGATGATCCTTGAGGATCCTTCCAGCTCAGGCTGTTCTGGGATCAGCAGATCCCTGAGTGCTCATTCCAGCTGTGATCCCAACACTTCCTGGTGACCTTGAGCCGGGCATTTTTCCCCTGTCCCTCATTAATTTGTGATGATGAGGATAAATCCTGTTTGTCCAAGCACATTTTCCTGCCCCACAGGAATCAGGGATTCCTGGAATTGCCTCAGAGAGCAGGTGACACCTACAGGGGTCGGAACATTCCTTTCTCCAGATATTTTCCCAGTAACTCTGTAATTCTTGAGTTGGGAGGGACCTTAAATCCCATCCAGTGCCACCCCATTCCACGGGCAGAGACACCTTCCACTGTCCCAGGCTGCTCCAGCCTGCCTTGGGCACTGCCAGGGATCCAGGGCAGCCCAGCTTCCCTGGCAATTCCATCCCAGCCCCTCTCAAGAAAGAATTCCTTCCCAAAATTAATCCCAACCCTCTGTGATTTCAGAGCAACAACAGCTGCAATGAATGAAATAAACCCTGTAGGGCTTCCCAAATGAATTTAGTGGGGTTTTTTTCCACAAATAAACCCATTACTTTAGGGGTCCCAAAATTAATTTGGGGTTTTTCCCGCTCACAAATAAACCCATTACTGTAGGGCTCCCAAAATCAATTTGGGGTTTTTATCCCCCACAAATAAACCTGTTATTGTAGGGCCTTCCCAAAATTAATTTGGGGGTGTTTTTCCTCCACAAATAAACCTGTTACTGTAGGGACTCCCAAGATTAATTTGGGATTTTTACCCTGCACAAACAGACCCTTTAGTGTAGGGCTCCTAAAATTAATTTGGGGTTCCCTCCCCCATAATTAAACCCATTACTGTGTGACCTCCCAAAATTAATTTGGGGGTGTTTTTCTCCCACAAATAAACTAATTACTGTAGATCTTCCCAAAATTAATTTGGGGTTTTTCCCCCCCACAAATAAACCCATTACTGTAGGGCTCCCAAAATTAATTTGGGTTTTTTTTTTTCCCCCCATATATAAACCCTTTACTGTTTTTTCCCCCCACAAATAATCCCTTTACTGTAGAACTTCTCAAAATTAATTTGTTGTTTTTTTCCCCTCCACAAACAAACCCTTTATTGTAGAACTTCCCAAAATGAACCTGTTTTTATTGTCACAATTAATTATTAAACACCGTGAGCAGCTTTAGGACCCCGGGGATGTGACAAGGCACAGGGGAATGTGTTTGGCCACTCAGAACCCCTCGGAATTCCACAATTCCAGCCAGGCATTCCTCTCTTCTGCAGGAAAGGTGCTGGGTTTGTTTTTCATACCACCCAAAGTACCTCACATAATTCCAATAGTCAGAATTCCACAGCTTCCAGGCCCTGGTTTTTATCTGAGGAATGCCACAGGAAGAGAACAGAGTGTATTTATTTATTTTTTAAGCCATGTTTTAACCAATTCTATTCCCCCAAATCATCAGGAAGATCTATTTTTAAATTAATCTCTCCTCGTTATCAGATTCAGATTTAATCTGCAGGGCTTGGCTGTGCTTCCCAATATTTTTCCTCCTGGATAATCCTGTCAGCAGGAAATTGTAGCTTGGAATTACAGCTCAAAATCCATCGTGGTGATGCTGATAAAAGTGGGATTTGTGCGTCTAGAGGTTAAAATATCCCCTGATTTCCACAAGTCTCTTATTGTGGGCCATTCCCTTTCTTTTCCCACAACATTCCCAAATTCCCAAAGTGCTGCTGGAGGGGGCAGTGAGGCTGGGGGTGGTTAAAACCAAAGGGAAATTCTTGGTGTTGGAGCTGAACCTGCATTTCCTGACGGGAATTTTGCTGGGATTCATCCTGCCCAAGCCTCGGGGCTTCTTCCAAGGACTTGGAAAATCTGCCTCTCTTTCAATTTTCTTTTTTATTTTTCATTTTCCCTCATCCTATGGAGTGTTTGTGGTGCAGCCTGGCGGGAGATCCCAGTCCCTGTTCCCAGTGGCTCCCAGGGAATGTCCCCATTCCCACCAGTTGTGGGGTCCAGTTTTGGGATACTCAGGACAAGGAGCTGCTGGAGAGGATCCAGAGAGGCCACGCAGAGGATTTGGGGTCTGGAGGATGTCCCCGATGAGGAGACAGCAGGAGCTGGGTTGGCCCTGACCCTGCTGGAATTAATTATTCCAGTTTTGTCCAGGCTGGAGCTCTCAGGGATCCTTATGAGAAAAAAAATACTGGGAGCTGGATCTGGAGAAGGGAAGGCTGGCAGAGAACCCCATCCATCCATAAAACGTCCCCAAAGGGTGTGAGAGGATGGAGCCAGGCTCTGCTTAGGGACAGGACATAAAATAAACATAAATTAAACACCACGGCCCGTTCCTCCTCACCGCGAGGAACAGCTTCATCCCACGGGGGACATCCCAACGCCACCTGCAGCTGTCCCTGTGTCACCTGCTCGGGGTGGCTCTGCCTTGGCAGGGGGTTGGGATGGGTCATTTCCAAAGATCCCAAAATTTCTGGAATTCGGGGCTCGGAGCGCACGTGCGGCCCCGCGCCCCGCTGGGAAGGTGTGGCGGGAACCGCCGTGATTGACAGGCGCGCGGGCCAATCAGCGGCCGTCCCCTCCAGCCTCCTCAGGCGTTTGAATAGGAGGCGAGGCGGCCAATCGGGGCGGGGCTGAGGGGCGGGGCTTGCCTGACCCCTGCGGCCGCCGCTCAAGGTAACTTTAAAGCAGGAAGCGGCCGGCGAGGCTGCGCCGCGGCGCCGACCAATGGGAGCGCGGGGCCGCGGGGCGCGTAGCCAATAGGAGAGCTCGGGCGCGGGGCGCGCGGCCAATGGGCGCGGGCGCGGGGCGGGCCGGGCGCGCGCAGCGGGGCGCGCGGGGCCGCCGCCGTTAAAGGGGCCGCGGGCACGGCCCGGCCCGGGGGGGCCCCCGCGGCTCCCGGGGTCACTCAAAGACAAAGCCATGGCGGGGAACCCCCGGCCGCGGGCACGGCCGGCGGTGAGTCCGGGGCGCTGCCGCCGCGGTAGCGGCGGGGGAGGGCGGCCCGTGCGCCGGAGCCAGGCCGCGGCGGCGGGGGATGCTCGTGCGTGCCGGTGCGGGAGGGGGGGGCGCGGCGGGAGGCGCCCCCCGCGGGGCCCGGGGGTAAACCCCCCCGGCTCCCCCCCGAGCCGCCC
>NW_024526377.1:4572835-4623144 GCF_017590135.1 Pyrgilauda ruficollis
GCCCCCGCCGGGGGGCTCGGGGTTAACCCCCCGCGGCTCCCCGCCGAGCCGCCCGCGGCAGCGCTAACAGCGTGAGGGCAGCGCCGCGGGGGGACAAAGCGGCGGGGCTGCCCCGAGCGCGGCGCGGGCTCCGCGGTGCCCTTGGCCCGGCCGCCATCACCCCGCGGGGCCGGGGGGCGACAGCGGAGCCGCGGCACCCCCGAAGCCCCGGCGGTGCTGGCGGCTCTTTGTTGTCGTTTTTGTGGGAAAGTCGGTGGCGAAGGTCACGGGGGGAGCGGGGGGTCGGCGGCTCGGCGGCGCTGAGGGGTCCCGGGGCCCCGGCGAGCCCCGGGCCGGGCGCGCTCCGGCCCCGCCGCAGCCCAACTTGGAGCGGGGCCTGCAGCAGTGACCTTGAGATGCCAGCGCTGCGAGCCGCCACTCTGAAGGACAAAGTTTGTTTGCGGCACTTTGGACCGAAAAAAAAAAAAAAAATTAAAAAAAAAAAAGAAAAGAGGTGGAAAAAAAAGAAAAACCGGAGCTGCTGGCGGTGGCTGAGGGCGTCAAGGACACGGGGGTAGAGCGGGGTTAGGATGAAAGTTGGGGTTTGGGGTGTTGCTGCTCCTCCGAGATGCTCCTCGGGGTGAAAAATCCCCTTTTTTCCCTTCTCTAAAGGGGGATCGTTGAGTTAAAAGCGCTGCTTTGGGAAATGAACCGTAATTAATTGGTAAAAGTTGGTGGAAGGGTTTTAGGGTGAGGGTGCCGGGCCTTGGAGCTGAGCTTTGCCTCCTGTCAGGTTTGGGCTTTATTCCAAGTGAGGTTTGGGGTGGTTTCGTTAAAATTAACGCTCCCAGCGCCTCGTCTCGGGGTTTTTCACCTCCTCGGCGTTGTCACAGTTGCGGTGGAGAAAGGAATAAAAGGAGAAACGTCCCCAAAAATCTCAAATTAATAATTGGGGAATGTTGGAGGAACTTCTGGAGCCGCCTGTGGGCCAGGATTGGAGAATTTCCTGTGAGCGTGAAGGTCATTGTCAGCATCTTGAAGCAAAAAGAGGAAATTTGAATTTATTTCCCTCGTAATAATTTCTTTTTCCCCACAATAATTCCCCTAGAATAACTGATTTCCCTAGAAATTAGGATTTATCCAACGTTTAAGTGTTGGCAGGACACGAGGACAACTTACAGAAATAAAAAAATTCCAATAAAAATCCTGCAGAAATCTTGATTCCACCCAAAATTCAGAATATTTTGATGCCTTCAGCTTGCGGGAGGCTGGGGGAGAATCACTTCTGCTTGATCTTTTTAGGTCAAGAGCAGCAAGAAATGGATTTATTAACAAATAAATGAGGATTTGTTATTTATTATTATTCCAGTTCTTTTTGGATTTTTTCCAGCTTTGGAGGAGTGGGAAGGTCCCATTTCAAGGAGTGAATTTGGGTGTCCCTTCTGCTCCAAAAATCTCCAGGGATTTCTTTTTGTTGTTGTTTTCTAGAAGTTGAATTTTTTTTAGTTTTATTCTCTGTATCAGTTGGATTTTTTTAGCTTTATTCTCTCAGAGTTTGATTTTCTGGTTTTATTCTCTAGATGAGTTTGAGTTCTACTAAAATTGGATAAAATTTGCCCCATAAATTGGATTTTTTAGCTTTATTTTCTATATGAGTTTGATTTTTTTTTTGTTTTATATCCTATAAGTTGGATTATTTTAGCTTTATTCTTTAGAAGTTTGATTCTTTAATTTTATTCTATAAGAGTTTGATTTTCTGGTTTTATTCTCCCTATGAATTTAATTTTTTTTTAGTTTTATTCCCTATAAGTTGGATTTTGAAACTTTATTCTCTAGAAGTTTAAATTCAAAAACTTAATTCTATGATTTGATTTTATTTTAATTTTATCCCCTATAACTTGGATTTTTTACCTTTATTCTCTACAAGTTTGATTCTTTTAATTTAATTCTCTATAAATTTGATTTTTTTAGCTTTATTCCCTATATAAATTTGATTTTTTTTAGTTTTATTCTCTCTAAACTTGATCCTTCTACCTTGATTTTCCTCAGTTTGCTTTTCCTCTACATTTTACTTCCTAATTTCTCCTCAAATTTTAACCAGGGAACACCAACCTTGTAAAACAACCTCTCTTTTTTTTTTATTTTTAAATTTAATTTTTCACCAATGAAAATCTTTGGGACACTTTTGGGGAGGGGACATTGCTGTCCCCACCTTGAGCCACCTCAGTGAGCTTTGGGAGCCCACAGGAGGTCACCTTTCAGCCACTAAATTTGGCTTTTATTTCATTTAATCAGGCTAATATCTTGGATTTATATAACGGGGCTGACATCTGTATTTTAATTAACTTGGCTCATGAGGTGATTTCTTCATTTCAGGGTTTATTGTGTTGTAAATGAATTAAATTCGATGAGTTTTGAACCTAAAATCATCAATTATTGAAATTTTTTAAGCTCTTTATTAGTTAAACTCTTTAATTATGCTCAAGAATAATTTACTTTTTATTTCAGAGGGTTAAAAACCACAGCAAGAACAAACTTCAGGAGATCTCCAAAGCATCCTGGGAGTTAAAAAAGGAGATTTTTTTGGGAGTTATTCCCAAAAGCTGAAGAGATTTTCTTGGATTTTCTGTTTATTTCATTCCTGCTCAGGTCAGAGCAGGAATTGTCCCTTTTTCTGCCACAAAGGTTGGAGATTTGCATCTTTCTAACACCAAAACATTTTTATTTCAATAAAAAAATCAAAGAAAAGATTAAAAAAAAGGAATTAAAACCAACCTGGCTGCCTTGGAGTGCTTCAGGTTTGGCTTGATTTAAACAGAAGGGAAAAACTTCTATAAAAATAATTAATTTTCGTTTTTGGATGATTTAATTTATAAAAAATCAGTGAAGACAGTAATAGGAATATTGGATATAATAGGATGAAACAGATATTTATCAATAAATACAGAAATAAGTTAATTTCTATATATACACAGATTAAAATCATTGATTAAAATCATTTCTTTGTCCCAAATTTCCCTGGAATTTGGGATGCAGCTCCCTAAAATGATTTCTTTGTCCCAAATTTCCCTGGAATTTGGGATGCAGATCCCTCCCACCCCCCTGGCTCAGTCCCGGGCTGGCAGCACAGGGGATGTGCTGCACAATTCTGGCCTTTGGAGGTGGAAAAATCCTAAAAATTCCTTAAAAAAAAAGTGCCAGGGAGGCACCTGGAGTGCTCAGGTGTTGATTTTTCCAAGATCAATCCAAGGTTTTTCAGCCTGAACCCTTGATATCCTCCCTGGTTGAATTTATTTCTTGAAATAACTTTTCAACCTTTTAAAAATTCAGTTTAAAATTGTTAAAATTGGGGTTTTTTTAAGTAGAATTTCAGCCTCCCCCTGAGTTTGTGTCCATCCCCTTTTCCCACTGTTCTGTTGGATTTTATAACATCATTTTATAGAATCTTTTTGGATTAATAAATCAGTGTTCAACGTAAAAAAAAAAATCTTAATTATTCTGGTTGGTTTTAATTGGTTTTTAATTTGTTACCTGTCCATAATGTTGGAATTTTTTAATATTTTAATAATTGCAGTGGAATGATGATGATGCTGTGGGTTCAGTGCTTAATTAGCTTTAATTATTTTATTTTATTTCATTTAATTATTAAACTTTTCCTGCTTCTTGGACAGCTTTGGAAGCTGGAGAGGAATTTGGGATAAGGGATGGAGGGACAGGATGAGGGGGGCTGGATTCCCAGGGACAGATGGGATTTGGGGCAGGAATTGCTGCTTTTTTCTATGGAAAACAATGGGATTTTCCCCAGAATTGGGGGAATTTTGTATGGAAAGGAGCTGTTTTAAATTACATTTATTTATTAAATTACATCTTAAATGAAATTAAATTTAAAAACCAGCAAAAAATTGTGCACGGCCCTCACTGGATGGGGCCATGATTCCCATCCCACCTCACCTGGAAGGTGGCTGTGCCATGGATCTGGTGTTTTTCCAAGGAAAAAAACTCTGGATTCTGCTCAGGGTGGAATTGCAGGCTCAGAGATTTTGGGTTTAGTTGAGATTTTTTCCCCTAGGTTGTGTTTTCCAGGAGCTGAAGTAGCGAATTTTCCATGGCTGCTTCCCCCTTCCCAGGGCGCCCAAAAAAAGAGCAGAAAAAGCATTTGTGCAAAAAAATAACCCCAAAAAAAAAAAAACCATGGAGAAATAGATGGATGGACAAAGGAATGGATGGATCCATGGCTCCAACCTGGCCTTGGACACTTCCAAGGACGAGGCAGCCACAACTTCTCTGGGAAATCCATCCCAACCCTTTACAGGAAGGAATTTCTTCCCAATCTTTAACCTAAAGCCATCGATTTGAAGCCATTCCTGGGTGTTCCTCCTTCTGTTTCTGTGCTGTTTCTTTCCTGTTTTTTATGGTTTTTTTCCGTTTTTTTCCTCTCCCAGGTGCCAGGATGTCCACGGATGGTGGCTTTGGCACGGCAGGGAACAGCGATGCCCAGCAGAGCCTCCAGAGCTTCTGGCCACGGGTGATGGAGGAGATCCGCAACCTCACCGTGGTGAGCAGCCCCAGGGTGGGGATATTCCCAGAAAAAACAAGGAAAATTCCTGTCAAAGCTCAGCTTCCTGCTCTGGGATCTGGGAAATCGGTGTTTCTATGGGATAAAGTGGTTTAGGAAGTGAGGAATAATCAGCCAGGGGGGATGTCAAAAAAAAAGGAGATGGAATTGTAGCAAAGTCATAAAATCATGGAATGGTTTAGCCTGGAAAAGATCTTCAGGGTTATCCCTGTTCCTTGGGCACAGGAATTGGGAATTAATTAGAACCATGAGCATCCCCAAGGACTGGGCTACTCCCAGAAAAACAATGGAAAAATCCCTGTCAAAGCTCAGCTTCCTGCTCTGGGATCTGGGAAATCGGTGTTCCTATGGATAAGGTGGTTTAGGAAGTGAGGAATAATCCTTCAGTCATGAATCTCCAGAAAAATGGAGATGGAATTGTAGCAAAGTCATAAAATCATGGAATGGTTTAGCTTGGAAAAGATCTTCCTGTGTCCCTTGGGCACAGGAGTTGGGAATTAAAACTGAGCCATTCCAAGTCTTCCTTAGGAAGTGTGAAATTAAATTCCTTGGGAAATGTGAAATTAAATTCCTTGGGAAGTGTGGAATTAAAATAGAACCCATTCCAGGTCTTCCTTGGGAATTCCACTATCCCAATTAAAATATTTAGATTTAGAGGAAAAATTAGGCTCCAAGCCTCATCCAGCCTGGCCTGGAGCATTCCAGGGAATGTTCCCTGTCTGAGGTGGAACCTGCAGCTCCTTCTGGGCTATACCAACACCCCAAAGGTGATTTAAAAGTTTTTCATCAGGCTCAGGGATGGCCATGGCTGCATCCTGGGGAGTTGCCCCTGAGAGGGAAAGGAGGTGGGATTCTAAAAATGGTGAAAAAGAAGAAAAAGGAGCTGCCAGAGGCTGTTTTAGGTAGCAGAAGATGGAGGGATTTGAGGATAAACCTGACATTGTGCTGCTGTTCATATTCTGAATTATAAACGTGTGAGGGATCCCTTGTCCACAGCAAGTTTTTACAGGTAAAATACAGCTTAGACTTTGCCCTCCTCCCTAAATTCCCTGTTAATTCCATTTTTGTGAATGAATTTGACTTTAGGCTCCTGCCCTAGTCCAGAACCACCTCCTCTGGCAGCCCTGGAGTGTTGAAATCACTCAAATTCCAAGTGTTTTATCAGGTGTGTTATTAAATTAAAGACATCTGATTAAAAAATCCCATTTAGGCTGAGAATAACAACTGGACTAAACAACTTCTCTTTTTTTTCCATCCCCACAAGAGGTGTGGGATCAAGGGCACATAATAAAAATGATTTTTGAAAGGAGATTGATGGATTCCTATGATCCAAAAATCACTCTCCTGGTGCTTTTAATGCAGCTAAAAACAAAAACTTCAAGTCCAAGCCAAGCTCTTCAAAGTAAAAAAAAAAACAAAAAACAAATCCACCAGGCCCAGGATAAGCTGATTTTTTTTTTTCCTGTGTGCAGATAGTTGATTAAAGAAACAGATGTAGAAATTTGTATGCATAACCAGAATTAATTACTCTCCTCTTTCAGCACAGAGAATTCTTGTGAGCTGGAGTTTCATCTCCACATGAAAGGGGTTTATTATAAAGCTTATCAAGGATGGGCAGCTTAATTTTCAACTGTCAGTGGGATCTATTTATTGCTTTGCCAGCTCAGGAGTCACTGGGAATGGAGCTGAGGGCAGGGAGGGAAATGGGATAACAGGAAAAGATCCCAGCACTGGAATCATCAATTTATTGAAATTTACTGACATTTATTCTGTTTGTTATTAAAATTGTTCCTGTGTTGGTCCCTGATTTTTGAGGACTGAGGGAAGGGAAGGAAAAGAGGTAACAGGAAATCATCCCAATGCTGTGGAATAATGTAAACCTGAAATATACAATTTTTTAAATTAAAATTATTCCTGTGGATGTGGGTGTGGAAAATCTGTTGGTCCCTGATTTTTGGGAACTGGGGGCAGGGAGGGAAAAGGGATAACAGGAAAACATCCCAACACTGCGGATTCAGATCCTGAAATTTATTGAATTTATTTCTGAAATTACTCCTGTGTATGTGGGGGTGAAAAATCTGATGGCCCCTGATTTTTGGGAACTGAGGGCAGGGAAAGAAAAGGGATAACAGGAAATCATTCCAATGCTGTGGACTCAAATCCTGACATTTATTCTGTTTGTTATTAAAATTGCTCCTGTGGTGGTCCCTGATTTTTGGGGCTGAGGGAAGGGAAGGAAAAGGTATAACAGGAAATCATCCCAATGCTGTGGAATCAAATCCTGACA
This sequence comes from Pyrgilauda ruficollis, assembly GCF_017590135.1. NCBI lineage: Eukaryota > Metazoa > Chordata > Aves > Passeriformes > Passeridae > Pyrgilauda > Pyrgilauda ruficollis. The sequence goes on from NW_024526377.1 coordinate 4,579,678, forward strand.
TTTATTCTATTTATTTCTGAAATTACTCCTGTGGATGTGGGGGTGAAAAATCTGATGCCCCCTGATTTTTAGGAACTGAGGACACGGAAAGAAAAGGGATAACAGGAAATCATGGGAAATCATCCCAATGCTGTGGATCCAAATCCTGACATTTATTCTGTTTATTTTTAAAATTGCTCCTGTGTTGGTCCCTGATTTTTGGGGCTGAGGGAAGGGAAGAAAAAGGGATAACAGGAAAACATCCCAACACTGTGGATTCAAATCCTGACATTTATTCTATTTATTTCTGAAATTACTCCTGTGGATGTGGGGGTGAAAAATCTGATGCCCCCTGATTTTTAGGAACTGAGGACACGGAAAGAAAAGGGATAACAGGAAATCATCCCAACACTGTGGAATCAAATCCTGACATTTATTCTGTTTATTATTAAAAATTGCTCCCAGATATGAGTGTAAAAGCTCTGTTGATCTCCTGATTTTTGGACCTATTTCTGCCTGCTTTTGTGGGGTTTTTTTGATGGCTAAAATTCAAGATAAAAACAAGAATAAAGCGTGTTTAAAGAAGGGGGGAGGATGCAGCAGAATCCTGGAGAAGCAGGATAAATATATATATAAAAATATATAAATAAGAACCAGGCCTAGGCTGAGCTCAGCTTTTCAGCTCCACAAGAGGCTGTGGAGACAAGGAGGCCTAATTTGGAGAAAAGCAAAGATGAGGAATTGGTGTCTGAGGCTTTTCCTGCTCCTGCTTCCCTTCCCCACCACGCTGCTCCTTCTGATTTATGGCACGTGGCCTGCCTGCCTTAAAGGAATAAAAAAGTTTCAATTTTTAATTTTTTCCCCATCTGAATGAAATATTTTAATATTATTTAACATATTATTTAATATTAATTTATATTTAATTAAATATATTTTTACTATTTATTGTATTTTTAATATTTTATTATTTAATATTACTTTATTATTTTTGTTTGTGTCTCCCCAGCATTCATAAAGTTGAATTTTAAGTCTTAAGTGGTGCAAGTTAAAAATTTACCCCTCAGCTTTCTGTGACGCTTAAAGTTCACAAGGCCCTTTAAAAAAGGAAAAACATGAGGGGAAAAATTGTAAAAAACCCAAAAATAACAACCAAAAAACCCTTTTGGGGTATTTTTTCATGTCCTAGCAACCCCTTCACTTGGTTAAGGACAGGTCCCAGCCCTTTTATTGCCCAAAATCCTTCAAAATTCCACTTTTTCCATCAGGATGGGACAGCCTCACAACAAATTAATTCTGGTTTGCAGCAGGAACACCACGCTCAGGTTTCTCTGCAGAAGAAATAGCACAAAATGCATTTTAATAATGTATATGTATAAAATAATGTATATAAATGTTGATAAATGTGCTGGATGTTAATTAAATTAAATACTCCTGCTGAAATGCTGGCTGGGCCGTGCACAACATCCACATTTTTCTTTACTGGAAAGAAGAGAAATTCTGAATAAAACTCAGCATTTTCCCCCCTCTTTTGTTTCCCTAACACATCCTGCAGTGCTTTTTCCCTGGAGAAATGACTTTCCCATTATTTTCCTGTGACATTTTTGTTAAGAAGGGAAGATTATTATTTTTTTTTTTTTAATAAGTCTTTTGTGAGTAGGAATTCTGCATTCCTGATACAGTGGGATGTAGCCTCAGCCTTTCTCCCTTTTTTTAGAGGTTCCTGGCAGGAATACACTGAATTAATTTATTTTAATTTCACTTTTTGTCTTCAGGGAAGGAAGAAGCCTCTTGGTGATTTCCTGAGCCCAGGAATTTTCTCCAGGGAATGTATGGGTGCAAATTTGGGCTCAGGGGGATAATCCAGGCTCCTAAACCACCATTCCTGACTGGAAAACAGGGAAAAATCCACCTAAAAACATAAAACTGATCTTTTAAACCAAGTTCTTGCAAGGTTTTTAACGCCAAAATTAGAATTTAGTGACAGAGAAATACAAATCAAGCCAGGATTTCATCCAGCTCTTATTTACCTTCATTTTCTCCTGTGATTTTTTGTAAATTCCAGTGGTTTCTGGGGCTCAGGAAACAGAATTGACTTAGTTGTTTTAAATATAAATAGATGGATAAATGGGTGACATCAGAAACGTTCTGTTCTTCAGGAAAACTTCAGCTTGGAAGTGAAATAATGAATATAAATGTCTGTCAGAAGAAATAAATCAATATAAAACACAAAAAAAAAGAGACTTTCCAGACCTTGGGAAGAGCTGCCACACCTGAAAGAGAATAAATCTGATTTTAACCAGTTCAATTCTAGAAAACACTGATTGTTTTAACATTTTTAACCTTTATTTTTAGTTAAATATCAGTAAAAATCTCTCAAATCTCTCTGCAGAAAGACTTCAGGGTTCAGGAGCTGCCCTTGGCTCGGATTAAGAAGATCATGAAGCTGGATGAAGATGTGAAGGTATTTTCAGGATTTTTACCTGGAATTTATGATCCTTTTCCTGGATATTTTACCCATTGTTCCTTGAAATTCTTCTCATTTTTATTCTTTTTAAAGCATTTTTTAGCAAAATTCTCTTGGCCTTGTGTAATTAAAGTGAGCTGGGAAAGCAGAAACATTTGGGATTTTGGTTTTGATTTTGCAGTTTTGTTTTCTTGTGATAAATACCACTTTAAGGGTATAATAAATACAAAAATAATTCTGGCTATTTCCTGTTTTCCCTAGTGCTTAACTGTCTCCTCTCAAGTTCCCTCTTTGTTTTTCTCCACTCTCACAAAGATTTAAAGTGATTTTTGTGCCACCTAATTCCATTTTTATGGAAAAAGAAGCAATAATTCAGGTGGATAGCATGGGTTTGATCCCAGTAGATTGATACCACTTAAATTTGTGCCACTTGTTTTATTTTTTTATGGAAAAAGAAGCAATAATTCAGGTGGATAACCTGGGTTTGATCCCAGTATTTGGGATTTTGGTGACAAGGACACACAAATTGATGAAAACTCCCTGACACAGGAAAAAGGAATCACCTGCAGTTTTTGACTCTGTGCTGCTCCACTCATCCCTGGTTTTTTATTTGGAAAACTGTCACTTAATTCTTGAGGGAAAAAAAGAATTCTTTGTCTTTTTTCTTTTTTTTTTTCCCCCTCAGTGTGACACCATCCTCCTGTCAGGACATGCCTTAATTTAAATGAGATCCTGAAAATTCTCTATTCAGATTCCCTGGAAAAAGATGATCCCAGACCTCTGAGGGTCCAACTCAGTGTCTGAACCAAAAAAATGCCAAATTTGTGATGATGAAGGGGAAAATGAGATTTTAAGGCAGAGTTGAGAGCAGGGAAAGTCTCTGGCCTGTCTGGAATATTCCTATTTAAAGGTTAATTAATAAACATTAATTCCAAGGCAGCTGATAACCAAACTGCTTCATTTGAGTTAAAACTGGAGCCAGATGTTTTTTAAGGAAAAGGAATTTGGTGAAAAAAAAAGACAAACAATTCTCTTTAGAGAATATTTTCTTCTCCCGTGATCTTAACTCCCCCAAATCCACATTTAACCACCCAGCTTCCACTCAGGCAGTGAAATTCCTCTTTGCACTGTCAGAAATGAGTGGTAAAATTGCCAATAACGTGTTTTTTTTGGCAGATGATCAGTGCAGAAGCCCCTGTGCTGTTTGCAAAAGCCGCTCAGATTTTCATCACCGAGCTGACCCTGCGAGCCTGGATCCACACAGAGGACAACAAACGCAGGACCCTGCAGGTGAGGCAGCTCCCAAATCCCAGCTGCTCCCAAATCCCTTCCCCACTCCTTGTTTCCACAACACCAGCCGTGTTTTGTACACAGCAAGGCACTGAACTGCCCAGCTGAAAGGGGTTTTTTGTTAATTTAATTAAAATAAACCCACCCAAACACAGATCTCCATCTCTCAGCTGAGCTGCTGGGACAACTCTGCAGCTCCTGAATTTCTGGTTGGTTTTGTTGTTATTGTGAGGTTTGGTTTATGGTGATGGAAGTGTGGAGGTGATAAAAAATAAAATATGGAGGTGAAAATAAAAATACAACAAAATACAGATTATTGGCTCTTGTGGAGAATCTATTTCCTTAATAATATTCTTTTTTTTAACAGCTGAAGAGTAAAATGTAACATGTTTTGTACACAGCAAGGCACTGAACTGCCCAGCTGAAAGGGGTTTTTTGTTAATTTAATTAAAATAAACCCACCCAAACACAGATCTCCATCTCTCAGCTGAGCTGCTGGGACAACTCTGCAGCTCCTGAATTTCTGGTTGGTTTTGTTGTTGTTAGTTGTAATCTAAATTTGTATATATAAGTTTGGTTTGTGAAGGTGAAAATAAAAATACAACAAAATACAGATTGTCTCTTTTAGAGAATCCATTTCTTCAATAATATTCGTATTTTTTTAATGGTTGAAGAGTAAAATAAAACTCTTTAAGGTCATTTTATGGAGAAAAAGAGGAGGTTTTCACTTTTAGTCTTACATATTGAGCAGAACTACTGGAAAATGCAACAACCATTAATTCAGGCCCTCAGCTCAGGGGAAAAATTGGGATTTTCAGGCCCACATCAGCTCTCCTGTTCTTGGGCAGGACTTGCTGATTTAGGGGCAGGCACTCACAACTGATACCCATTAAACTGAGCTAAAATTGCTCAAAACCATTTTTGTTGCACATTTTAGAGGCTTTGCTCAGCACAAAACTGAATTTCCACCAGCTGGGACCTGCAGGAGACATTCCCCCTCTTTCCCCTCAGCTTTAAACCTCTAATTTCATTTATCCAGTGCCAAAACCCTCCCGGAGCTGAGGAATTTTTCCCTTTGTTGTTGCAGAGGAATGACATCGCCATGGCAATCACCAAGTTTGATCAGTTTGATTTCCTGATCGATATCGTGCCCAGGGATGAGCTGAAGCCTCCAAAAAGGCAGGTGAGACACAAAATTCTGCAATTTTTGTCCTTTCCTCAGCGTGGTTTCAGCCTCTGATGAAAACAGAGGTGATCAACACGGATTTAAACATGAGGTTTGTTCTTCTCTGGTTTATTTCCTGTGGTTTGCAGGTTTTTATATTCTTAAATTTCAAGTTCTTAAATCCTTTAATTTCATGGTTTTAAATTCTTTAAGTTCTTAAATTTAGGTTGTACTCGATAATCTTAGAGGTCTCTTCCAACCTCATTATTCTGTGATTCTGTGAAATTCTTTCATTTCAAGTTTTTTAATTCTTAAATTTCAGGTTCTTAAATTCTTAAATTTCATGTTCTTAAATAAAAGCAAAATTGATAAATAAAACTAAAACCCACTGGGTTTTTATGGAAGTAGAGCTTGAGTGGAGATCACACCAGTCTGACCAGCAAACCAAACCCATTCCTGAACAGTTCTGATCCCAAATGGTTCCAGTGGGAAGAATCTAACTTGAAACAAAAATGGATTTATCTGCATTTTGGGTTGAAAAATCCCCCTCCTGCATCCTTTGGGGCAGTCAGTGCCTCTGTAAACATCCTTGACTGGAAGCTGGAAGGTGCTGGAAGGAGCTTTCAGTCGGATGTTTACAGCAGCAGGCTGCTGCTCTCAGCTGAGCTGCAGGGATTCCTCATCCCTTTCCTTCCAATTTCCCTGGTGGATAAAAAATCTGGGCTCTCCTCAAGGCCCTGTTCGGATAATTCTGCTCCTGCAATAAAAAAGAAAATTCAAATTATTGTTTAAACAACACTTTTCTGCTATTTCTGAAGGTTTGCAGTGTGGAAAAATCCAAGTTGTCCCAAAAAAATGGGGAATTTGGGATCCTGTGGAACATCTTGGCTTGGAAGTTTGTCTCTGATGTGGATTTTTTTTTTCCCCCTGTTTCACTCTAAATCCTGGCTAGCATGGAAAATTCTGTCTGCTCTGAGTGTCCAGAGCAGCATTCCCATTTGGAGCTGGGTTTTGGAGGCTGCTGCTTGATTTTGTGCCTGGAAGTGTCCTGGTGGTGCTCCTGGAGTGACAGTGAAGGGAGGGAATGGAATCCACACCTCTTCCTTTGGGATGGTGCCCTGAGCTGGCTTTAACTTCCCATCCTGATTTCCAGAAGGTCTAGAAAATAAGGAAAACACTTTTCCATGTCCCAAAATCTAGGAGAGTCCATCCTGCTGCTCCTGTGGTTAAAATCAGCATGCCAGGTGTGCAGGAAACTCGACATAAAATAGAAATATCGACATAAATCCTCATGATTTCTCCCAAGCTCGTTAGTTTGGTGTTAATTAAAAGACAAAACAGCCCCCAGAGCTGCTCTTCTTTAACTTGTTTTACAGAAATCATTGAAATTTCCATTCTGGCACTGGAAATCCACTTTTTTCTTCCTTTTTTTTTTTCCTTGAGGTGCCTCATTCCTGTACTTTCTATTTTTGGCAGTGCACCATGTTTGGGAGGAGAGAGCATTCCCTGTGTCTTCTCCTTGCTTGATTCCCATCAGGAGCTTGTGATTACAGAACATCCAAGCTCTGGAATCCAGGGAATTTTCCTGGAGCACTTGAGGAGTGTGTTACAGCATCTGGGATATCTGCTGATCCATCCCAGCCAGGAAATCCTGGGGGGTTTTGGGTGGAAATGAGTTTGGGGAGATGTTCCTCACCCATCTGTGATCACCAGGAATGCTTTTTCCAGCAGGAAAATTTGAATGGAGAATGTAGGAATGTAGGTTAAGGATTTACAGGGGAAAACCAGTGGAAAAGCTGCCTGTGCCTGGATTTTTTAAAATTATTTTTTTTATTTTTGCCTGGTGTTGCAATCTGGATTTATCTCTTCTTTGACAAGGCAGTGTTGGTTCTTGGAGGAGCTGGGAGTGAAATCCTGGTGTTGTGTTGCTCTGGAAATAAAAGATGGCAAACGCTGGGCTGGGAGGGAGTGGAAGCAGATTTGGATTTAAAGCCATTCCTGCAAACAGGATTGAGCATCCTGGAATAAATGCTCAGAGGAGGTCTCAGTGGCCTTCGTTATTTCAGGATTCAGCTGGAATTGGGGATTGGAGCATCCAGAAATAACCTAAGGACTGGGCTGAGAGCAGCCCCAGCTCTTGTGGTTTGCTGGTTTACTGCAGACCTGCCCTGGTGAAAATATATTTGAATTTATTAATTCAAATTATTACTCCTTCCTTCAGAGGAATGAATGAGGGGAATGGGAATAACAGGGAGCTGCAGGAGTAGGAAATGTTGTGTTTGCTGGTGGTTGTGATGATGTTTGCCCTGAGAGCCAGGCTCAGAGTTGGTCTTTTTTTACAACCAGCTGGGATCAGTTGAATTTTTGGGATTCTTACTCTGGGAAACCTCCCAGGAGTAACTCCTGAGTTGTTCTCCTCTCCAAAAAACATCTTCTAAGCCAACAAACTCCTCACTCCAGCCCGCTGCTCACCCAGACATGCTCCTGTTTAATGTGAATTTTCCTTTTCCTGCCCAGCTGGATCAACTGAAGGGGAATCCATGAGCAAGCCTCAGAAAAGCAGGGATTCCAGCAGGCTGTTGGAGGTGGGAATGTCCCATGTTGTAGCACGTGTAAACATCCTACACTCTCAGCTGTGAACTCGAGGTGGCTGGGAGAGGATTGTTTACGCCTTCTGCCATGGAGTGAACGTCTGGGAGCTGCATCTGCTCTGGGGAGCTCAGGAATTCTGATCCTGCAGTATCTACATCCCATAATCTCAGAAAATCCTGGAATATCGTTGATCTTGAGGGGCTTTTCTCTGCTGAGATGAAAGAAGGCAGCGTTGCTGCTGCCAGGGAGGCAGAGCAGAGCTTTGGTTCTTCCCACTGCTGAGCTGTCCCTGCTCCCACAGCAGGGAATGGTTGTCAGCCTGGAAAAGCTGGATTTAAATAAAGAACTCCAGACACGACAGCGAGCTTCAAATCCACGGCTTTTATTGACACCAGAGCTCGTGGAGGGTGGGGAAGGCAGCTCAGCAGAGGGGCTGGGTGACAGAGGAGGCTCTGTCAGTTTTCCTGGGGCATTTGCAATTGGAAGGAAGTTCCATGGCTTTCAGCTCTGGTCATTTGATTCATTTTCTCCTCCTCACTGTGACTCCACCTCAGCAGCGAGGTGCTGAGGTTTTTAAGGCACGTTATCCACACTTTTTTGGGAACACCCCTGATTTCCACAGAGCTGAATAATGGAGCTTTTACCAGCTCACCCTGACTCGAAGCGTTCTGAGGGAGGTGTGGGAGCTCCTTTGCCAGGGGACGTGTCTGGGGGGGATGTTTGGCCGCGGGGAGGGCGGGTGCCATGTTCCCATCCCCGTTCCCGCTGTCTCCCTGCAGGAGGAGGTGCGCCAGGCCGTCACCCCGGCCGAGCCCGTGCAGTATTACTTCACCCTGGCCCAGCAGCCAGCAGCAGTGCAGGTGCAGGGCCAGCAGCAGGGCCAGCAGACCACCACGGCCACCACCACCATCCAGCCGGGCCAGATCATCATCGCCCAGCCCCAGCAGGGCCAGGTGAGCCAGGCCTCAGGGGAGCCTCAGGGATGGATTGCTCAGGAACGGCAGTGGCAGCGTGGGAATCACGGGTTTAACCCCTGGGGTGGGTTGGGAGGGAAGGAAGGAACTGAAATTTCACCTGTTCCACCATCGGGGACTTTCCAAGGTGTTCCAGGGACCATCCCGAGTTGTTCCAATCCTTGTCCTGCCTTACTTTGGACATTTCTGTGGGACAGCCTCAACTCTCCTTTCCAAATGTGGTTTCTGGTCCTGTTCCTGGGTCAGATCCTCCAGGACAGTGCCTCTCCCAGGCTCTGAGCTCCATCTGTGCTGATTTAATCTGGGTCTAAGACAGGCCTGCCCCAGCAGGCCAGGTGAGCCAGGCCTGAGGGGCTGAGGGAAATCCTCGGGGATGGATTGCTCAGGAACAGCAATGACAGCGTGGAAATTACGGGTTTAACCCCTGAATGGGATGGGAGGGAAGGAAGGAATTCAAATCTCACCCTGGTCCATGATCAGGGACCTTCTGCTGTCCCAAGTTGTTCCAATCCTTGTCCTGCTTTACCTTGAGCATTTCTGTGGGACAGCCTCAGCTCTCCTGGCCAAACATGGTTCCTGGTCCTGTTCCTGGATCAGATCCTCCAGGACAGTGCCTCACCCAGGCTCTGAGCTCTTGAACATTTCTGTGTGACAACCTCAGCTTTTCAGGGCCAAATGGGATTCCTGGTCCTGTTCCTGGATCAGATCCTCCAGGACAGTGCCTCACCCAGGCTCTGAGCTCCATCTGTGGTGATTTAATCCCCACAATTTTGTGGGTGTAGGCCAGGCCTGCCCCATCCCCAGCAACAATCAGTGGGTGTAGGACAGGCTCAGTCTGCCCAAATCCTGACACCTCATGGATTTTCCACCTCCTGATCCTCATCCCTGTTTTTTTCTTTGTGCAGACCACCCCTGTGACGATGCAGGTGGGAGAGGGGCAGCAGGTCCAGATCGTGCAGGCCCAGCCTCAGGGCCAGAGCCAGCAGGCTCAGAGCAGCACAGGACAAACCATGCAAGTGATGCAGCAAATCATCACCAACACGGGAGAAATCCAACAGATCCCGGTAAGATTTGGCCAGGAGGAAAGGTGGAAAAGTCCCCCTGAGCAAATTTTGTGAGCATGAGGCTTGTTTCTGTTTGCTTTGTTAACTGGCAGAGGAAGTTTGGATTGAGTGGTGTGGTTCCTGCACTTAGGAAAACCAACCAAGTGTGACCTGAAGGGGGAAATAAATCTGAACTCATTTAGTCCAGACTTGTTGCCCACCCCAAACACCTTCCCCTGAGAGAAATAGTTGTGATTAGGAAGCAATAAATCAAATATTTCCTGGCTAAACCTCAGTTCTTTACCACAGCCTGGTTTGAATAAAAGAGAATTCATTTCTTTTGCCTTTACTTGGTTGTGCCTCTGCAATCTGAAGTCGTGACCTGGCAGGCTGAGTGGGAAAGTTGCCATCTGGGAGTTATTAATAAACTTTGATGTTAAAAGAAATATCTCTCCAAAATATTTGGAGCTGGTTGGAGAAATGGTTTTGCAGAACCAGGAGGTACCTCCTCACTTTTACATCAGCCTTAAAAATGAGATTTTGGGTGCCCAATATAACCCAAACTTTCTGAAATCTGTCCTAAGTAAACACAGAAGTAAAAAAAAGTCACATTAACTTAGAATTACAACAAAGCTGTGGCTTTTGGTTCCCAGCTGGAAAATATCACACCTGTTAGAGGAAAAAAATAAACAAAAATCAGCCACTTCTGTGTTCCAGAACCCAAAGGTCACCCAAGGCCAGGCTTTTCACTTGGATTTCAGTTTTGCTGTGAAATTGGAGCTTTCACACAGGTTTTTGCCTTTCCAGCCTTGCTGAGCTTCCCTCTGCTCGTGGTCAGAGCGTCTTGGAAAGGGTTTGGCTTGGGGGAGCTGCCAGATTCTTCCAGCTCTTTTCATCTCTTGAGTCTTCAGCTGATTCCTGCTGCCTTGAGGTGTTGATCAGGAAGGAAGGAATTCCCAAATTGTCTTTTTTACTATAAGGAACCCTTTTTCTTGTCTGCATTTTCTTGTCCATTTCTTTTTTTCTTTCTTCTCCTTTTCTTTTTTGTCTTCTTTTCCTTGTGAAAATCTCTCTGAGAGACTTGTTCCTCAAAGAATTATGGAAGGAGATCTCCAGTGGATCCTCAGCAAGAAAGGACAGCTCAGATTTGTCTCCAGAGAATGCTGGAACTGCAGAAAGGGGCTTGGACATCTCTTGGGAGAAAGAATTCCTTACAAAGGAGCTGTTCAGGGCCAAAACCTCCTGAAGAAAATCCAGGGGGATCCTTTGGGAAGTGATCCTCTGTTTTTGGACAGACTGCAGGGGTTTTAGGGTCTGGTTTTGACCAAGAATTTGCTTTTTCCTCCCTCTTTCCTGGGATTGTGGGAGAGCAGGGAGCTGTGGCTGCTCCTCAGGAGCTGCCAGGGGCTGCTGTGGAATCTTTTTGGGAATACCTGGATCTCTGACAGCTCCAAGACTGCAGACCAGCCATGTGGGATGGAATAATCCCAATTCCCAGCCCCCCTTCCAGTGGAGATCCTGTTTGGCTGCAACCAGGAGGATTATTCAGTTGAAGAACCACAGCTGGTGCTGAAGGAGCTTCCAGCAGGTGAAATAAAATAAAACTTGAAGAAAAACCTGGATTTGTCTCCACAAAATTCCAGTCCTTGGTCAGTTCTGCTCTTCCTGCTTTGCTTTTCTTATTTTTTTTTCCTTTATTTCCTTTCTCTTTTGGCACAGTCAGAGCCATCTTCTTTCAGCTCTGTGCACTCTGATGGCTCAGCAGAGAATCTTGGATCACCCAAATTGAGCTGGAAACTCTCTCCTGAAACTGGAAGTGCCTCTGGAGTGTTGGGAACATCTTACTCCTGGGTTTTCTACACGTTCCTGGTGCTGTGCGCACTCCCTGTTGCTCTTTATTCCAGAAATGAAGTGGAAAAGTGAATTTTTAACAGAGAAAAACTGGAAGTGAATCCATCAATGAAGTGATAATTGTTTGGCCATATGAATTTTATAATAAATTTAATCTTTGTCTTACCCAGACTCATTTTGCACAGGTTCTTTGGAGCTTCCTTTCCTTGCTTGAAGAACTTCTCCCAAATCTCTTCCACCATCTTTTAATAATGTAATTAAAACCTAATTCCCCAAGGAAAACTTGACCTCCCTGCAGATCTCAATGCAGAAACCAATTCTTTATTGAAGTTTTGTTGCTCAGGAGGAGTTTATTTGCTCTTGAAATAATTTTGGAGCTTTTAGACACAAATGGAGGAGTTGGTGGCTTTTGTGGAAATGCCAGGACCATGTGCCAGGCAGTTTTTAACAGTCAGCAGTTTTTTAGAGTGTTTTGTGTGTTCTTAAAAAAACAAAACTGATTTTTTTGGTATGAAATTACCCTCAAAACTGTGAATCTCAATGTTGTAAAGTTAAATAACAGAAGGAACATGCAGCAATGATATCTGTGACATTTTTATTGCTCTCAGGTGTGTATTAACTGAATTTTCTTCATGTCCCACATTCCCAAGCATCCAAAATTAGGGGATTTAGGGAATAAATTTGGGGTTGAATCTCTCACATGAAGCACTGACACCAAAAAGCTGAGCTTGGGCCAGGTGGGACTTGACAGGTGTTGGCAGAGAGCTGCCTTCAAAGCCTCCAAAAATATCTTTGGTGTTTGCCATCTCTGCTGGCTTTATTTGTGGGTGAAATTCCTGTTTATTCCTTAATTTTTGGCAGGATATGATTGCTAGGGGTGCAGGATATTTATTATTTGGTGCTGCCAGCTCCTAACAGTTGATGTGAAACGCTGCCTCAAAGGAGTAAAACTTAATCCTTGTAACCAAAAGTGCTTCCAAATCCCTGAGAAACTGAGCCATTAATATGCTTTAGCTACTAACTGACCCTTCCCAGCCTGGAAAAAAAGGAGGAATGTGGTGCCTGAGGGATGTCCTGGAGCTCTGTGCCCTGGGGTTTTGCCTTTAGGGTCCCTTGTGGCGATTCCTGCTGGGAACCCTTCAGAATTCCGCGGAGCTCCCGGGGGAAGCTCCCCCATAACTCCCATCTCCTGTGGTGGAATCGAGCAGGGAATTTTGCTGTGTGTTGAGGGTGCAGAGTGACCTGTTTCATTTTCTTTCCCTGCCCCCTCCACCTGTCTCCAGGTCCAGTTGAATGCTGGCCAGCTGCAGTATATCCGCTTAGCCCAACCCGTGTCAGGCACCCAGGTAGTCCAGGGGCAGATCCAGACGCTTGCAACCAATGCACAGCAGGTATGCACTCCACAGAGCTGCCTCCAAGGCTTCTTCCCTAGCTCCTGAAGCTGCGAATTCCAGGGGATTTCAACCACCTCTTGGGTTAGGATTCCTACTTTTCTTTTCTTCCTGTTTGTCAGAGTTTTTAAAAAAAAAAAATAAAAAATGAAGGAGCGTAGCGGGAACCTCCTTTAGGTGTCCGTGAGAGCTGCATGCAGAGCTTGTTTGTGTGTGTGTGTGTGGCTCTGGGTGAAGCTCCCGCTGCTTCTGAGCTGCTTGCAGGTGACATTTTGGGCTCATCAACCTTCTCTTTCCTTCTCCTTCTTGCCTGGGTGAGGGAGGAGCCGTGCAGGAAAGGCAGAACGTCGGGAGCGGCGTTGAGGCTGAGGGATCCTTCCCGCTGGCCTGGAGGCCACATTCTCCTCAGGGGAAGCAGAGAGGACGTGGTTTTGGGGTCTGGAAGGACCTGATTTGGGGTCTGGAAGGACCTGGTGTTGGTCTGGAAGGACCTGGCGTTGGTCTGGAAGGTGGTGTTTGGTCTGGAGGTGTCCGTGGCTGCCGTTCCTCTCGCGGTTGGGGTGCTGGAAAAGTTGGCTGAGGTTAAAAACCTCTCCCCAGGCAGCAGCAGGATGGTGTTGGTGGGGTTGTGACCCTCTGGGAAGGGCTGGCAGTGATCAGCTGCTCTTATCTCTGTAGATAACGCAGACAGAGGTGCAGCAGGGGCAGCAGCAGTTCAGCCAGTTCACAGATGGACAGGTAAGAACTGGGGGGCACAAGGGGCACAGGGACTGTCCTAAATCCACATGTTCCTCCTCATAAAGCACTGCTGGCCTGCAGCAGGGTAAGGGAATGTTGTGCCAGTCAAAATTCAAGTGGATTTTTAAAGTTCTGCTGCCTTTACTCTGAATTCATCCAGGCCCTGGCACTCCTGGTGAAATCCTAAATTCCTAATTCAGGAAAAAAGGGTTTTAACGTCTGGGTGCTCCATGAGTATCATAAATCATGGAATGGTTTGGGTTGGAAGCACCTTAAAGCTCATCCACTTCCAACCATGTGGGGAACACCTTCCACTATCCCAGGATGCTCCAAGCCCTGTCCAGCCTGGCTTTGGACACTTCCAAGGGGTCCAGGGCAGCCACAGCTTCTCTGGGAAATCCATGGACAGAGGGGCCCTGATGTGAGTCTGGGCATCAGGAATTCCCAGAAGGACTTTGGTGGGAATTAGCAGCAGATTTGGTGGCAGCTCATGGTGGGTTTTGGGGTGCCTCAGAGGGAACAGATCTGGGGGGCGTTCTGGGTGTGCTGAGCACTAACAGAGGTTCCTTTGTCACCCTCTGTGTCTGCAGCAGCTGTACCAGATCCAGCAGGTGACAATGCCAGCGGGCCAGGACATCACCCAGCCCATGTTCATCCAGTCCACCAACCAGAGCTCGGACACCCAGGCCACGCAGGTGACAGGGGACTGAGCAGGGACCTGGTGACAAGTCCCCAAATCCAGCCCTGAGCGCCTCTGCCAGACCCACCTGGGCCCAGCAGCACAGCTGAGAGTGAGCCTGTGGCAGGCTCTGCCATCTCCACCTCGCTCTGCTGGCTACGGGAATATCCAGAATATCCAGAATATCCAGCAGACTCTGCCAAGAATGCAATATTTTTATTTTCCAAACCAATTTTTGTGTATCCAGCTGCTTTTCCAAACCCCAAGAGAAGCGATCCGAAGGGACTTGGATCATCTCATTGAACAAATGTGGGAAATGGTTTTATTTCTAGGAAAATCCTGAGGGTACTGCTCCTGTCAGAGCTCTATTCCTGATGTTCTGTTTGTATTTTTTTTTTCCTCTGGATAGAGCTAGGTTTGGTCCTCCCATCTCAGTGGGTTTTAGGGAATTTTTAGGGGGGGAGTGTGTGTGGTTTAGATTTTTCCCTCCTGCCTCCTTTTTTGGAGCATTTGCTGTATGCAGGGAATAGGAGGAGGAGGAATTGAAGTGAAACAAAATAAAAAAAAAAAAAAAACAAAACAACATTCCTTGTATTATGATTGTATTTTCTAAGAGCAAAAAATCCTTGAATTTGGCCTCTGGATTCCAGAAAAACTGATGGAATCTGGACAAAACCCCAGCCCTGCTGTTACCTGTTGTCCTGGCTTTGGTCCATGCATGTAATATAAGCTTCATAAAAGGAAATAAATTTGCTTTTGTCAGATCCTGTGTGTGCTGTCCATGAGGTGCAGGGCCAGGAGCAGCCTGAATCCCTGGAAATGTTTCACCTGGAGCAGGGAAATCAGCCACAGGATGCCTGGACAAGGGCTTGGCTGAGAGCTCAGGTGGTGGGAGGGGTTTGGGGGTAAATCTGTGAAATTTGGCACAGTTACCCCCCTTATCCTGTCACACGTGACCCCTTTGTCCCATCACAGGTGTCCCCCTGGCCTGGCACAAAAGAAGTGTCCCTTTTACCTGGCACATGTGCCCCCCTTGTGGCACACATGTCCCCCTTGTCCCAGCTCAGGTGTCCCCTTTTCCTGGCACAGGTGTCCCCCAGCCTGGGCAGAGGTGCCCCCTTTTCCTGGCACAGGTGTCCCTGGCACAAGTGCCCCCCTTTTCCTGGCACAGGTGTCCCTGGCACAAGTGACACCTTTTACCTGGCACAGGTGTCCCCCTTGTCATGGCACAGGTGCCACCTTGTGCCACAGTTTTCTCCCTTTACCTGGCCCAGGTGTCCCCCTTACCCCGTCACAGATGTCCCCTTTCCTGGCACTGATGTCCCTTTCCAGGCTTGGGAAGGGAAGCAAAGCTCTGCTTCAGCCTTTGGCTCTCCTGGGCTTTGTAAATCCCATTTTCCTGATTCCCGAAGTTTTCCCGCCCCCGCGATTCCTGGGAGCAGCGGGAGGGAGGGAAGGCAGAGCCGGGATGTGCCAGGCTGGAGCAGCATCCCCTGGGCTGGGAAAAGATGGGTTTGGGGTGGAAAAGGAACTTTTCGGGAAAGCTCCGAGTGTGGGATCGGCCACGAGAGGGCCCCCGTGGGAAGGGCTGGAGCGGGATGGGACAGCGGGGATGGGACAGAGGGGACAGGACAACTGGGACGGGACAGCGGGGATGGGACAGCCGGGATGGGACAGCGGGATGGGACAAAGGGAGTGGGACAGCCGGGATGGGACAGCGGGATGGGACAGAGGGAGTGGGACAGCCGGGATGGGACAGCGGGATGGGACAGAGGGGATGGTACAGGGGATGGGACAGAGGGAGTGGGACAGCCGGGATGGGACAGCGGGGATGGGACAGAGGGGATGGGACAGAGGGAGTGGGACACGGGATAGAGGGGATGGGACAGCGGGATGGGACAGAGGGGACAGGACAACTGGGATGGGACAGAGGGGATGGGACAGCCGGGATGGGGGCTCGGAGGTGCTTTCCCTGGAACTGGGTTGTCAGAGGTCCTTTCCCTGGAGCTGTGGGCTCAGAGGACCCTTCCCTGCAATTGGGCGCTCAGAGGTCCCTCTTTTCCTTGGAACTGGGGGCTTGGAGGTCCCTTTCCCTGGAATTGGGGGCTCAGAAGTTTCTTTCCTGGAATTTGGAGGCTCAGAGGTTCCTTCTCCGGGCATCCACATCCCTGTCTCTGCTCCAGGATGCCGCGGGAGGGCTGGAGTGGGATGGGAGAGGCGGGATGGGGGCTCGGAGATCCCTTTTCCTGGAATTTGCTATCTTGGAAGTCCCTTTCCCTGAAATTGTGAGCTTTGAAGTCCCTTTTCCTGGATGTGGGGGCTCGGAGGTCCCTTTTCCTGGCAGCCACATCCCTGTCTCTGCTCCAGGCAGCCGTGGGAAGGGTTGGAGCGGGATGGGAGAGCGGGGATGGGGGTTTGGAGGTCCCTTTCCCTGGAATCTGGGACTCGGAGGTCCTTTCTCTGGATTTGGGGGCTCGGAGGTCCCTTCTCCCAGCCTCTGCATCCCTGTCTCTGCTCCAGGGAGCCGCGGGAAGGGCTGGAGCGGGATGGGAGAGCGGGGATGGGGGTTTGGATCTCCGATCCCAAGAGCTGATCCCACCCGCCGGGGGCTGCCCCAGCGCCCTCCCCGCAGCCAGAGGAGATGAGTGACCTCCCGTGCTCCCCGAACACCTCTGGAAAAGCATCCCTTGGGTTTGGAGAGCTGGGAATCCGCTTGTGGGGATGGAGAGAGACCTGGGAGGCAGAGCTGGAGAGCGGAACAGGCGCTGCTCGCCTTTATCAGCCCGCGGCTGCTGAGGAAAAGCTCTTTACCCGCAGCAGTCGGGTTTGCTGGAAATTGGTTAAATCTGAATGGGAATAAATCGCTTAAAGGACAGAAAACGGGAGGGAGATGCTGCTCCCCGAGGGAGTTTCCAGCTGTTGCATGAAGTGAATGAAATTTGGCTGGAAATAAGCCCTGTTGAGTTCTGAGGAATCAGAGGGGCTGGGGGTGGCCGGGCTGATTATTTTAATTCCTGATTGTGTCGAATTGGGCAGAGAAAACGTGGTCATGTTCAATAAAAACTTTCTCGATCAGATGCACAAAAATAGGGTTTATTGAAGGCACAGAAGCAACTTCAGAATGGAATCTTCTCCTCGGACACAGATCTGGGCAGAGAGCTGAGTAATAATCATGGATGTGAGAGTGTGTATTTAATTAACCTCATTAGCATATTCAAGATGCGGGTTTAAATATTGAAATAAACCTTAATAGGGCAAAAGTTATTTTTTTATTTAGGTGATAACAGAGGTAAAGCTTTGCCTGCCCTCCCAGAGGATACTGGGACAGGACGGGTGCCTCGGGGACAGCCAGCATCGTTTGTCACAGGGACTGGAACCCCGGGCATTGACAGGAGCCAGACCTGCCCTGCAAGGACTCACGGCTTCCTTTGATCTGCCGAGGGGACCGCGGTGACAAATTGGGTGGCGTGGGATGACACAGAGGCAAACACGTGTCCCTGCAGAGAGCGGTGGCACCCGCGGGGGGGACATCGGCCCTTTGTGTGGCGCAGTGAGTGCCACCTTTCTACGGGACAAGTGCGACAGGAGCAGAGCTGGTCACACCCCCGGGGACCCGGGATGAAGCTGAGGAGGAGGAGGGGGAGGAAGAGGAGGAGGAGGCAGCGCTTTCCTGCCAAGGAGCGGTTGGAGATCCTTTTTCTCCTCGGGGCGATGAGCTCAGCACCGGCCGCCGGCGCTCGGGCACTGCCACGCTCGGTTTGCTGCGGGCTTGGCTGCTGACAGCTGTCCCTTCCAGGGCTGCTGTCCCTTCCAGGGCTGCTGTCCCCTCCAGGACTGCTGTCCCCCCACAAAGCTGCCACCTGCGGCCACCCTTTTCCAAGGAAAACTCACTGCGGCGGAGGTCACGCTGCCGCTGTGGGTGCAGGGTCCCCGAGGGGCACTGGAGATGGGGATGGCGCTCCTGGTGAGGGCTCTGGAGTCACCACCTGCAGCCAGCGCCACCAAGGTCCCGTTCCCTCCGGGATCAGCTCTGCCTCCTCCGCTCTGCTCCATCTCCGCAGGACCTGGCACGCCTGGAGGGCTTTGGCTGGGAACTGTCCCAGCGCTGGCGAGCCCGGGAGCTCTCGGCATCCTCATCCATCCTTCCCTCCTTCCTTCCTTCCTCGCGTCTGGAGCGAGCGGAGCCGAGCCCCTGCCCCGTCCCGCTCCCTGCTCCTCCCCGAGGCTGTGCCCGAGCTCCGGGCGGTGCCGCTGGAGTCGCTCCCAGCTCGGGGACAGCTCGGGGACCGGGCTGTGGGGATGCTTTGGGGCAGAGCAGCCCCCTGCCCTGGGGTTCCCCATCCCGCAGGAGCCCAGGCTGTCCCAGGCGCTGGTTGGTCCCAGCGAGCGGTGCCAGCGCCAGTGCCAGGAGTTAATTGCCCTGGGATGAGGCCAAGCCTCCGGCTGGAGCAGGTACTGCACAGCCCTCCCCGCTCCCCGCGCCGCTGTCACGGCTGTCACCGCTGTCACCGCTGTCATCAGCGCTCCCCCCACAGCGACAATGCCACCCCGGGGTCGCCCGAGGCCGCTGTCCCCAGATCTGCCCATCCCAGTCACTCCAGTCAGGCTCACAAGGGTCGGATGAATCCCCCCCTCCACGATGTCCCCCCAGCATCCCCCGCCCAGGGAGCCAAACTGGGGCTTTGCCCCGGTCCCTGTGTCCCGGTGAGGGGTCCCGGCTGTCCCTGGTCCCACAGCCGCTGTCCCCAGCCCCGCAGCCCTGCAGCTGCATTCCAAGCCTGCAAAACTTACTGGAAATCCTGTGGATGCAAATCCTGGCCGCCGGTCCGTGCCAGGAACTCGAGCTGCAATCCCGAGAGGGCAGCAGGCTCCAAGCACAGAGGCCTCCCCCTCGCCATTCCCGGCCTCTGGAATCCTCTTTAAACTCTCATCAGGGCTGGGGACACGAGTGGCTCTGTGGGACCCCCGAAGCCAGGCAGGTGTGGGGTAAAATCAGCAAATCCTGGGATGCCTTCCCAAAACCTCCACCCATCTGACAGATGGGTTGGTGCCATGTTGATTCAGACTGCCTGGCTCCATCCCAAAACCTCCCAGCTCCCAGATCGATGGAGATTCCCAGGGTCTGGGCAGGTGATGAGGTGAGAATGGCACCTGCCCACGGCGTGTGGTGACCCCCAGCCCCAGGAATAACCCAATTCCCACCTGCCCCTTGAACAACCAAGTCCTTTCCAGGTCACCTTAACCCTGCCCCCTCCGCAGCCCCGAGATTTTAATCAATCCCAGGTGAAACTTAAACCTCCAGCGAGGGGAATGTGCTGCTCCAAAGGCAGCGGGATGAAGGTCAGGGCGCTCCCGCTGGAGCTGCTGCCGGGAGAGGGGCCAGACGAGCTGGGGGGATGCTCTGGGAAGCACTTTTTGGGGGGATACTGGAGTTAGGGGAGAATTTCGTTTGGATTTCCAGCATTTCAGCCTCCACGGCTCTTACCCCGTCTGCGTGGGGTTTTTGTGGCATCCTTGGGAGGGAATTGTGGGTTTAAGAGCACCATTTCCTCCAAGTAAATAAAATTGTCTATTTATTGTGTGTGATTCCCGAGACCTCCCAAATCCCGCAGTGCTCACGAGGGCCCCGCGCTGTGCCAGGATCTCTGACTGCCACTAAATAATTCACTGCCAAAGCCCTGAACTTCATCTCTGCTCCGGGAGAAGCTGGAGGGGTGGGGTGGGGGCACTCGGATTCTCCAAAGGTGCGAGAGCACACGGATCCAGCTTGGAAAGGGAATTCCCAGTCCCCGCCTCTGTTCCCCTCTGTGTTCGTGGGAGGTTGAGATGGAAGAGCAAAGGGCTGCACTTGGAAAACACCTGGAGCCCGGCTCGAGGCTGAGTTTGAGGAGAATGGGAGGGGATGGGATGCTCCATCTCCTCCAGGGATGCTCCATCTCCTCCAGGGATGCTCCAACCCGTGGGGATTGGGCGGCTCACTCTCGCTCCAGGATGCTCCACTCCCTCTGTTTGGGCTGTGCTGTGGGATCCAGTTTGGGATGCAGTTTGGGATGCAGTTTGGGATCCAGTTTTGGATGCAGTTTGAGATGCAGTTTGGGATGCAGTTTAGGAGGCAGTGACGTGGCTTGGGACGCGATTCCATTTGGGATGCGGTGCGGGGTGAGACTGGGATGTGGTCTGGGATGCGACTCGGTTCGGGATGCGGTGTAGGGCGCAGTTTGGGATGAGCTGTGGGACGCAGCTGGGATGCGGTGCCGGATGCGGATTGGGATGCGGCGCCCCGGGATGCCCCAGGACCCTCCCCGTCCCCAGCAGCGTCCCGTACCCACAGCGGGGCTGACAGCACCCCACCCACCGCCCCATCCCCTCCACGCCCCGCACGGCGCTTCCCCCGCCCGCCCCGTCCCGCGGAGCCCCGGGGGCGGGGGCCAGGTACGGCGGGGCGGGCCGGGCCGGCGGCGGGGGAGCCCCCCGCCCCGCCGGGGCCCCGCGGTGCTGCCGCCGCCGCCTCCAGAACTGCCTGTACAACGTGCTGGAGCGGCCCCGCGGCTGGGCTTTCATCTACCACGTCTTCATGTGAGTACCGGGCACCGGGGGGGGCCGCAGGGACCCGCACCCCCAGGGCTGCCCGGCGGGGAACGGGGTGGGCGCTGCCGGTGAAGGAGCACCGGGGGTACGGGGAGAGTCGCGGGGCTCCCAGCGAGCTCCCCCGGGCTCCACAGGGAAGTTTCTCCACGGCGTTCGGCGGGGGGGACGAGCCGGTGCCGCTCCTGCCGCCGGTGCCTCTCCTGCCGCCGGTGCCCGGACCTGCCACCCTTTGGGGTTCGTGGCAGGGGGTTCGGGGAGAGGAGCTGAGCGCGTCCCGGGGTGGGACTCAATCTCCGGGGTGGCCCAGAGCCCTTTCCCGGTGGCACCGTGTCACCGTCCCGCTCTGCAGCTGTCCCTGGCCGGGGTCTCTGAGCGTGGGGGGACCCTCAAAGGCAGGGGACCCTCGGGGGGTGACAGCTCTGGATGGGACCGGGGACCCTCTGCTATCCTGTACCTGTAGCAGGGACAAGGCGGCAGTGCCACCCCAGAGCCGTGCCCGGCTGGGATGGGGACAGCGGCGGTGAGCTTGTCCCTGCTGTACCCCGAGAGCTGCGCCCATTCCCGGGTCACTGTCGATCCCCAGCGCTGGAAATGCCTCTCCGGGGCAGGAGGGTGCTCCCGGGAGCGCACCTGCTCCTTTCCCTGCTCCGGCTGTTTTCCTAAGCTCTGCTCCAGCTTCCCTCGCTGGATCTGAGCATCCCACGGCTCTTGGCATGCGGGCTCAGCTCAGGGCTCAGAACAACTTCACCCCCTCGGGTTTGTTGCCTCAGGGAGCTGGGGGGTCCTCAACACACCTGGAAGCTGCAGGGACAGAGGGGGCTCCATTCTGGGGGGTTGTCCCAGGCAGGGACCCGGTGGCACTGCTGGGGACACTGCCGGGACATCACTGCAGCCGTGGGGCAGGACGTGTTTTCCCTCTTTGCCTGGCGTGTGCCAGGTGTGGGCACGGACCTTCTGTGAGGGCATGAGCCAAAATTTTGCCTCCTTGCCTCTCACCTGGAGCGGTGCCGCGGGGCTGCGTCGTTTCTGGGGTGCGGGAGCCGGAGCTCGTTAAGAGGCAGGAAAATGGGTCTTGCCTAAGTTAGCACATCGAGCTGGCAGCAGGAATTTGTCACTGGAGGAAAGGGCACCTGAGCTCCCCAGGGAGCCGGGACACGAGCCCGGGGCCCATTTGTAAGCACACCTCCCCAGCGGACTCCCACAGCCAGAATCCCTGCGTGGAAAATCCCACCCTGGGAAGAGCTTCTCCAGCAGGGAAAGGCAGCCAAAGCCCCTGCCAGGGGAGGCAGTCGGGATGGATGGCTTACACACCCATGGGATGTGGAAGAGCTGTGCCCCTGCTCATCTCCCAGCTGGGATATCCATCCCTGAGCCTCCTCCACCAGTTTGAACCTGTTTTACCCCAAAAACAACCACCTGGCACAAGCGGCCCCGTTTGCAGAGCCCCCCCAAACCCCCCCAGTCCCTCCCCTGCCACCCCAGCGTGCCTGGCCCGCAGCTCCTGGGTGCTGGGCTTTGTTCCACAAGATGTGCAGCCGCCGGCAGCAGCAGCCAAACGTCTCCAGCCTTTGCTGGGGAGGCTTTTTGTTCACTTGCTCGCTTAATTTTAGGGCTGAGGCAGCTGCAGGGCAGAGTCCTGCCAGGGACCCCCCGAATCCTGTGGGAAGACGCCGCAGTGGGTGCAAGGTGCGGACATCTGTTCTGTGAAACCTCTCCCGTAATGCTGCTCATTTCTGGCTCCTTCCAAGTTTTTTGTTGGTTTTTTTGGTTTCTTTTTTTCTCTCTCTCGCAGCAGATGGGAGCTGCGAAGCTGTTGCAGCGGCTCTGAAGTTGTCGGGGATGATTTGTGTGCCGCAATCCCTGGGTTTTAACAAAAGAGGAGGAAGGTGTTACCCCCTCCCCTTCCCCTCTCCGAGGTATGGGAGGGGACGGAGCCCCCGGCCCGAGGTCGGGGCAGCGCTGGTGACACAAACGGGTCCCCTGCGCTGCCTCTCCCGAGCAGGCTGGCTCCGAGACAGGGCTGAAAACTGCTAAAATGGAAATACCCGCTGAGAAGTGACGCGCTTCCCTCCCGGAGCCGCGGAGCGTTTATTGACCGATTTCAGCCCCTTTCTGTCGGCGAATTGATCCCAAATCTTATCCCAGCACCTGCTCTGGGCTCAGTGGTTTGGTGACTGAATCATTTCTGCAGCAGCTCTGCCCGGGGGGGCTGGGAGGGCTTGGAGCCACTTTTGGGGTCTGATGGGTGTCCCCAAAGTCCCCCATGCTCCGGGAAGGGGGTGGTGAGCACAGGCGAGCCCGTGCAGGTGAAATCCGAGGTTCCAAGGTGTCCCCAGCCCCTCCAGCCTCACGGTGTCCATGAAGAGAGGCACTGGCCGGCCTCGCCAAGCCGTGCCTCGCCTGCTTGGAATGAGAATTCCCAGCCCCGGAGCTTACGGAGCAAATCCGGGAGGGAGCCCAGAGCATTAAGCCAGAGGCTTTAGAGCCAGGAGGCAACATAAGAACTTCCTTTTTCCAATCTCCTCCTCGTTAGCGGGCGGGAAGCCTCTTCCCTGCTCCCAGCAAAGCTGCTGCGGGCTTGGCACGGGCACTGCTGCGTGCCCGCGGGCAGGGGCTGCCCTGCCAGGGGGTTTTTGCCGCCTGGAGCTGCTCCTCGCGGTTTTCCAGGTGCCCAATTCCAGCTATTCCCATTGTGGCTTGTCCCTGCCCACCCCCCAGGCCCCCAAATTCCCAGCGGCTCCCAGGGTCTGCTGGTGCCGATGGTTATGAAACGGCTGCTGGGTGCACCAGCAGCTCGGCTCAGCACTTTTGCCGGCCCTGGAGGAGCACTTCCATCCAGAACAGTTTCACCTGGAGCAATTTAGGGAAGCCTGAGCCAGCAGCACCAGGAACAGCCGCAATCCCCCGCCTGGAGCAGCGTCCCCCGTGCCAGGCCCAGCTCCCTGCGCTGCTGTTGGGGTTTATTTCCCATCTGGGAGAGGAATTTCCCCGAGGGGACGGAAGGGAGCCTTGTCCCTGCTGGGTATTTGGTGTCGTCGTGGGGACAGAGAGGTGGCAGCTCCCGGCAGAGTCTCAGGGCAAGCCTGGCACTGGGTGAGGGATGCCAGGCACGGGCTGTCCCTGCTCAGGATTGGCCTCCAGTGGGAAATCCCTGCTGGTTTGGGATGGTGGCACTGGGATGTGTCCCCCTCCGGCCAGGGAGCAGGGTGGTGGCAGCTCCTGGAGCATCCCTGTGCCTGGCTGCAGTTCCAGCCAGGTGTGGAGGGCAGGATGGGGCTGTCACCCCCACCACTCCCCCCCTCCAGCACTGCTTGGAGAGCCAGAAAACACCTCCCTGCCCTGCTGGCAGTGCCACCATGGCCAGTGCCCAGCCCTTGCCAACACCCCGGGGCAATTCCTAGGCCTGGAGCCTGGCATGGGTTGCAGGAAAATCCTTCCATTCCTGCTCAGCGCTGAGTCCCCGCCGCCTGCTTGGAAAAACCTCTTGAATTTAACTCTTCAACCTCTCTTAAACTCTTGAGTTTAACTCTCAACGATTCCATCTCTTTGAATTTAACTCGTTGAAAGCTTTTAACTCTCTGTCACTGGTGTGTCCCCCAGCTGGGCTGGTGGCATGGCCACAACCAGAGGGACTGGAGGCTGTGCCCTTCGAGCCCGGGCTGTGCCCCCAGGGCCACCTTGCCTGGGGCTGAAACGGGAGCTGCTCCAGGGGCAATGCCAGCGGCAGGAGAAGCCGGCACAGCACTTTCCCCAGCCCCATGTGGTGTCACCAGGGCATAAAATTAAGCAACTTTGGCGCAACATGAAACGGTGCATTGATTTTTCCTTCTGGTTTTTTTCCTTTTTCCGTCTTCCTGCTCTCTCTGGGCCCCCCAGGCCAGTGCAGGAGGTGCCAGTTTCGGTGCCCCAGCGGGGTGCAGGGGTGATGCTGGAGAGTTTTTGGTTCTTTGTCCCCTCCCCAGCAGTGATCCCAAACCTCCCCTCCACTCTTTGAGGGTCCCAGTTTGGGGCCACTCACACCCTTGTGCCCCAAATGTCCCCATCCCTGCGGACCCCCAGGTGCTGGAGGAGGGTGACAGCCCTGATCTCTCAGCTGGGGTGCCTCGGAAAACACTCTGATTCCTTCCCCCCCTCCAGCCCGTTCCTTGCCAGATGATCCAAGAGCAAAACTATCCCGGCTGCTCCGTGTGAGCGCCTTGGCACGGCCGCAGGAGCCTTGTGACCGTGCTCCCCGCGGGGCCGGGGGCGCTGGGTGCCACGGGGGTGCCAGGTGATGCCACCAGCAAGATTTTCCTCCCAAAACACCAAGATTTTAAACCCACGGGCTCGCACCGTCTGTGGGATGTCACCCTGTGGGTGCTGCCATGGGCTGGGGGAGAGGCTCCACATCCCAGCTCTGCTTCCAGCCTTCCCCAGGCTGCTGGGGACACGCCGTGCTGCCTCTCGGCTGGGGCTGCAGGGCTCTGGGAGCAGCACCCTCCTGACAGCAGCTCGGGGCCGGGCTCCGAGCGTGTGCCGGGCTTTGCTGTGCCTCTGCCGGCTCCTGGCTCCGGCCGCGCCCGTGGGGGAACACTCGGAGCTTTTCTGCTTCTCTTCTGGGCGGCGTGGGACGCTCCGTGCCATGGTTACGGGCGCAAACAGGGCCGCTACAGCCCGGTTATTTATATCCCCCGGCCGCCTGCTCCACCTCTCCTGAAGGGCTGCGGGGCCGAGCGGCGGGGATTTATGGGACGAGCTGTTTATACAGCTGCAGACAGAGCTGAACCTCGCGGCCTGGGGAGCCGGCAGGGTGAAACGCCATCCCCATCCCCGCTGGAGCTGCGCTGCGGCAGTTTTGGTCCAAATCCCGAATTTGCAGCGGTGGCACAGCTGGAGGGTACGGCCCAGGCGCTGTGATGCTGCCAGGGAAGGGATCCGTGCCTTCCCGGAGTTGGTTTGCTCGCTCATCCCGCGGCTGAGCTGTTTGTCCTGCGGGTGGTGTTTGCCTTCCGCTCAGTTATCGCCACCTGTGCCAACCCCGGGGCATCCCCGCAGGGTGAGGGCAAAGCGGGACCGGGACAGCCCTGTCAGGGCCCGTGTCACCCCTGTGCCAGCTCCGGGGGTTTGGGAATGAGGGATGGGGACATCCCTGCCAGGGCCCGTGTCACCCCCGTGCCAGTCCTGGGACAAGGGCAAAGTGGGACCGGGACAGCCCTGCCAGGGTCCGTGTCACCCTTGTGCTAATCCCGGGGGTTTGGGCAGAGCGGGGACCAGGACCTGCCAGGGCTGGTGTCACCCCTGTGCCAGCTCCAGGGGTTTGGGAAAGTGGGGACCAGGAAATTCCTGGCATGGCCAGTGTCACCCCATGCCAGTCCCAGGGCAAGGACAAAGTGGGACAGGGACAGCACTGCCAGGGTGTCACCCCTGTGCCAACCCTGGGGGTTTGGGCAAGTGGGAACAAGGACAGCCTTGCCAGGGCCTGTGTCACCCCTGTGTCAATCCCGAGGTGAGGGAAAGTGGGACTGGGACAGCCCTGCCAGGGCCGGTGTCACCCTTGTGCTAATCCAGGGGGTTTGGGCAGAGCAGAGACCAGGACCTGCCAGGGCTGGTGTCACCCCCGTGCCAGCTCCAGGGGTTTGGGAAAGTGGGGACAAGGAAATTCCTGGCATGGCCAGTGTCACCCCCATGCCAGTCCCAGGGGGAAGGCAAAGCAAGGACCAGGACAGCCCTGCCAGGGTGTCACCCCAGTGAGACAAGTGGGAACCAGGACAGCTCTGCCAGGGCCCATGCCACCCCCATGCCAGCCCCGGGGGTTCGGGGGTGAATCCTGGCAGGGCCGGGCTGCTCCATCCCCATCCCACCCACGAGCTCCAAGGATCCTGATCCCCCAGCTCGTCCCAGGCTATTTTGGGGTGCAGCCCCTTTGCCCAGGGGTGTTTGGGGGGCACTGGGGGCCAACTGGTGCCCGCCTGCCCATCCTGGGAGGCCGACTTGGCCCCGCTTCCCCTGAGCTCAGCAGCTTTCCCGGCTCACCTGTTCCTGGGCCGGCTCGGGCTGCAGCAGATGGCAAAGCCCACCCTAATGAAGATTAATTGAGGAGATTTCGCCTTCCCCGCCGGGTTTTCATTATTGTTTTGGGGGAGGTTTCATTGCTGCTGGGGCCGGGCTCTGCTCCTGCTGGGTCCTGTCCCCGTGTCCACGCAGTGCCATGTGCTGGGAAAGGGGGCTGGAGATGGGAATTTTATCTGGGAGAGGTGAAACACCGGCTCTGCCTCTGCTCCCTCATCCCCCGGGATGGGGAAGCCCTGCAGCTCCTGTCCCTCTCTCCCTGTCCCCTCCCCTGCCAGCATTCCTCGGCTTTCCAGCTCCTCTTGGAAAGTGCGAAGAGCAGCGAACTGGGATGGGATCCTGGCACTGCCGGTCCCCAGCGGGGTTTGATGGAGGGCTGAGGATGTAAAACCCCCCATGGGTGCTTGGTAGAGCGGCTGCGAGCGGAATTCCTGCCCGGGAGGGATGGGGGATGCTGGTTCCTGGCTCCCCTCGCTGCCTTCAGGCATCTGACCCTTCCCTAAGCCGCTTAAGCGCTGCCGGCAGCCGGGACGGGGCGTTTGCCCAGGCTTTACAAGTTAATTCCTAGCAGGTGATGTGTTCCCAGAAAGTTCCTTTCCCAGCCAGCCCCGTGGGACCTCTCATGCCTGTATCCTTCCCCAAATCCTACGGGATGCTGCCTGGGAGGGCAGGTTTCCATCACGGTGCTGCTCCAGAGCCAGGGCCACCCACAGCAAAGTCCCAGGCACAGGGACCCCCCTCCCTGCTCGCTGGATGAGGCGAGGGGCACAAATCTTTGCAGGCTGGGAGATTTCTGCCTTCTCCTCTGCTTTGTGCTTCGCTGCCCGTGTAATTGCCTGCTAAATCCTGCTTGGATAATCTTTTATTGCTGATGAGGTGAGGGAAAGTGGGACTGGGACGGCCCTGCCAGGGCCGGTGTCACCCTTGTGCTAATCCCGGGGGTTTGGGCAGAGCAGGGACCAGGACCTGCCAGGGCTGGTGTCACCCCCGTGCCAGCTCCAGGGGTTTGGTTAAGTGGGGACCAGGAAATTCCTGGCATGGCCAGTGTCACCCCCATGCCTGTCCCAGGGGGAAGGCAAAGCAAGGACCAGGACAGCCCTGCCAGGGTGTCACCCCAGTGAGACAAGTGGAGACAAGGACAGCCCTGCCAGGTCCCATGCCACCCCCATGCCAGCCCCGGGGGTTCGGGGATGAATCCTGGCAGGGCCGGGCTGCTCCATCCCCATCCCACCCACGAGCTCCAAGGATCCTGATCCCCCAGCTCGTCCCAGGCTATTTTGGGGTGCAGCCCCTTTGCCCAGGGGTGTTTGGGGGGCACTGGGGGCCAACTGGTGCCCGCCTGCCCATCCTGGGAGGCCGACTTGGCCCCGCTTCCCCTGAGCTCAGCAGCTTTCCCGGCTCACCTGTTCCTGGGCCGGCTCGGGCTGCAGCAGATGGCAAAGCCCACCCTAATGAAGATTAATTGAGGAGATTTCGCCTTCCCCGCCGGGTTTTCATTATTGTTTTGGGGGAGGTTTCATTGCTGCTGGGGCCGGGCTCTGCTCCTGCTGGGTCCTGTCCCCGTGTCCACGCAGTGCCATGTGCTGGGAAAGGGGGCTGGAGATGGGAATTTTATCTGGGAGAGGTGAAACACCGGCTCTGCCTCTGCTCCCTCATCCCCCGGGATGGGGAAGCCCTGCAGCTCCTGTCCCTCTCTCCCTGTCCCCTCCCCTGCCAGCATTCCTCGGCTTTCCAGCTCCTCTTGGAAAGTGCGAAGAGCAGCGAACTGGGATGGGATCCTGGCACTGCCGGTCCCCAGCGGGGTTTGATGGAGGGCTGAGGATGTAAAACCCCCCATGGGTGCTTGGTAGAGCGGCTGCGAGCGGAATTCCTGCCCGGGAGGGATGGGGGATGCTGGTTCCTGGCTCCCCTCGCTGCCTTCAGGCATCTGACCCTTCCCTAAGCCGCTTAAGCGCTGCCGGCAGCCGGGACGGGGCGTTTGCCCAGGCTTTACAAGTTAATTCCTAGCAGGTGATGTGTTCCCAGAAAGTTCCTTTCCCAGCCAGCCCCGTGGGACCTCTCATGCCTGTATCCTTCCCCAAATCCTACGGGATGCTGCCTGGGAGGGCAGGTTTCCATCACGGTGCTGCTCCAGAGCCAGGGCCACCCACAGCAAAGTCCCAGGCACAGGGACCCCCCTCCCTGCTCGCTGGATGAGGCGAGGGGCACAAATCTTTGCAGGCTGGGAGATTTCTGCCTTCTCCTCTGCTTTGTGCTTCGCTGCCCGTGTAATTGCCTGCTAAATCCTGCTTGGATAATCTTTTATTGCTGATGATGCACGAAGCTGCGAGCTCTGCCCTGGGCTGTGTTTGCTCCTCAGCCCAGAGCCTGGCACCCACCCCCTGCCCGTGCCACGGGGGTGCCGCTGTTCCCTGTGGGGTTTCACTCCAGAACTGCTGTGCTGGAGGAAAAAAACCCAATTAATAATTCAGAGGGAGAAGGAGCCGGCTCCAACCTTCTGCCTTGCGGGTGGGGAGAGCCCGGGAGAGCAGCAGCGCAGTGAGGACAGGGTGGTGACACGGCTGTGACACCCCTGGCCCCTTCCTGGCTCCAGCTCTCCCTCCTCCCTGCTCTGCATCCAGCCCTTCTCCCATTCCCAAGGGTTTTTTTGCTGTCGGTCCCACCTCCAGCAGCATTTTGGGGAAAAGGACCCATCTGTCCCCTTTAGGCTGTGCCACCCTCATCCCCCTCATGCCAGGGCTGGGTTAGGAACCCCTGGTCCCACACGGGGCTGTGGGGTCAGTGGGGAGGGGTCCTGGATGTTCCCACTGAGGGACAGAGCACCAGCCCCTCTCTGCTGTGTCCCCTGGTGCCTTCCCAGTGGCACTGGGACAGCTGGGACAGGATTCACCCCTCTGATGATTCTGCCCAAAAATCCCACATCAACAACACAAAGAGATAGGAACGTCCTCTTGAGCAGGGGCTGAGCCCCCCACACCCCCCGGATTAATTAAAGAGATTTCTCCTTCCCCACTGGGTTCTCATTATTGCTTTGGGGAGGCTCCATCCACCCCTGGTGGCCCCCGGGCATTGTCACCACGAGAACACAGCCATGGGGCTGAGATGGGTGCCACCAGCTCGAGGACAAGGTGCCAGGGCCACCAGGGCTCAGCCAGGCCGTGCCAGTGCCAGCCAGCCTGGTGTGCCCGTGGTCCCCTGTGCCATCCTGGAGTGGCAGTGACGGAGCAGTGAGTGGCCCTTTGTGTCACGTGGCACAAGCCCTCCGCTTTCCTTTTTTAGAATCGCTGGATCAGGGGAAAAAAAATGTATTTTTGGAGGTTTCATTTGCTTCAGCTTCAGAGTCGACTTTCTTTTTTTCTTTTTCTTTTCTTTTTTTTTTTTTTTTTTTTTAATTCCCCTCCTTATTTTAAATGGGCCAAAGCCCCTCGTGCCTGAGCCCGGCTCTCGGGGAGGAGCAGCCTCAGAGCTGTTCCTGGGGACTTTTTCCCTGGGTTGGCACTTCCCAGGTGTTGCTGGCAGGTCCCCACGGTGCCAGTGATGCTGGGGACAGTCCTGAGGAGCTCTGGTCCCCTTCCTGCAGCACCAGAACCCTCCACAGTGCTGGACCCCCCCCCGTGTCCCTCCCTGCCTTTAATTAAGAAGCTGCAGGGCTGCGGCAGAGCTGGCACCGAGCCCCACGGCAGCTCCTGGGCTGCCCAAGGCTCCATGCCACCATCTAGAGGCAAAACGTGTCCCCAGTGGCTCTGCCACGGCCTGGGGAGGTCTTGACTGGGGGGTTCAGGCTGTGAATGAGGGGTGGGGTCCCCTGGCTGTCCCTGTGCCCCCCACTGACACTTTGTCCTTCCAGATTCCTCCTCGTCTTCAGCTGCCTGGTGCTGTCGGTCTTCTCCACCATCCAGGAGCACCAGAAACTGGCCAACGAGTGCCTCTTCATCCTGGTGAGTGATGCAGGAGCGGGGCTGCTGCTCGGATTTCCTCTCCCCACTTGACATCCTGAAAGAATCGGGCGAGATCGCGGGCAGAACCCCCGTGACCTCATCACCAGTCACTGACGATCCCGTGGCACCTCGGGGGTGGCCTGGCCGTGGGTGTCACCGCGGCTCAGGGTGGCCCATCCCACCATTGTCCCTCCGTGCGCCAACCGCTGGAACAGGCAAGGCACGAGGGGCTAAAAAAGGCAACTTTCCCCCAAACTGTCAGAAAGAGCTGACGCAGGGACTTCTCCCGAGTGACGGAGACTAAATTGGGAAGGTCCTTGTGACTTTCCTGCGAGTAAGCAGAACGGGGGCTTGTTTGTGCGAGAGGTAGGAGGACAATGCTGACAGAGGAGGAAAAGGACCCAGCTCGGGGCGAGGAGGAGAGCAGCCATTCCCTCACAGCCATTCCCTCCGTCTCACCGCCCTCATCCCCCGGCGCGGCTCTGCCAGCTTTGCTGGGGCCACCCCGCACCGCGCTCAGCCCGATTTCACTTTGCCCCCCTCAAATCTGAGCCCCTACCCTCTTTTATTCCTCTTTTCCCCCGTCAGGAATTCGTGATGATCGTGGTGTTCGGCATGGAGTACATCGTCCGCGTGTGGGCCGCCGGCTGCTGCTGCCGCTACCGCGGCTGGCGCGGGCGCTTCCGCTTCGCCAGGAAACCCTTCTGCGTGATAGGTACGGGCTGGCACGGCCACCAGCTCCTCTGCTGCAGCCTGGCAGGGTGGTAGGAACTCTGCAAGCGTCTTTGAGGCGTCTCCTTCTGAAGCTGCTCGGAGTCAGGCCACCGGAGCAGACATTTCAAGTCTCAGCTCAGCGGGGGAAGGACAGGAAGGGTCTTTGCGTGATGTATTCCTGTGAGGTTTATTCCAAAGCACGCTAAAGAGATCACGGACAAAGACAAAACCATGGGTATTAATTAGCATTGACTCCATGATTCTCCGAAGGCTGATTAATCACTCTAATATACTGTACTTATTGAGAAACCCATCACCCTTACACACAGTCCGATACAGATTTGACCTAATTGGTCCTTGAATCCAAACACCATCACCATTGGCCAATTAAGAAATCACCCTTTGGCAAACAAATCTCCATAATACATTCCACACGTGCACAACAACGGGTGCAGCAAGTGATGGTAAGAATTGCTTCTCATTTTTTTCTCTGAGCTTCTCACAGCCTTTCCCAGGACAATGCCTGGGAAAAGTTGTGTTTATCTCTGTGGCCAGAGAGCTGCTGCCACACCATGGGGTCTGCACACACTTAAGTATGTTCTTCAATGTGTGTTTGAGACAATATCTTCAATTGGTGGAATATATATAATGTCACCTAAAAGTGTATGGTAAATACAATTGTTTAGAGCCTAACGGTTTTCTTTACTGGAACTTGGAAAGCTTTGAAGCTTTTTTTTTTCAAATTTTATATTCAGTAAAAGCAAGCTATTTTGGAAAGTTTCTAGAGAAAGAATATGTACATGGGGAAAACAATATAATAATAGAATATATAAGGTTGTTCCAATGCTTGACCACTCTTTCAGTGAAGAATTTTTTTCTAATATCCAACCTGAACCTTTCCTGATGCAACTTGAGTCCATTTCCCCTTGTTCCTTCACTGGAAGAAGAGACAGATTCCTGTGTCCTCACACCTTCTTTCAGGCAGTGCTAGAGTGCTAACATCACCCCTGAGCCACTTTTTTCCAAGCTAAACAACCCCAGCTCCCTCACAGCACTTATGTTCAAACCCTTTACCAGCTAATACAATAATAAATTAATAACATAACACATTAGTACGACACCACAACTTTGCAGGGGATTTTATTGTTGATTTTAACGGGCGGACTTCGGGATAACCCACACACCTCCTGAGCCTCTCTGTCCCCTCAGACTTCATCGTCTTCATCGCCTCGGTGGCCGTCATCGCCGCGGGCACGCAGGGCAACATCTTCGCCACGTCGGCGCTGCGCAGCATGCGCTTCCTGCAGATCCTGCGCATGGTGCGCATGGACCGCCGCGGCGGCACCTGGAAGCTGCTGGGCTCCGTCGTCTACGCCCACAGCAAGGTGAGAAAAACCACCCAGGGATGTCCCCCGGAGTGTCCCCGAGCGCGTCTGAGCCGCCGTGCCCCGCAGGAGCTCATCACCGCCTGGTACATCGGCTTCCTGGTGCTCATCTTCGCCTCCTTCCTCGTCTACCTGGCCGAGAAGGACGCCAACGTCCAGTTCGCCACCTACGCCGATTCCCTCTGGTGGGGCACGGTAAGCTCGGCCCCCGCGGCCCCCCGGGGACAGGAGGGGACGGGGCCGTGCTGGGGGAGCGCCCTGCAGGCCCCCCGCTGTTGTGCCCCCGGGCAGGTGACCCTGACCACCATCGGCTACGGGGACAAAGCGCCGCAGACGTGGCTGGGCCGGATGCTGGCGGCCGGATTCGCCCTGCTCGGCATCTCCTTCTTCGCCCTGCCCGCGGTGAGTGGGGCCGGGAGAGGCTCAAAATAGGGGGGAAAGGGGCAGAGCCGCCTCTGTGTGGAGTCTGGTCTGTGCTGGCACTCACAGCCCTGTCCTCTCCTGTCCCCAGGGGATCCTGGGCTCCGGCTTTGCCCTCAAAGTGCAAGAGCAGCATCGGCAGAAGCACTTTGAGAAGAGGAGGACCCCGGCAGCCAACCTGATCCAGGTGAGGCAGCTCTGGCGTGTCCCGCCCCAGCCCTTCCCGGGAATGCTCTGCTGTCCCCTCCTCTGTCTGCCCATCCAAACTCCCGGCCCCACCTCCAGCACCGACATCCTGCGGGTTGCCCGCTGCCTCCTGTGGGGGCCAGGAGGGATGGAGGGGTCCGGGAGGGTTCTCCCATCCCGATGGGTCCCGATTCCCGGGAATCTCGCTCCCTGCAGGCTGCCTGGCGCCTGTACTCCACGGATGCCAGCCGGGTGTACCTGACGGCCACGTGGTGTTACTACGACAGCCTCCTGCCCGCCTTCAGGTAGGAGACAGGGGGTGAGGGCTGGGGGGATGAAAACCCTGGGAAACCAGAAGGGACCTTGTGGAACCCCCAGGAGTTCAGTGGGGTCGAGCAGCGGCGACACCTTCCCAGGATGGGAGTCTGCTGAAGGAGCCTCCTTCATCCTCATCATCCTCACAGCGCCCATCCCATCCCCTCTCACTCCATCCACAGCCTTCCTCCAGCGCCACAGGGAAGGGGTGGTGCCTCGGGGAGCCCACGGTTGTGGTGGTGGAGCTGCAGCCAGACAGGAGCTGGTTCCAGGTGTGGGGGAATCCAGTGGGATCCAGCGGGAGCCCCTTGTCCCGCCCCTGCAGCGTGTCCCTCCTGTGATCCCTGGGATTTTGCCACTGTGGGTGGATCAGAGGCTTCCCAAAGGTTTTCAGATCTCTCTTCTGGATCCTGAGAGTTTGCCACAACGCTGTGAGCATCCCTGCCCTGCTCTGGCCATGTGAGAAATTCATCTCTCTGTCCCACTCTCAATTTTTCCAAAGGCAGGGCTTTCAACAGCCACAGCCCCGAGTCCCAGCTTCCCGAGCATCACCCCGGATCCTGGGAATCTCTGGGGGCTCTGCTTCCCCTCCTGCTGTGCCAGGAGCCGTGTTCCCTGCGGTGGAATTCACACAGAGCCAGATTCCATCCCTGCTGGCTCTGAGCTTTCCCCTTCTGGCTGGAGCCCAGGATCTGATGGTGACAGGTCCCCATGTCCTCACCCTGTCCCAGATTTGTCCTCACCTGATCCATCCCCCTCAGCACGTCCAACCCTTCCTTCTGTGCAATCCTGTCCCAGGACCTTCCCCAGCCTCATCACCCCCAATTAAGAAACCATCTTTTGAACAAAAATGCTGATTTTTTCTTTGTTTTGTTTTGTTTTGTTTTGCTCTGGTTTTGCTTTGGTTGGCATTCAGGACGACCCAGAGCTGCTCAGCCTCGCTTTGCTGGTTCAGTTTGCTTTGGAAATTTTAATTTCTCCCCGTTTTTATTTCACCCCGACCTCAGAGAGCTGGTCCTTATATTTGAGCATTTGCACCGGGTCCGCAACGGAGGATTTAGGAACTCAGAGGTGAAAAAATGGCCTGACAGAGCCCCACCACCCTACCACTGCTTCACCCCTGCCCAGAAAACCTTCAGCCTGGCCGTGTGTTCAGGGGAAAGGTAGGAGGGGGCAGCCCCTGTGTTCTCCCTCCTCTCTGCTCTGTCTCTGCTCCTCTGTGCCCTCCTGAGATGTCACTGTCACTGTCACTGTCACTCTGTCAAAGCCAGACCCGAGGTGCCACCACCCCAAAGTGTCCCTGCTCCCCACTGGTGCTGGGCATCCCCCCTGCTCCTGCTGCTGCTCCCAGCTCCGTTCCAGCTCCAGAAGGGGCAGATTTGAGCCCAGGGGACACTCTGGGCTGTTGTACCTGAGTGAGGTCACCTCGCTGCCCTCTTCACATGGCTGCCACCCCGGGGCGTGGCACAGGGTAACTGAGAGTGGCAGAAAACCCCTTGGCAAGGGCAGTGGTGCCAGCCTGGCAGGATGGAGCCACGGGGCCACGCTCCAGAGCCTGGGAAAGAGCAAATCCCAGAGCCTGGGGGTGGGAAGGGCTCCTGGAGCCCATGAGGAGAGAAGGGAGGGCTGGAGGCTGCCCTGCTGCTGCTGGAGGCTGCTCTGCACCGTGTCCCTTGTCCCCTCTGCCTGAAGAGGAGATCCCAGCGTGCCACCAATGCTGGCCACCCCCCAGGACATCGGGCCGGGGTTAGGTGGGGAGAGGCCTCGTGCCTCAGTTTCCCCCATGGTGCCACATCAGCAGGGCTGAGGCTGCAGGTGTGGGGCTGAGCGGGACCTGCTCCCCCAGGTGAGTTCGGGGCTTGGGGGGCTCCTCCCTGGGCTTGGCAACCAACCAGGTACTGGCAGGGGAAGGACAGAACCCCCCCTCGGGGGCCCGAGCCCGCCCGTCTCCCCCGCGAGCACACCTCTCATAACATCTCATCTTCTCTCTCTCCTCCCTCTCCCGCTCACCCTCCTCCTCCTCTCCATCCCTCCACCCTCCTCCAAACCCGCCGTGCCCCCCTCCCTCTGCCCCAAGCTGGAATGAGGAGGACGCGCAGCCCCACAGGTGTTTACGCCTCAGGTAAAGCTCGCCCCCGGCCGCGGGGAGCCCCCCCCGAGCCCGGCGGGGCCACCACGGTCCCTGTGCTCGGGGACTGTCCCCAAACCCTCCTGGTAGAGCCGAGACAGCGCACAGGTGTTTATGCAGGACCTACACAACCACAGACGGCTGTGGCACCCACGGTGGCACGGCGGGGACGGGCAGGCGCTGGCCCGGGACGCTCGGCTCCCTCCGCCCGGGGCTGATTCTCTTTTCTCCTGTGTCTCTGCCCTGCCCCTCCAGCCCCATCTTTAGTGGTAAGAGGAGGCTCTTGCAGACGTGGGGCACGTGGAGACGGAGGTACCGTGTCCCGCCCGAGAGCGGCACCGGGAGCCTCGGGATGCATGGATGCACCTCTGCCTGCGTGCCTGCGGCATGGACAGGGCTGGGCACCGAGGCACGGGGGGTGGAGGCTGGATTGGGGGACCCTCGGCAGGGCAGGGAGGCTGTGCATGGCCTGGGCCGAGCTGTCCCCCTGTCCCTTACTGCCTCAGTTTCCCCGTTGTAATGTGGATGAGCACGGGTTGGTGGCAGCCACCTCCAGCACTTGGATAAATCAATCCCATAAATCCCAGCTGTGTGTGCCAGTCTGATTCCCGGGACACAGCCCTTCCCAGCTTGGGAATGTGTGAGATGTGTGGCAGCCCCACTGCCAGCACGGGGAAGGGCTGTGAGCACTGTGCCCTGCCAGGACCCTGCCTGTATCCCAGCCAGAACCCTGCCAGGACCATGCCTGTATTCCTGCCAGGACCCTGCCTGTATCCCTGACAGGACCCTTCCTGTATTCCTGTCCTGCCAGGACCCTGCCAGGACCCTGCCTGTATCCCTGACAGGACCCTTCCTGTATTCCTGCCTGTATTCCTGCCTGTATCCCTACCAGAACCCTGCCAGGACCGTGCCTGTATCCCTGCCAGGACCCTGCCTCTATCCCTGCCTTGCCCTGCCTGAGGAAATCCAGGAATGTCCCCAAACGCCGGGGTCTCATGGATCCTGTCCTGCAGGGGGTGTGGGATTCACTCCGTGCCCTCCCCAGCTTTAGGGTCCTTCCCTGTGTGTCCCCTTGAGCTGCATTTGGGGTCTCTCATCATGCAAAATATGGGGGGTTTGAGTAGGTCCTGCATAAAAAATGCCCGAAATTGCAGCTGGGTTTGGGAGCAGAACTGGCGGTAGGGCAGGAGCAGAGCCTGGACTGGGAGGTGCAGCCTGGAGGAGGAGGAGGAGGAGGATGAAGCAGCTTGGCCGGGTTTGGACACCCCGTGCCAACAGGGATGGAGCAGGAGCAGAGCTCTGCTCAGCTCAGAGGTGGCTCTGCCGCGTGTCCCCTGCTGCCACGCCTGTCTGTCCCCTCTCTCCCTGTCTGCCACCTCCTTTCTCTGCTCTTGGGACCAAAAAAAGCGATTTAAAGGAGCAACCGCAGAGCTGCCCCTGCAGGAACCGCCTGCCGGGTGCTCTCTGCGAGCTCAGCACGGCCACCCCCGCTTCAAACAGGGGTCACCCCTTCCCTGTCCCTGTCCCCACGGCCCTGACACCGCCCTGCCGCTGTCCCCGCGCAGCAACAAGATGGGCATCAAGGAGCGGATCCGGCTGAGCAGCTCGCAGCGCCAGGGCAGCCGCGGCCGGCAGCAGCACCTGGGGCCGCCCCTGCACCGCTCCCCCAGCACCGAGGACGTGGCCGAGGCCTCCAGCCCCACCAAGGTGCAGAAAAGCTGGAGCTTCAACGACCGCACCCGATTCCGAGCATCCCTGAGGCTCAAGCCGCGGACCCCGACTGAGGGTGAGCCCCTGGGGGACACTGTGGGGGGCTGCAGGGTTGGGGACAATCCTCGGGCTCTGCCATCCCCCCGCTCTTGGCACCCACAGCCGACTGCCCGCCGGACGACAGCGGCGAGGAGAGGAACTCCCCCTGCGACCTGACCTTCGAGGACATCATGCCGGCAGTGAAGACCCTCATCCGGGCTGTCAGGTGAGACTGTCCCCTCCCGTGTCCCCCGGCGTGCACAGAGCCCCCCGGGCACCCCGTTCCTGCCTCCAGCCCGGCTGTCCCCGCAGGATCCTGAAGTTCCTGGTGGCCAAGAGGAAGTTCAAGGAGACCTTGCGTCCCTACGACGTCAAGGATGTCATCGAGCAGTACTCGGCGGGACACCTGGACATGCTGGGCAGGATCAAGAGCCTGCAGACACGGTGAGGTCGCCCTGCAGGTGACCCTGGGGGTTCTCCCACATTCCCGAGCCCTTGGGAGTGATGGATGGGCTCTGCCCCTTCCTTCCCTCCCTGCCAGCGTGGACCAGATCGTGGGCAGGGATCGGGCGCTCCCCGCGGACAAGAAGGTTCGGGAGAAGGGGGAGAAGCCGGCGCTGGAGGCGGAGCTGGACGAGCTCAGCATGATGGGACGCGTGGTCAAAGTGGAGCGGCAGGTCAGGAGGGGACAGCCCGATGCCTCCAGCCCCCCAGGAACCCCGGCAGACAGCGGGGGGACACTCTCTGGTGCCCCGAGGGTACCAAGGCAGCTAAACTAGTCACCTTTGCAGCAGAAGAGATGCTAGAGACGTCGGTAGAGGATGAAAGGGCTGAGTCTTAGCAGGGGTTAATCCAAGGTTTTATTCGGAGCTCCTGAGAGCACCCACACCTCAGGGGGTGCTCAGAGCACCTGGGAGAGGTGCCAAGGTTACATTTAAAGGGAGATGTGAACCAAAAAGTAGATAATTTTGCTGGTCAATAAAGAAACTTCAGGGATGAACACTTAGGGAATGGACATTTGGGATAGTGTATGGGGCAGCACCTGGGGGGTTGACCCCTGGCCTCTGACTGATCACTCGATGACTTGGACTGAAAGTTCTAGATGGAAAGGATGGGATGTGAGTGATTGACAGAGAGCCAGAGTGGGGATTTGGGGATGATTTCAACAAAGGAGAATGATTCCACAGGTAGAGGGAGGGGGTACAATCAGGGATAAACCATTTGGTAAAAATAAGGGGATCCAAAACCAAAACCATTACAAAGCATGAAAACACACTACAACACCCCGGCAATGTCACCATCCCTCGGGAGGGGCAGGGGAGCCCCCCGCGACCCCTCCGGGGGGGTGGGCCAGGCTGAGCTCCTCCCTGCCGTCCTTGCAGGTGCAATCCATCGAGCACAAGCTGGACCTGCTGCTCGGCCTCTACTCGCAGTGCCTCCGCAAGGGCTCCAGCAACTCCTTCAGCCTGGCCGCGGTGCGGGCGCCGCCCGGCGAGCCCGACATCACCTCGGACTACCACAGCCCCGCGGAGCACGAGGACATCTCCGCCTCCGCCCAGACCCTCAGCATCTCCAGGTCGGCCAGCGCCAACATGGACTGAGCAGGAGGCAGCGGGATGGACCCTGCCCGCCGGGGATGGGGCGCTGGGGCGGCGTGGCGCTGTCCCCTCGCTGTCACCTCGCTGTCACCTCGCTGTCACCTCGCTGTGTTGCTTGAACCGAGTCTTCCTCTGCGGGGACACGGCTGCAGCAGGGTGGCTGTGGCAGTGTGGCATGGCCAGCCCAGGCTCCTGGGATGTTCCTGGGACATTCCTGGGATGCTCCTGGGGGTGATTCTGGGGTATTCCTGAGATGCTCCAGGGACATTCCTTGGAACGTTCCTGGGATATTCCTGGGGATGCTCATGGAATATTTCTGGGGATGTTCCTGGGATGCTCCTGGGATGTTCCTGAGGAGCTCCTGGGATGTTCCTGGGCTATTCCTGGGATGTTCCTGGCTTCCTGTAGGATGACATCCCCCCAGCTCCGGGGTCCTGGGTGCTCCCCAGCTGTGGTGGGGATGCTCTGGGCTGGCCCCATCCCCTGGGGTTTGGTTTGAACCCCATCCCCAGCCCTCAGGACAGGTCCTGCCTGGTCCCCCAGAGCTGAGCCGGGGCCACCATCAGCTATGCAAGGTCCCACCTCCTTCTTGCTGCCAGTGCAGGGGTGTGGGGGCACGACCCAGGGTGGTTTTACCCGCGTCACTCGGGGTCCCCTGTGTGGGGAGCAGGGGACTGTCCCCCCTCCCTAGGCTGCACCTCTCCAGAAGCACAGCAGAGCCTTCTGCCTGCCCGTGCATGCTCCCAGGGCAATATATATATAGAAGATATATATATGTATTTATGCAATAATGTCTTAATATGCAACACCCCTGGGAAGAGCAACCCGAGGGGCCATAGGCAATAAGCAACCCTCTGCCAGCTCCCAGGGCTGGACTGTGCTGCCCAGGAGGGCCCTGGAGGCCCTGAGGGCTCAAGGCCGGGGGGAAATCTCCACCTGAGGGTGGCCCTGGAGCCAGGAAGCTGAGCAGGGGCTGTGGGGACAGGCGCTGTCCCCAAGGAGTGTCTCTCCCTCTGTGCCCCAACCCCTGCTCCTGCTTAAAGGATTCCCTCCCTGCTGGGTCCTGCGGTGCTCAGTTTGTCCCTGTCCCCTCTGTGGTCCGGGGAGCACGGGCCGGGCCTGGAGGGGGCCTACCACAGGGTGGTGTCCTTGCATGTCACCTTCAGCAGAGCCACGACAGCTCCCGCGCTGCCCCAGTCCCCTGCGCTGCTCCCCAGCCCAGCAACACCGGGACTGTGCCAAAGCGCCGGGCTGGGGCTGCACCCGGGGCTCCAGGGGGTTCGGTGGTCTCCCCACAGTGCCAGGATCTGTCCTGGGCTGCTCCCCCCGCTGCCAGCTCCGCTCCTCTCTGGGATGGCACGGTGGGATTCGCACCCCTTCTCCCGTGCCCCTGCTCCGGGCACTGCGGACTCCCGACCCTGCTCGTCCCCTCGCCCCGTTAGTGCATGTGGCCAGCGCGGGCCGTGCCAGAGCTGCTTGAACCCCCCCACCCTGCTCCTGCCCTCCCCCCGGGGGTGCCCGGGCGGTGCGACACCAGGGGACAGCGCTGGGTGGGTGGCCGTGGGGCCAGGTGCATGCGACAGCTTTGCCCGCAGCCGCACGCAGGAATTAACCCTTAGAACCCCCCTCCCGAGGCTGGCTGGTCCCCGCAGATCCCCCCGAGCCAGCGGTAGTTACCTCACTTGATTAACTTATTAACTTATTTGTTTCATTAAAATTTGGAGTAGAGGCTGCCCGCCTGCTGCCGTCTGTGTCCCGGCGCTCCCGAGAGGTGGCACTCCAGCCCTGCCACCCAGCCGCGGCCAGGGGACAGCAACGTCCGGCCGGGGACACAAATGTCCGGCAGGGGACACAAATGTCCGGACTCCTCCCTGACCCCTTAAGCTGCAGAAAGCCACCGAGATGGGATTGAGAGCCCAGCTCCGGCTCTCTCGCCCTCCCCAGCTCCATCCTGTGCGCGGCGGGTGCAGGGCTGGTGTCGCTGCAGGAGGACCCGTGCGCCGCTTTTTTGGCACCTTACACGGAAGGGTCGCTGCCCCGGGAAGGGCTGTGCCCCCCCTGCCTGTTTGGTGTGTCCCCTCCCCAAATGGCGACGACGCTGCGATGTCCCCAAGGCCATCCCAGGGAGGTGAGGGTGGAGCCCCCTTCCCCAGGAGCCCCCAGACCCCTGTAGGGACAGCAAAGCTTCACCCCGTGGCTGTGAGCTGGCACCCCCGGGGACAACGCGTCCTGCAGCGATGTCGGGGCTGAGGCGGCCCCTTCCCGTGCCGCTGGCCGGAGAGGAAGCCGGGGCTGGCCGCGGCTCGGTCCCTGCCTTTCCTGGCTGCCTCCTGCCAAGAAACTCGCTCCAGGATCGCCTCGGAGCCGAGCTCTGCGGGGGCAGCGCCTCCGTGCCCCGCTCGCAGCGCCCCAGAGCTGCCCGGCTCGGGGATGGGGGGTTCGGGGTGCTCCAGCACCCCGGTTCCGCCGAGAGCCCGATGTGTGGGGTGTGATCCCTGGGGCGTTGGCTTTGGGG
Source organism: Pyrgilauda ruficollis (assembly GCF_017590135.1). Lineage (NCBI taxonomy): Eukaryota > Metazoa > Chordata > Aves > Passeriformes > Passeridae > Pyrgilauda > Pyrgilauda ruficollis. The sequence continues at coordinate 4,621,428 of NW_024526377.1, forward strand.
GGCACTGTGCCGGCCTCTCGCGGTGTTCCCAGAAGGGTGGGCGGCTTTCCCGGGTGGGTTTGGAGGGATTCATCCCTGCAGCTGTGGGATCTTCACCCCGCATCCAGCCCGGCTGTGTTCATGGGGCATCCAGGGCCAACCCAGCCGGGTGTGGGGTCTAAGCGGTGGGGACGGGGTCCTGGCAGCTTGTCCCTCCCCCGGCACGGCCGGGGCGGTGGCACAGGCAGGGTGTGTGCCAGCCCGCGGCTCTGCCTCCCGCCGTCACATGGGCCCAAGGTGCCCCGGCAGGACTTTGTCCCCCTCCACCTTGGTGGCCCCACGTGCGCCGAGGCTGCCACTCCCGGCAAAGGGGACACGAGCAGGGAGGGAGACGCTGGCGTCAGAGTGACACAGAGGGAGCTGTGACCTCGCAGGGCCAGCTGGCCGCGTCCCGCCGGAGCCCAGCCGCAGGAACGGGGTGAGGGGATGCACCAAACACTTGGACTGCCGCCGCTGCCGCCTCCGCGCAGCGCCTCTTATCAGCTGGCAGGGGGACAGGGTTGTTACGGGAACGGTCAGCTGCTCCCGGAGCACCCCACGGCTCCTCTGAGCTGTCAGGGAGCTGGCGGGGGCACAAGGACACAGAGCAGCGGCCGGGGATGTCCTTTGTGCCAGTGGCTTTGCTTTGTTCTCCGGGGGTCTTGGGGGAATTCGTGACTCACTGTGGAATCCAGTCATGCTGGAGACAGTCGGACTGGGCTGGACTCAGTTCCTTCCTGCGGCGCTCCAGCCTCCAGCTCCAGCGTTGCGTGCGCTGCCCAAGGACGCGCTCGCAGGAAAAGGCGCTTCCAAGAGCTCTTGGAAGCGGGGCTCCCTGCGGAGGGGGCTCCACAGGACCCCACTTCAGGCTCCCAGAGCACCCCGGACTCCCGGGGAGCAGGCAGCCCCCTTGCTCGGCGGGATTTGGCGCTCCCCACTTCCACTCCCTTGCCCGGAGTGGAGCCCACCCTGGCCGCGGCATCCCCGCCGTGGGCTCAGCCAGGAGCCCCTGGCCCGCGGCCCGCGGCCGTCCAGGGAACCCCGCGGTGCTCCCGTCCTGGCTGCCGCGAGGCATCCTCCAGGAATCCTTTGGCAGCGCCGGGAGATGCTCCCGGCCGGGCAGGGACAGCAGGAGCCCCGCGTGGGCGGCTGAGGTCCCGCAGCAGGTGCTGGTGCCGCGGGGGCACCGGGGCCTGGGGGGCGGCCAAACCCCCCCCGTTGTGGTCCCTGAGCGCGTGGCTGGGCGCTGACAGCCGGGCTGGATCCAAGTGACACCAGCTCCATGCCCTGGGTTGGGCTGGGCTGTCCCTGTCTCAGCTGTACCCCTGGAAGGGGGAGCAATGCAGCCCCCTCCCCTCCTCTCCGCACACCTGGGGAATGGGGAAACCCCCCAGGACGGCTCCCCCTGCATGGAGCAGGGGGTGCTGGCCCGATAGCCGAGACCCCCCCCATTTGGCGAGGGCAGTGCCGGGGGGCCCCGGGAGGGGATCAGGAGCCGGGGACACCCCGACCCCGCGGGGACAGAGGGGGCCACAAGTTCGGGGCCACAAGTTCGGGGCTCCTCTCTACAGCCCCAGGCCCGACCCCCGCCCCGCTGCGCTCCGCCCCGGGCCGGTCGCGACTGCCCCGGCGCCTCCCCGCGCCCCCCCGGCCGGGGCGCGGCTATAAGGAGCGGCGGGGGCCGCGGCGCGGGCGGGGG